>NW_024096467.1:5990000-6302385 GCF_016545835.1 Crotalus tigris
AATTGTGTTACTCACTTAACAATTGCAGTGATTCAGCTAACAATGGTGACAAGAAAGGTCATAAAATGGAGCAAAATTCACTTAATAACTGTTTTGCTTAGCCATATTGGGCTCCATTGTTGTAAGTCAAGGACTATCTGCACTATGTGATAAGACTAGTCAAGAGGACTGGGAATAATTCTGTTTTTAAATTCAATCCATTCTCCTGAGCTCTCATCTGTCTTTTGGAAGCCCAGCTCTCTGCATCATCTTTCTATGTCAGTGTTTCTCAACCTTGACAATTTTAAGGCATGTGGACTTCAACAATTTTAAGGCATGTGGAATTCTGGGAGTTGAAGTCCACATGCCTTAAAATTGTCAGGGTTGAGAAACACTGTTCTATGTAGACCAAATATATTTCTATCCAGCAGTTTGGCACAAGGGTTGATTCTCAGAGCCCTAATGTTGCCACTTAACAGACTGGCTTTGGATTTGTAACTTTGCTGGGCAGACTCCTTGTCTCTTGTGTAGTACCCTTAGGCTATACATTCTGCAGATGGTGATAGACTATAAAAAGGTCTACTCAATAAACAGTTCTAGACGCACAAACATCCCCCCCCCCAAATTTAGCACATGACATTTGTTCAAAAATCTCCATACTAGCCATGCTCACTTTGTTTGTCACAGGGCACTTCCTGGGGATTAATGGTTTCTGAGGTTAATGGCCCTTGGCTATGCTCTGGGCCATCAACTTTTCCAAGCTGCTCATTAATTCACACGAAATGCCAAGCATCAAGTTGATAATAGCTTTATTTGGGTTCTCTTTAAAAAAAAAATCCAGTTCAGGAGTCCTACATTTAGAACTTAATGACACTGCATCTCCTACTGTTTGCTGATATTTCCACTCAATGTCAACTCAAGAGGGCCATGCTTAACAGCATTTGGTGAAAAAAAGTGTGCCTAGGGAGCTGTTGGAAGCTGAGTACTCTTCCTGGATGCAAGATGCACAACTGACTGGGAAACTACGCTATTGCAGGCAACATCTGTTTGCTAGAACTCACAGATCGTCTTACTTTGATTTACACACAAGCCACAAAATGTAGGCACATCACAGACTTGCTGTTGACTTTTTTTTTTTCAAGAACAGAAAGGAGCGTTGTTTTGTGTTTAGATAATTGGGTTTCAAACATTACGCAGATGTGAAGTGTGTTGTTATATCATTGCCAAGCCCCAAAGGGCTGTCAGTTAAATCATTCTGAATAATGCTATCTGTATTCTGATATAGAGCTGCTCCAAATTAGCATTATGAGAACCTCCAACTATGAGATCAAGGTTTCAATTTTCTCCTTCCTCCTTTCCCAGGTACAGGGAAGAAACATTAAGCTTCTAGTCTCATTTCTTAACAAGCCACCGTTTCTTGTATTGTTTCCAAATATGAAATGATGATTTGCACAATATGGGTCCAGGATATCTGCGAAACTATCTTTCCCCAATGGGATTGGCCTGCTGCAATGCTGGTGGACACCATATGATCCAAGACCAGGTTGGAGTCATGGTCTTGCCAATGAATGCCAAGGAGGCAGTGGAGAGTGCAAAAGTGAAATTTGATCTATCTCTTTCATTCAATCAGCCAGGGCCAGAGTTCACATGCTGGGATAAATAAATCCCCTATTTCACCCAGAATAGAAGAGCCATCAACTATGCTCACCTGGTTTGGCCCTTCTGCTGAGATGGTTTACCAGGATGTGGCCACTGGGTGTGTTATAACAACAGAATAACAGAACAACAGAATAATAGAGTTGGAAGGGACCTTGGAGGTCTTCTAATCCAACGCCCTGCTCAAGCAGGAGACCCTACACTATATCAAACAAATACTTGTCCAATCTTCTAATTTGGATCTATCCTTGAGTAGTTTCCATTCATTGCTTCTTGTCCCTCCTTCAGGCACCTTGGAGAAGGCCTCTGAGTCCAGGTGAGAGGTGAGCTGGGCAAGATCAAAAGTATGAACCAAAGGTGAATAAGACATGGCAGTGCTATCCTCCTGAACAAAACTCAAAAGCTCTTGTGATTCAAATTTAGTAGCTTGGATAAATAAATATGTCTTCACTAATTTAGAGGAAAAAATATCCAGTAAAGAGTATGGTTCAGGGAGAAAGTCCAGTGAATGAGTTATCATTTATACTTCCTACCCATTCCCAAAATCAAAATTCTGAGCTGAACCTGAGGCTAAAAAAATAGTTGTGTATTTCTCCCCCCCCCCAAGTTATCTATAATACAGGATCATTTTTCAATTCTCACCAGGTCTCTTAGAACATATTTACTTATCTTTGCCAGGCATGATGGGGATATAAATAAACAGGGCAGTTCTAATAGTGAATCTTGGATGTCAGGGGCTTAGATTTCACAATATAGAATGCCTCCTCAGGTAATTAAACTTTAGATGGGCTGCTTTACTTTCCTGACTTAAAAACAGATTGCCTTGATATCTGTCCTATTTGATTCTTTTGTTAATACAACGGCTTTTTCAATATCATGCGCATTTAATGAACCATTAAAACCAGATGATATAAAAGGGGAATGGTAATACATATTTTAGAATTATTAGTCACATAGCATGCATATATGATGAAACTTTAGAATATGTGGGGTTTCCACAAACATTTCACCCTGAAAGACACAAAAATACTCTTCCCATCTTTCTAGTTTTAGCTTTACAAAAATACTTCTCTCATCTTTCAGCTTCAGCTGTGGGATATTCACAACACCTAAAAGGAAATCCTTCTTAATGTGATGATAAATTTTAACACTATGAGAAATCGGCATGTCCCTCCACTGAGTTTGAAAAGAAATAAAAAAACTCAGAGTTTAAGGCTATCGGTGGCTTCTAGCTACAATGAGCTACAACCGCTGGGTGAGATCATTCGGCGACACGGGGTGAGGTATCATCAGTACGCGGATGATACCCAATTGTATATCTCCACCCCGTGTCCTTTCAGTGAAGCAGTCGACGTGATGTGCTGGTGCCTGGAAGATGTGAGGGTCTGGATGGGGGTGAACAGGATTAGACTCAACCCTGACAAGACCGAGTGGCTCTGGGTCTTGCCTCCCAAAGGCCAACTGGATGGTCCATCTTTAGTCCTGGGGGGGGGGAATTTACCTCCCTCAGTGCAGGCACGCAACTTGGGTGTCCTCCTGGACTCACAGCTAAATTTGGAACAACATCTATCGGCTGTGGCCAGGGGGACCTTTGCACAGGTTCGCCTAGTGCACCGGTTGCGGCCTTATTTGGACTGGGAGGCTTTACTCACAGTCATTCATGCCCTTGTCACCTCAAGACTGGCTTACTGTAACGCACTCTACATGGGGCTACCCTTGAAGGGTGTTCGGAGGCTGCAGTTGGTTCAGAACGCAGCTGCGAGAGCGATTGTGGGCGCGCCAAGGTACGCCCACGTGTCACCTATCCGTGAGCTGCACTGGCTTCCTGTGGGTCTCCGGATGCAATTCAAGGTGTTGGTTATCACCTTCAAAGCCCTTCATGGCATAGGGCCAGGTTACTTACAGGACCGCATTCTGCCGCACAGCTCCCAGAGACCGGTGAGGTCCCATAGATTGGGCCTCCTTCAGGTCCCGTCGGCCAGACAATGTCGGCTGGCGGGCCCTCGGGGAAGGGCCTTTTCTGTGGTGGCTCCGACCTGGTGGAATCAACTTCCCCCCGAGGTTCGAACTACTCCCACCCTGCCGGCCTTTAAGAAAGCCGTTAAAACTCTCCTGTTCCGGCAGGCCTGGGGCTGATGTCCCCGGGGGGCCGGGATATGATCGGACTCGCGGTATGACTGGATTATTTTATTGTTTTATGACTGTTTTTAACTTTGTACGCCGCCCTGAGTCCTTTGGGATTGGGCGGCATATAAATATTTGTAAATAAATAAATAAATAAATAAATAAAATGAGCATGCATACTTTCAGAGTTCATATGAACTTGACTGGAATGCTGCTGTAATGTCTTATTTTGAACTTGTAGTGTTCATCTTCCTCTCTTCCACTCAAGCAGGCAGTCAAACTGGCTTTTAGTTCAATTTGCCAGAGTTTGTCTTATTTTCTCTGGCTCCTATTATGCTAGATAAACAGATACGTGTAGAGTATTTAATCTCTGTCTACTGCAGCTGCTTCTTTCTTTTCTGTAAGATTCATTTTCATATTATGCTGAAAATACATAGTAATATGCAATAGCATGCTGCAATGGCATACCACAATAGTATGACTGTACCATGTCACATTATTCCATGTTTTATAGAATTGCTTTTAAGGCTGTAAAGCATTGAAAAATGGTTCTTCATAAAACAAGGTGATGTGAATATAGAATTAAAAGAACTCTGGGAAGTTCATGAAGGTGCTTTAAAGGCTGTTTTGGCTGTCAGTGTGTCTATAAAATATAAAATAGAATAGAATTACAGAGTTGGAAGGGACCTTGGAGGTCTTCTAGTCCAATCCCATGCTCAGGCAGGAAACCCTATATCATTTCAGACAAATGATTGTCCAATCTCTTCTTAAAAGCTTCCAGTGTTGGAGCATTCACAAGTTCTGGAGGCAAGTTTTTCCATTGATTAATTGTTCTAACTGCCAGAAAATTTCTTCTTAGTTCTAGGTTGCTTCTCTCCTTGATTAGTTTCCATCCGTTGCTTCTTGTCCTGCACATGAATTTTGGGAAGTTCATGAAGGTGTTTTGAAGGCTGTTTTGGCTGTCAGTGTGTCTATGTTTATGCACAGGAAAAAAAAAATTCTGCTGGAATCTTTGGTGAAGTATTGTGTCTGTATATCTATGGAGATTTTCAATCATACAAGTTATGCTTGTCCCAAAGGTGCTTTTTTCAAATTCAGAAGTAAGAAGTTTCTTGGATGAGAAGCAAAATGTTTTCAAATGAAAAAAACACATACAAGAAAGTCCAGCTGCCTTTTGAAAAAAGCACCTTTGGGACTATTGTGTCTGTGTATACACAAACATGCACAGATACCTAGGAACAAGTATTTGAAAGAGCCACATGAACTTTCAAGGACATAAATGTTTTAATATCTCAGAGACAAGTTCTTTGACAATACACTTCTTTCTAATGTTTTTCATAGTGGTATTTTTCATTGTCCCATGTTGCAAATGGGTATTTTAATTTCTCGGAGAAGAACAGTCTAGGCTAACTTTTTTCAGGCTGGTTCCCTGGTTATCCTGAACAGGAAGAATATAACTGGACTTTCTGACTCATTGAAACTTTTTTTGAGCTCATCTACAACTTTTAATTGATGGGTAGAATTTATCAGTTTCTTTTATTTCCTGCGGTTCATTTATTACTATTTTTATTATGATTATTTCTGACTGTTCTCAATTGCATATTTTATGACAGGTTTGATGATACTTTTCTACACTGCTGGGATAACCTCAGGGAGGATATTTATATATTTGTAATATAATGTTTATATATTTTAATTACATGTGATAAAACTCCTTGAGCATTGACCTGTGTTGCATTTTGCGTTTCTTGGGCTTTTCTCAAGTCTAACTTTCTAATTCTACTTGGCCCTTTGAACTATTTTCTTCATGTGTTTATTGGCTGTAGCATATCTTAGTACCTTCCGAATGATTGGGTGGTATAGAAGGAGTCGACCACATTAGATCAGGATTACACAAAAAAGCATCCAGTACCTTCTAGCTAACATTCAACTCTCTTTTCTCTCCAAACTAGATATTTTCTTTTGCTTGTAGTCTTCAGTTCTTTACACCTGTCACTCATTTATGTGCTGGTTTCTCTGTTTAGCAGCAAACCTCTCCTGGATCAATAAGAATGTTTCTGATCTTTCGAGTGTCACCGAGTATGAAATTCAGATACAACAAGCAGTAAAGTGAAAACTATCAGACCTAGGAAGAGCCTGATGAAAATTGTAATAGTGAATAGAAGGACAAAGCTTTGTGTTTCTTGGAATACTCACAAGACACGCCTAATTATGTGACACTATACCAGGTCACAACAATTTGCAATTTAGGATAATTAATACTATCCCCTTTATGAATTACTGCCTTGTGGTGGTGAAGGGGCTTGTGTAACTCAATGAAGCTAAAAACTATGCCGTGCAAGGCCACCCAAGACGGACAGGTCATAGCAGAGAGTTCTGACATAATGTGATCCACTGGAGAAGGAAATGGCAAACTTGTATCTTTGCCATGAAAACCCCATGGACAGTGCTAAAAGGCAAAAAGATATGACGCTGGAAGATGAGCCCCTCAGATCGGAAGGTGTCCAATATGCTACTGGGGAAGAGCAGAGGTCTAGTACTAGTAGTGCCAGAAAGAATGAAGCAACTGGGCCAAAGCCGAAAGGACGCTCAACTGTGGATATATCTGGTGGTGAAAGGAAAGTCCGATGCTGTAAAGATTTTTTCTCCATAGGAACCTGGAATGTAAGATCCATGAATCAAGGCAAGCTAGACGTAGTCAAAAAAGAGATGACAAGACTGAACATCGACATCTTAGGAATCAGCGAACTAAAATGGACAGGAATGGGTGAATTTAACTCAGATGACCATCAGGTATACTACTGTGGGCAAGAATCCCTCAGAAGAAATGGAGTAGCCTTCATAGTCAATAAAAGAATAGGAAAAGCAATACTGGGATACAATCCCCAAAATGACAGAATGATCTCAGTTCGAATTCAAGGCAAACCATTCAATATCACAATAGTCCAAATCTATACCCCAACCACTGGTGCTGAAGAGGATGAAATTGACTGGTTCTATGAAGCCCTACAGCATCTTATAGAATTAACACCAAAAAATGATGTCCTTATCGTCATCGGGGATTGGAATGCTACGGTAGGAAGCCAAAAGATAACCGGAATAACAGGCAAGTTTGTCCTTGGAGTACAAAATGAAGCAGGGCACAGGCTGATAGAATTTTGTCAAGAGAATACGATGGTCATAACACTCTTTTCCAACAACCCAAGAGATGGCTCTACATATGGACATCACCAGACGGTCAACATAGAAATCAGATTGACTATGTGCTCTGCAGCCAAAGATGGAGAAGTTCTATACAGTCAGTAAAAACAAGACCAGGAGCTGACTATGGCTCAGATCATGAGCTTCTCGTTGGAAAATTTAGGCTTAAATTGAAAAAAGTAGGGAAAAGCACTAGGCCACACAGGTATGAACTAAATCATATTCCTGATGAATATACAGTAGAGGTGACAAATAAATTTAAGGAATTAGATCTGATAGACAGAGTGCCTGAAGAACTATGGATGGAGGTAGCTAATAAAATCATCCCAAAGAAAAAGAAATGCAAGAAAGCAAAATGGCTGTCTGAGGAAGCTCTACAAATAGCTGAGGAAAGAAGGGAAGCGAAAGGCAAAGGAGAAAGAGAAAGATACCCCCAATTGAATGCAGAATTCCAGAGAATAGCTAGAAGAGATAAGAATGCCTTCTTAAATGAACAGTGCAAGAAATAAAGAAAACAACAGAATAGGGAGGACCAGAGATCTCTTCAAGAAAATTGGAAATATGAAGGGAACGTTTCATGCAAAGATGGGCATAATAAAGGACCAAAATGGCAGGGACCCAACAGAGGCAGAAGAGATTAAGAAGAGATGGGTGGGAGAGGGGGATTATTTTATTGTAAAATTGTAAAAAAATTCAATAAAAAAAAAAGAAGAGATGGCAAAACTACACAGAAGAACTATACAAGAATGAGCTTAATGTCCCAGATAACCACAATGAGATGGTCACTGACCTCGAACCAGACATCCTAGAATGTGAAGTGAAATGGGCCTTAGAAAATCTGAGCAACAACAAAGCTAGTGGAGATGACAGTATTCCAGCTGAGCTATTCAAAATCTTAAAAGACGATGCAGTAAAAGTACTACACTCAATTTGCCAGCAAATTTGGAAAACTCAACAGTGACCACAGGATTGGAAAAGGTCAGTTTACATTCCAATTCCAAAGAAAGGCAATGCCAAAGAATGTTCAAACTATCACACCATTGCACTCATTTCACATGCTAGTAAAGTTATGCTTAAAATCCTACAAGCTAGACTCCAGCAGTATGTGGATCGAGAACTACCAGAAGTACAGGCAGGATTTCGAAGAGGCAGAGGAACTAGAGATCAAATTGCCAACATACGCTGGATCATGGAGAAAGCTAGGGAGTTCCAGAAAAACATCTACTTCTGCTTCATTGACTATGCTAAAGCCTTTGATTGTGTGGATCACAACAAATTGTGGCAAGTTCTTAAAGAGATGGGAATACCAGACCATCTTATTTGTCTCTTGATAAACCTATATGCGGGTCAAGAAGCCACAGTGAGAACTGGACATGGAACTACTGATTGGTTCAAAATTGGAAAAGGAGTCCGACAAGGCTGTATACTGTCGCCCTGCCTATTTAACTTATATACAGAGCACATCATGAGAAAGGCAGGGCTAGATGAAACAAAAGTTGGAATTAAGATTGCCGGGAGAAATATCAACAACCTAAGATATGCAGATGATACCACTTTAATGGCAGAAAGTGAAGAGGAACTAAAGAGCCTCTTGATGCAGGTGAAGAAGCAGAGTGCAAAAGTTGGCTTGAAACTCAACATTAAGAAAACCAAAATCATGGCATCCGGCCCTCTCAATTCCTGGCAAATAGATGGGGAAGAAATGGAGGTAGTGACAGATTTTATTTTTCTGGGCTCAAGATCACCTCAGATGGGGACTGCAGCCAAGAAATTAAAAGACGCTTGCTCCTGGGGAGGAAAGCTATGGCAAATCTAGACAGCATACTAAAAAGCAGAGACATCACCCTGCCAACAAAAGTGCGTATAGTCCAGGCCATGGTTTTCCCAGTTGCAATGTATGGCTGTGAAAGTTGGACCATAAGAAAGGCTGAGCGCAAAAGAATTGAGGCCTTTGAACTATGGTGCTGGAGAAGACTCCTGCGAGTCCCTTGGACTGCAAGGCGTTCAAACCGGTCAGTCCTAGAAGAGATCAACCCCGACTGCTCTTTAGAAGGCCAGATCCTGAAGTTGAAACTCAAATACTTTGGCCACCTAATGAGAAGGAAGGACTCACTGGAGAAGGGCCTAATGCTGGGAAAGATTGAGGGCAATAGATGAAGGGGGCGACAGAGAATGAGATGGCTGGATGGAGTCACTGAAGCAGTAGATGTGAACTTAAATGGACTCCAGAAGATGGTAGAGGACAGGAAGACCTGGAGGAACGTTGTCCATGGGGTCGCAATGGGTCAGACACGACTTTGCAATTAACAACAACAACAATACTATTTTGAAATCCCACATTCCCTTTGTCTATTTTTCTGACTGGATACATAGATCTTGCTTAGGTATATTTATGATTTTATGCAACGTTTGATCCATTCATTGGTGTTTGTGAACCCCATGCATGGCTCATTGTGAGGTGAGAACCTGTCCTGATTAACACAATGAGTAATGCATAAACCTAGTTTCTTTCTCTACATCATGATCTTCAAAGCCCTCTTACTTTATGTACCCCTACTGAGAATCAAATAACATTTAACATCAGATGTCTTAATTGGCTCATGCCTCAACTCAAGAAGGAAAAAAAGATCAGATTCAACTTACTGGTTCCAAATGAGTAGAAAAAGAAGCAAGGAGGGAGCAGAGATCTCACAGTTAATTATTGTTCATGTGGAAAGATTATTCTTGGATATCCTGAGTTTCCACCTGGGCTTCTTGACCATGATACGTGCTGATCTTACAATATTATTAGACTGTTGCTGTTGTGGTTGATGTGTCTCAATCTGCTGGCATCAGTACTGATAATAACAAAATGTTGAAAAAAATGAAAGGAGTCTACTAGTGACTCCTTCCCAATATAGCAAAAATAACTGAGTTTGCAATTCATGTGAATGGCTTTGTTACTATCTCCAAGAAAAAAACATTCTAGTATAGGCATACATAAGTCATGTGCAGCTTTTGGGCCTCCAGCTATCTTCCTCTGCTTTTCATATAATTCATGGCTTGGAAGGAAGAAGAAACTTTCCCTTCAGTCATAGATAGTTTTGCCAAATATTTCAGATGTAGCTGATCACAATTTTCATCTTAGCACAAGCATGAAGCAGTGTATAAAAAAGGGCAAACCATTAGAAAGGCTCACCTCCAACTTGTTGCCTTCAACTCCTAATTTTCTCAGCAATGTGGAATTCTTGAAGTTGGTCCATGCATCTGGATAGTACCCAGATTTGTCAAGATGACCATAGAGGGGAAAAACAAAATAAAAATGTTTTTATATTGCATTAATTTAGTCTTCGGTTTATGATAGTCCAATGAAAGCTCTATCAGAAGGGATTTAATTTACTAATAGCTAACTTATCTTGATGATTTCAACTGATTTATCAAAACTATAATTATGTATGGATCCAATTGACTGCAATAATTAAGCTAAAATTGTTAAAGAAATCACTAAAACATCATAGTAGTAAAAATTAACAATGAGCCTGTTGAAAAAAGGTAAATATTTTTAACAGCTAACTGAAATATGAATTCTATAATGTATTACATTAATTTCATTATTTTAATAATAATAATAATAATCCAAAACTATATCAGGTTTTGAAAACCACAAACTGTGATTTCTAGGGTTACAATTCTCTAATAGCTATTTATTTTTCACTTTTGTTATTTTAGGGCTTCTCGATCTCCATTTTTAAATTGTCAGATGTCCAATATTCTCATTAAGGGGTTGGAGATTAAGAATAGAAATGTATTTGGAATGATTAGATAGTAATTTTGATACATCTGTTAAAAGCTTTTTATTATTTTTTTTGGGGGGGGGAGGAAGATGCAGTGCAGATGATATAATAGGAGGTGTAAATGCAAAAAAGAAAGTATTTGAAGAGAAGGTTTGTACTGAATTAAGAACTATATGAGAATGAGCCGAGGTGGCACAGCAGTTAGAGTGCAGTACTGCAGGCCACTTTAGCTGACTGTGTTCAGCATATTTGAACCGCTGACCTGCTGAACACAGTCAGCTAAAGTAGCCTGCAGTACATCCTTCCGGGGTAGGTAAAATGAGGACCCAGATTGTTGGGGGCAATGTAAATATATATATACATTGCTTACTGGTGTACACCGCTTAGAGAGTGCTTGTACTTAAAGCAGTATATAAGTCTCATAAATAAATAAATAAATAGTTTAAATGAATAACCTAATAAGTACAGAAGTGATTCTTGACACTTATAGGAGCATAAAGTCAGAAGGGGGTTCCCTTGAGCTTCAGATAGTTCTGATCCTGTTGACTTTAGAAGCTTCATGAAGAGTTGGTTTTCCTTCCAGTTGCTTGTGTGGAACCCATTTTTTTTATTTATTTTTAAACCAACAAAACAAAACAAAACAAAACAAAACATAACACACATACACACACAGTGTATACTCCTCCCTTTTTTTTAAACAGCGATTTCATAACGGTAATCTTCTATTATATACATTTCCCCCCCTTATTCTTCTTTAGAATATTTGTCCTTGTTGCCCCGTTGTTTCTTATTTGCATTTTTCTTCCTTCATACTATACTTCATACTAAGAATAATACATATTATTATTACTATACATTATTATACACACATTTTCCACTTTTGACCTTTCCACATTTATTCTCCTCTATTATTTCTAGTCTCCAACCAATCATACCACTTGTTCCATATTAGATAGTACTCTGTGTCTTCCTTTTCTTTTATCTCTTTTGTTAATTGTCCATCTCAGCACAGTCCAGGATTTTTCTTATCACTTCTTCCTCTGATGGTATATTCTCATTTTTCCAGAACTGTGCGTATGCTATTCTTGCTGCCATTGTTATATGTAGAATTAAGCACTGTATTTCTTTACTATATTTTCTGTTTAAAATACCCAGCAAGAAGATCTCTGGTTTCCAGTCTACAGGTTGGTCTATTATTTCTTCGATCCATCTTTTTTATTTATTTTTTTATTTTATTTTTATGAGACTTATATACCGCTTTAAGTGCAAGCACTCTCTAAGCGGTGTACACCAATAAGCAATGTATATATATATTTACATTGCTCCCAACAATCTGGGTCCTCATTTTACCTACCCTGGAAGGATGGAAGGCTGAGTCAACCTTGAGCCGGTGAGATTTGAACCACTGACCTGCTGAACACAGTCAGTTAAAGTGGCCTGCAGTACTGCACTCTAACTGCTGCGCCACCTCCGCTCTTATTTTAGTCCAGTATTTTTTTGCGACTGGGCATGTCCACCATAAATGATAATATGTTGCATGTACTTTTTTACATTTCCAACATGTTGGCGAATTGTTCTGGAACATCTTGGCAAGCTTTGCTGGTGGAAGATGCCATCTGTAAAACATCTTCAACTGGTTTTCCTTGAATGCTGCTGACATAGTCAATTTTATGTTTATTTCCCATATTTCTTCCCATTTCTCCAATTCTATATTATATGTGTGGAACCCATTTTTGTTGTGTAGTATGTGAGTTATTTTTCCAAGGTGTAAGTCTTATTGATTCTTATTTGTACTGTGACATTTTTTAAAACCCTAATATTGATCATGAAGAGACAGTACATGAAGGATGTTATACTTCTCAGGACTCATCAGATGGCTGTAGCATTAAGAATTGATGAGCTCCCGTAGTTGCATACAGTATTCTGGTGGTCAATGTAACTCAAAAGATCACACAGGATAAACACTATGTAAACAGAAAAACTCATCTGATCCCAAGAAGACTAATGGTGGATGACATGTAAAACCTTGTGATCAGGGTATGGCACAATGTAACATCTGTGCATCTCTGGGAGCTTAAGATAGAGTTGGCTTTATACAGGTTAAAAACATCACTTGATGAGTTGGTGGCCATAAAACTTCATAAGATAATGAACAGATCAGGAAGCAGAACACCACTTCATTCCCTTCAGTGCCGCAAATGAGATCACCTTTTCATGTCTTTGCTTGATCTTCTATGTATGAAAAGAGAATCTTATTTTTGTTCCAAGCAATTTTGTTAGGGTTCCTTGAATGTTGTGAATCAGAACATATAGTTTCATCCATGCATCCATAGCATTTTCATTAGGGATTCCTTGGGTACTTTGAATCAGAATATATAGGTTCAGCCATGCAGAATAATGGAAAGTGCAAAGCAACCTTGTATTAAATCTTCTGCATGTTCACTTAACCATTCCTAGCATTTTCAGGGTCAGTGTCACAACAATTCAGTGTTCTAGAAATAACTAAATTTTGCACTGCTATGATCCAATAAACTATCTAGGGAATTTAGACCATCTGCAAAGTTATTTTCCTTGATTTAAAAACAACAGATGAAAATAGATGAACATTTATTTCCCAGATTATGATATAAAGAAAAAAAAGGAAAGAAAAAAAAGAAGAGTGTGTCATGAGCAAATCATGATATAGAATAAAAAAATGTATAACACATTTTTATTGTAGGGCAAATATTGTAGTGCAATTTGACTAAATTTACTCACAAGCAAGTTCACTGAACACAATAGTGGTTTTTTTTTCCAAACTAAGTGTATATAATATTGCAATTTAAGATTCCAAAGCAGGAAGGAAATGCAGCTTATTGCTAAATAAAACTTGCATGAAAAGATCTATAATTTGATAGCAATTTCCCATTCATTGTTAATTTTTGCTCTTGGCCTTTATGAAAGGAGTTACAGTTTCAGTACAAAAATACTTCTGGGAAATCAATAGTCTGAGCTCTTGATTTGTGGGGCATATGAAGACCTGGACATGAAATTGGAGAATCAGAATCACCCAAAGCTTTTCCATCAGACATCATGGAGAGTGATTATGGCTGTTTTCCTACTACTAGGTGATGTTAGATAGGAAAAAGAAATCCCTCAAGGACTGTCTAGAAACTTTCCCATATTAAAATCAGTCCTTGTCCTCAAAGCTGAGACACAGTTCAGGTAGTCTTATCTTGTGAGCACAATTGGGACTGACAACTCAGTTGTTAAGTAAAGTGGTTACTAAGTGAAAATACAACTGTGCTTATGAACTTACTTCAGCTTCCCTTGACTTTGCAGACCTGCAAAGGTTGTAAATATGGTCATTGCTTGCAAAGTTATGTTTCTATCACTGTCATAACTGCAAATGGTCTGTCCAAGGTAGTTGTTAAATGAGGAGTGCTGTAAATTATGTAAGCATACTTTGTAGAATAAAATAGAATAACAGAGTTGGAAGGGATGTTGGAGGTCTTCTAGTCCAACTCCTATACCATTTCAAACAAATGGTTGTCTAACCTCTTCTTTAAAACTTCCAGTGTTGGAAGTTTCATAGCTTCTGGAAGAAAGTCGTTCCACTGATTTATTGTTCTCACTGTCAGGAAATTTCTCCTTAGCTCTAGGTTGATTTCTCTCCTTGGTAAGTTTCCATCCATTGCTTCTTGTCCTGCCCTCAGGTGCTTTGGAGAATAGCTTGACTCCTTTATGTTATGTAAACTTATTTTTCTGCTGACCCATTCTATCTGCCAAATTGCTGTGAACTGGTTGAATCCCACCACTGCAGGTCCTCATGCAAAATAGTCCAGAAATCCAACATCATTGAAAATTGAAACTGAAAATATATGCAGGGAACTAGATTGAAAGTGATGGCTGCAAAAGCACCACAGATTTTAACAGAATAAAAGAATTGGAAGGGACCTTGGAGGTCTTCTAGTCCAGCCCCTGCTCAAGCAGGAAAACCTATAACATTTCAGACAAATTGTTGTCCAATCTCTTCTTAAAACCTCGAGTGTTGGAGCACCCACAACATCTGAAGGCAAATGTTTCCACTGATTAATTGTTCTCACTGTCAGGAAATTTCTCTTTAGTTCTAGGTTGATTTCTCTCCTAGGTAAGTTTCCATCCATTGCTTCTTGTCCTGCCCTCAGGTGCTTTGGAGAATAGCTTGACTCCTTTATGCTATGTAAACTTATTTTTCTGCTGACCCATTCTATTAGATGATTTTTATTATTATCATGATTACATGCCATCAGGTTGATGTTGACTGTTGGCAATTGTATTTTTCCATAATGTACTGTTCTTAATCTGAATAGTCTGTTAACATAACCACAAGGAAGCATCCTAAGGCTTCTCAAGAGTATCTTATCCACTTGAAGACAGATTAGATGAATTTGGAATGTACAGCCATGAAAAGAGAAAAGTATAATAGCTCACTTAAAATAACGATTTGTTCATTAGATGTATTGCCTATCTTTAATTAGGAACTCAAAGTATCCACCTCCTCTTTTCCTCCATAAGTGGTAAGTTGGGTTCCAAAATAACAATTGTCCTAAACTCACCCGGTGATATTCCCAGAGCTAAAGGGACTAGAGCAGTGTTTCTCAACCTTGACCTATGGAATTCTGGGAGTTGAAGTCCACATGCCTTAAAATGGTCAAGGTTGAAAAACACTGGACTAGAGGGACTAGAACTTGGATCTGCCCACTGCTAGTTCCACACCTTAACCACTACACTATAATGGCTCTATCTACATTTGGAAGGCAAAACATGTTTTCTATTGTTCTAGGGCAGGGGTTCCCGACCAGAGGTGCGAGACAATATTCCAGGGGCAGCGAAAACCTGGGTTTAGAAATTTCAAAATTATAGTATATATGCATAATCAGGTGTTACTTTTGTAGGGAGTTGAGAATATATCAGAAGTGTTCCAAGGGTGTTTGCTCCTCTTTGCTGAGTGTGTTCACACAGAGTAGACAGCTCTTTGACTGAGATTATTTTACTTCAATTCTTGCATTGAGCAGAGCAGTGTTCTTAAAGGCCTTAGTACCTTTAAGATGGAATGGACTTCAACTCCCAGAATTCCCCAGTCAGACTGTGTGTAAAATGTGCTCACACATTTTGCATACAGACATTTGACAGCTTAAATGGCCCTTTGCACTTTCATGATTCTATTTTTTTCTTTTAGAGATTTCTTCAAAATTCAGGATAAAATAAAACTTTCCATGCATATATGACTTATAATTGCATCAGAGGTGCTTTTTTAAAATGTGAAATTGCTTCATTCCTTTGGAAAAGTTCAGATTTTTATATGTAAATATTATCTTATTAAAAGCCTCAAGATAATAAGAGAACTTGCTTGCAGTTTTAAAGAAGAGAAATAGTGTCAGGAAATTTAGGTGAGAGTGGACAAAGAAAAAAAGATGGTCCCAAGCAAGCAAATAGGACAGCTGTATTCTTTAATTGTGCCAGATTAATAAAATATAATTTTACAGCCCGTTTGCAACAGGCCACTGGGGAATACATTTTATTTACTGTTTTGGGTGTTTCTAGTTAATAAATTCATGTCTTTTGAGGATAAGCATTCAAATCCCAGATACAAGTTTATTAAAATTATTATAGTTCTTGGAGACTATAAAAGGAAATGAAGTGCACAAAATGTGCATTTCCAGAGCATGGCTTTCAAGCCATTTTTTACATGACTAATTTTCAACATCTCCAGCAGAGGCTGTGCAGTGTGGTTGAAATTAAATAATAAATATTTAACCAACTGCAGTTCTTTATCTACACACCTTCCAAATGTTGCTGCTTTTGCCCTTAATCCTTCATTAAATCATAAATGTTACAGCACTATTGACATGTTAACTAGAGTCAGAATAAGCTTTCAAATGGTTTTTTGAACAGCGATTGAAAATTAAGGGTAGCTTATTGTGCGATGTAAAAGGTCACTCTACATGTTTTATAAGAAGAGCTAGCCCTTCTCAAAACAATTTTTAGACATATAAATAAACAAGCAAGCAAGTAAAGGAAAGTTTTCCCAAATAAGTTGTACTTAAACTTATAGGACGTAGTAGTCCTATTTTCCACAATATGATTAACCCACTCACAACCCCTTATTGATAATTCTAGTAGTATACCTCACAGTTGGGGGCATTGTGGGGTGTGTGTGTGTGTGTGTGTGTGTGAATTATGTCAAACTGGCAGACACACAGTTGGCAGTGCCATATTTTAACAGGTGTGTAAGGCACATAAAAAGGGTGAAAGAGATATTACTGTGTAGTAATTTTCACATTTTTCCCCCGCTAGCACAGATGCCCCTGTTCAGACTAACTAGATCAAAAGTCACAATTTAGGGGGCACATTTATTTATTTGTTAAGATTATTTTGACCATGAGTCTCTTGGTGATTAACAAGAATAATATGTCCATTGTGCTATAATATACTTAATATAATATGCTAATATACTATATTAGTATACTAATATACTAAAAAATTATAATAAGATGATAAGAGCTTTGTTTCAATATACTTTTGGAAAATCATCAACTTTGAGGTAAGCTGGCTATTTCCACAAATGGAGGCCACAATGGAAACATCCCTTCCTAGCCTTCTCCCACCGGTGAATTATCAGCATTTTTTTCCTTATGTTGTTAGTATTGGAGGGGCCGAATCCTTCTTTCTCCAAAAACTGACTGGCATCACATGGATCTGACACAATAGTGGGCAAGATATCAGAAACTCTTAATAATTATTATAATAATCAATATAACTATTAATTAACTTATATTAATAATGTAATAATAATTCTGTGACTGACACCTATAACATACAATAGTATCCATCTTTCTCCTGATCTCTTCCTCTTCTGCCATGACCATTCTTCAGAAATTTGAGTGTGGGAATGGATGAGTTAAGTCATGAAGCTGTATTTGGAATTAACTTGTAGGTGACGAGATATTTGTTCAAGAATATGCTGTAACATAATCAGGAATTATGTGGAACCACATGGAAGCTTGGGTCTCCCAAGCTGGACCTGGAGAACAGGAAAATTTATTATCTCTGAAGAGACAACATTTCCTGGGTTCTTTCTAGAAAATCGTAATGGTATAATGAAGAACATTGCCATGTTCTTCCCTATATTTAGATTCTATTTGGATTACAGAATTTGTGGCTCTTGAACTTTTAGCAACTCTGGCTAGCAAGGCCAATAGTAAGAAATACTAGATATATAACACAGCAGCATTTGGAGATCTAAAGATAGCTTTATAGCAAGAACAAACATTTTGAGAGTACATAAGAACAAAATTGGATTAAAAGATGGAGGAAGGTGACCATCAAGCAAGGAATAACATTAAAGGAGGATATGGCTGAAGGATCTCACCTTCCTTATACTACTTGGAGGATCCTGAATAGGCTGAGAGTTGGAGTGCCTAAATATAAAACCAACATGCTCAAGTGAAGGCTGTGAGCGGATAACAATACACTATGTAAATATGGAGAGACACACAGTCCGGCCCATCTACTGGTATGTTGGCTACTACCTACAAACATGTACTGATAATGATTTATTTTTGCCAATAACAAAGCCAAGAAAGTGGCTTCATTCTGGTAGTTTAAAGTTTGATCTAATCACGGAAAAAGAAGAAGAATCTGGAGGATGGCATAGATGTTCTAGACATACATCTTATCTGTCCCAATCATGACCTTTTCACTAATAAGTTTGGTCTTGTTCAATATTTACAGAGACTCTAAAATATATCTCAGTATCCAGACATAATTAGTGTACTCCTACTGACAGAGGAAAAATGATAGCTACACTTTGTTAATTTCTTCAAGATGTGCCAGTCAATAGCTTTTTTCATATTAATGGGCTTTTAATGTCAGATAGCTTTATTTCTGATCACTTCTGGTAATATTCAGATTTGTTCATCCATCCATCCATCCATCCATTGCATTTGCCTATTAATTTATCATTTTAAAACCTCCATGGTAATTCATGTGTAAATACGTTGTCAGAGATTATATCACAATCTTATTTCTGAAAAAAAAATTTAAAAACATGTTTTGATATTTTCTGTCTTCTTCAAAATTGTACATCTGTATTTGTGGTCCAACAATCACGAATCAAGATAATTTAGAGCATAATGTGCAAACATAGATTAAATGGGACTATCATTAGCTTTCCCTCTTTTCTCTTGCATAGGTAATGCTGCTAATTTTTGAGATATTTCGTGCTTATGCATTGGGCTAAGTAGTGCTGCTCAAGGGACCTATAATAAGGTAATCAAACTAAAATTGCTTATAAGAAGTGATATGTTGGGGTTGAATCATATTTGAAACTCATGCCATATAACTAGGAAGATGCCTTTTTAAATAGGCAATACTTCACCTTAGGGAACTTAAAGCAGGACAGTAGTGATTTTTTTCTTCCTTATTATGACTCACATTCTAGTCTTGTGCTACATGCTAAATATACAGAAATCTGAACGTTGAAAATACTTGGCTTAAAAGTCACGCATACCTGCTCTTTCATAAGAAAGTCCTGTCCTCAAACTACTGTATAGTTTTATTAGAAAAGAAAGGACATTCTATGTCAGCTTTGAAATAATTGTTTCAAAATTAATTGGCATTAAGGAAGACAAAATAATTGAAAAGCTATCCTCAAGAAAATTAAGATCATGACTAAAACCCAGTTGATGAGAAGCCAGAACAGAGTAGATTAAGCATCTTATCAAAAGACAGCTATAGAGAACTAGTTTGGTTAAGACACCAGGCTAGAAACTGGGAGAGTGTGAATTCTAGTCCCACCTTAGGCACAAAGCCAGATGGGTGACCTTGGGCTCTCTCCTCTCTCAGTATTAGGAAGAAAACTTTGCCAAGAAAACTGCATTGACTTGTGTAGGCAATCTCCAGGTGTCAATACTGATTCAAAGGCACAAACAAACAAACAGAGTTATAGTGAATAGATGGACATACTCTGACTTCTCATTGGTGGTAAGTAAGACTTACCTAATTTTAATTCACATTTACTATTGCAACTACAACTGCATGAAGGACAGTTGCAATCTCCCCTTTTCCTGTTAGACCAAAGGAGCTTTTTTAAAAAAGCAAAATTTGGCAACTGAGAGTAAGAAGAGATGTGGAATTTGTTTCCTATCTCCAGTCATTTCAGAATTATCTCACTAGAAAGCTTTAGGGATCTGTCAGGGAAATCTAGCAAAACTAAAACAGGGGTGTCCAACATTGGCAATTTTAAGACTTGTGGACTTCAACTCCCAGAATTCCCCAGCCAGCCATATAGCTAACCTTTTTCCTTTGTCAGTAGGAGTATCCTAATTATGTCTGGTTACTGAGAAATATTTTAGAGCAGGGGTCTTCAAACTTGGCCCTTTTATGACTTGTAGACTTCAACTCCCAGAATTCTCGGAGCTGAAGTCCACAAGTCATAAAAGGGCCAAGTTTGAAGTCCCCTGTTTTAGAGTCTCTGTTAATTGTTGAAGTCCCCACAGGTCTTAAAGTAGCCAAGATTGGACACTCCTGAACTAAAACTTCCTTAAAATCTGTTTCAGGATAAATAGCTGTTTTGAAAGCAATGTCTACCAAGTGCAAGAGCCAGTTTGGTGTAGTCGTTGAGACATCAGAGTGGAAACAGGAGACATTAAGTCAGGGGTCTTCAAACTTGGCCCTTTTATGACTTGTGAACTTCAACTCCTAGAATTCCTCAGCCAGACGCTGCAGTAAGTACTAGTCCTGCCTTGGGGGGGGGGAACAGCTGGGTGATCATGGGCCAGTCACACTTGCTAAGACCTGAGAAGCAGGCAATGGCAAACTGCTTCCAAAAATCCAGTAAGAAAACTGCAAGGAAATGACCTGAAGGCATCCTCCCCGAACCTACCCATCCCCAATTCTCATGTTAAGTCAGTGGTTCTCAACCTGTGGGTCGGGACCCCATTTGGGGTCTAACGACCATTTCATGGGGGTCGCCAAACAAGGCTGTCTGCCATTTTTTCCCCCTTTTCTTTGGCCACGCCCCTGGCACCCAGTGATGTATAAGTGGTTGGGGGTCACCACAACATGGGGAACTGTATTATGGGGTCGCGGCATTAGAAAGGTTGAGAACCACTGTGTTAAGTGATTTGACCTCCAATGCAGAGATTGGAACTGAAATGTTGTTATCCAATTCTCAGACTTTGCTTTTCTTTTACAAATGTTTCAACAGACATTTTAAAAGCACATATCGAAAACGCAGGCCTTTGTTTCAAAAGCACGGAGGCGTGTAATGTAAGAGAATGTGCTGAGATTAAGAAAGAAACAGGAGCATCTCTAAACACAATCAAGAGATGAAAGTTCCAATTTCAGGCTTATCAAATAAATGGATTCTTAATGCAAACATTTTAGGAAAAAGATGTTCAAAGAGAGTCCACCATAATGAACTCGTTCATACAGGAGGGCTAGAAGGTTCCCATCTCAGCTTAAGATTCTGTACTCTTAACTCCTACTTCTTGGTATTAAAATTCACTAAAGGAATTTTTTTTGTGAATCCTGATTCCTTGATTATGTTCAGGGCTTGACATGAGGATGGTTATGAGGATGGTTTCTTTGTTAAAGAAACAAAATATCAAATTAAATGAAGAAACAGTAAGAGAATAGACCCTTAGGACAGCAAAACAGCAGAGGCTGAACATTTGTCCAGTTGTCTTGAACAAATGAATTAACTGTCAGAAATTTGCTTCATTGGGGAAAAGAAATTATTGTATGCAGATTTTATAAGGAAAGGTCCTTATATTCAGTTTTGCTCCATTTATTATTTACTTGACCTATGAATCCTTCTCCCATAAGAACATGTCGTGAAAATCATAGATTTTCTATTGTAACTGTTAAAAAAATCCCTTTTCACCCTTATGGGTAGTATGTGTCTTTCTCAATCTCATGTCCTTTATCAGAGATTTGGGAATTTAAGGATTTGTGGTAGTAAGAATTATCGTAAGGGCTCTATTACCATCTTGAGAGTTGGCTGTAGATAGTTTATCCATGATCTTATGCCTCATATTAGCTACTATGCTCTGTAATAGAGGGAGCAGTTGTCAAGATTGAAGCATTGCACGATGTTGCCACCCCTACTGCTTCTTAGCTTGTCAATGCACTAGGGGAGAGGGGAGGGGGAAAATGGTATGCAGATTCCAGACAACAAGAAATCTGACCATGTGAACCAAGGACGTGTCAGCAGGTATTTACCAACTCATAGAGAGACTTTTTCATAACAAACTTTTGACACTTGATTAGACAATGTGACATGCACTAATAGAGGGAGGAATTGTGTGTTTTAATTATAACGATTCACGTGGGAAATAACCAGAGCTGGTTTTGCTTTCAATTGTGCTGAAATGATGTACTCAATAAAGTTTTGCATAAGGAGATTGGATTGTCTTGTTGGTGCTTACTTGGTTGGGTTCGTTAGTCGGAACCTTGACAATAGGTTACACATGCAGCTGTTTCTTAATTAGTGTAGATGCAGGTCTGCTCTCCATTCATAGTTCCCTTATATGTTTCATATATCCCCTCTCTGGGATTTAAGTATACTGTTGTAGAGTTCCTCAACATTTGATGTGGACCTTGATCATCTGGGCAACATCTAAACTGACATGACTCTCCTAGATTGTGTCATTCTCATACTTGAAGTAGGCAGTTGAAGCATTAGGAGGCCTTTGCCAATGGTTCCCTACTGGTAAGGTAGATACCAGGTAGGATTTGAACCCTGGTCTCCCATATCAAAAGTGGCACTGTACATTATCCAGCTGCATCTCTCTCTCTCTCTCTCTCTCTCTCTCTCTCTCTCTCTCCCTTTCTCTTTTTTTCCCTTTCTCATTCTCTCCCTTTCTCTCCCTCTCCCTCTCTCTCTGTATGTGTGTTTGTGTGTGTTTCCATTTGTCTTTGTATTCAAACTTCAAAAAAATTGCCAACCCTTTTTTGCTCTGCATATACAGTTTTGTATGCACTGTCTTCCTTTAATAAACATGTTTTCTGCCATAGCTTCTGTTTTTCAGCATTTCCAGTACATAGTTTTAAATTGCAGAAAATGCCACAGCATTCTGCACAACACAGATGACAGAATATAAGCTCATTCTAGTTCATTTGTTGCAGAGATGGGGAACTTACGATTCTCTGGCTACTGCTGAACTATAATGGACTGGAAATAAAAACACCATTTTACTATGGCTTAGTTAAGAAACACAAATAAACAAATGCTGTTCAATCCAATTTGTTTCAGAATACTCATAAAGAAATCTTTTGCTAACTAATCAACAGCACTTAGTCATTTGCTAACATTGTGCATGATTTCTAATTACTGGTCTGGTTTGTCACTGTTTAAAACAATCAAAGCTAATTGCTCATATATAGATTTTCTTGTGGGCTCCAGTGATATTTTCAGTTGTATTGTTCCAGTTTCTTTTTAAACACCCCAAACTTCTCTGAACCGTTACATCTTAAATTGGATTTTGAAAACAAGTATATTGTATTAAAATAATTAAGGGGAAGAGAACTTTCTATCCAACATTTTTTTAAAAAATACAACAGCAAAGCTAATGTCGTGGTCTTTATTTCATGATTAGCAGAGATTTCTTAAAGTCAATTTTTTGTTAATGAAACTTCGATTTAGAGAAGAATATTATTTCTTATAGCCGTGTTATGTCAGGAGCAAGGTCTGTATTTGATTAGATATTTGCTGCCCTTTTTAGTTAAAAATGTAATGTCTGAAGACAATAATGAATATAAAACAGTTAATGGGCTATGCAAATATCTTGATAGTGAGTAATTTGTAGTCATTTTATTTGAGATGTATTTTTCTTCATTTGGCTGTTTTACATATTCCACCCTCATGTCGCTTTCCTTCCTTCTTGTTATGGAAATTCTTCCTATGTGAAGCTTTATATAGATTTTTTTTATTGAAAGACAGTAGAGAAGGAGGAACAAAGTTGAAAGCTCAGTGGTAGAGTTAGGTCTATTCCTCTTTAGAAGGAAAACTAGCATTTTATTAGAGGATTTCAAGAGGAACTGATGCCACTAGAATTGTGCTGTATGCTTTTGTATCCTCCCTGCCAAATTCTTAATAAAATATGCATATTAAAACATCTGCATGAATGCTTTTAAACCTGCTCCTTAGCTGAGAACAATTGTCTCTGCTTTCTTATAATTTTCAGAGATTCTTCTGACCTTGAGCACGCAACCTCCTACACAATCTGTGCTCAGAGCTGTCTGTAGGTGCAATGGGAATACTATTGAACCAGAAGAATTTCTTATACTTTGCAGAAAATATAAGATGCCTGGTCTAGAAGAGTATGTATCAGTTATGGCTACTTCTAGAAAAGGATGCTTTAACTTATAGCTTGGTTATCATTTATTTAACTTATTGAGTATGCTATACATAGGTTGTCCTTGTATATGTGGAAGCTAAACCTAGCTAAACATCTATATCAACGATTTGGACGAGGGGATAGATGGGAACTCATCAAATTTGCAGATGACACCAAGTTGGCAGGAATAGCCAACACTCCAAAAGGCAGGCTTAAGATACAGGAGGACTGGACAGACTTGAACACTGGGTGCTATCTAACAAAATGAAATTCAATGATGAAAAAAGTAAGGTTCTACATTTAGGCAAGAAAAACCAAATGTACAGATATAGTATAGGGGGTACCTTGCTCAATAGTAGTAACTGTGAGAGGGACCTCGGAGTCCTAGTGGACAATCACCTAAATATGAGCTAGCAGTGTGCTGCAGCTGCCAAAAAGGCCAACACAGTGCTAGGCTGCATTAACAGAGGGATAGAATCAAGATCACGTGAAGTGTTAATACCACTTTACAATGCCTTGGTAAGGCCTCACTTGCAATACTGCATCCAGTTTTGGTCACCGCGATGTAAAAAGGATGTTGAGACTCTAGAAAGAGTACAGAGAAGAGCAACAAAGATAATTAGGGGACTGGAGGCTAAAACATATAAGGAACGGTTGCTAGAATTGGGTATGTCTAGTTTAATGAAGAGAAGGACAAGGGGGGACATGATAGCAGTATTCCAATATCTCAGGGGTTGACACAAAGAAGAGGGAATTAAGCACCTGAAGGCAGGACAAGAAGCAACGGGTGGAAACTAATCAAGGAGAGAAGCAACCTAGAACTAAGGAGAAACTTCCTGACAGTTAGAACAATTAACTAGTGGAACAACCTGCCTCCAGAAATGGTGAATGCTCCAACACTGGAGGTTTTTAAGAAGAGACTGGACAGCCATTTTTCCAAAATGGTATAGGGTTTCCTGAGCAGGGGGTTGGACTAGATGACCTCCAAGGTTCCTTCCAACATTACTATCATTATTATAGTCCCGAATGCAATGGCTCAAGTACTTATGGAGACTTCTGGTTTCATCCATGTACTATAACTGACTGCAGGGTTCAATTTGAGATGCTGTTTGTCACCTATATGTTTGTCACCTATATGGCTAAAGACTTGGTATCTTTGGAACCACTTACTCCCAACTTTTTCTTTAGCTCAGGAAGATCAAGTAGAAGTGACTCTTTCCATGTTCCCTTTCTCAGCAGTAGCCTTGGAGAGGACTTTTCAATCACTACAAATAGAATTGGTTTGACCATATAAAATTATGAGTGAGGACTATCTTGTAAAATAAATATTTGGATAGAGGGATTGAGAGTAAGAGAAAAACTGAGAAAGTGATGGTTGGATGGAGTTGATAAGAACCTGAAAAATAGAGAATGGATAAGTTTAAAGAATGGAAAAAATGTATAATGTGTGTGTGTGTGTGTGTGTGTATATATATATATATATATATATATATATATATATATATATATATATCTCGAAGCACGAAACTGAAAACACCAGCCTGAAGATGACGAATGAGACTTCGTCGAAACGTCGCCAAGACACTTCCAATTTTACGCGGGAGAAAACCCGAACAACCGAAGACCTACATACAAACACTCGCGAAAACCTCAGAAAACATATATATATATGGTGGAAGCAATGATAACTTACAAAACAATATGGTGGAAGCAATGATAACTTACAAAACAAGAAAGATTATCTATCTATCTATCTATCCATCTATCCATCTATCCATCTACTGTATTTATCTATCTATCCTAGCTAATCTATCCTCTTATTATTATGTAGGTATGTAATTCAGTTGAGTTCAGCTCTTAGTGACTTCTTGGCAACAATATGGAAGTGGTTTTTCATTTGCTTCTTCTAATTTGATCTTTTGTTTTTTGTCTTTGGAATTCTGATCATGACTTAGGTATAAAGTCAGCTGGGTGTATTTCTAAGCCCTAGGAAACAGGCAATGACAAATCACTTCCACAAAATCTTGCCAAGGGAATTATAGGGACTTATCAGGGAAGTCATCAGGAATTAGAACTGACTCGAAAGCTCAGGAAAACAAAATCTAGCCAACAGATATGGAACTTTCTGCTGGTTTCCTATCCAACTCTATTCAGTCTGGACCCTACATTGTTCCAAATCCAAGTAACGTTAATGAAGTGCTGTTGACATTTATCAAATGATATTTAAGAATATGTTTGTATGTAATGCATTTTATCATGCTAACAATCCCTGAAGCTTTTGTTCAAGCTTCAAGTCAGAACTGGTTCATGGGCAGAAACGTGGCTGGCTGGGAAATTCTGGGAGTCGAAATCTCCACATCTTAAGTTACCAAATTTGAGAAATATTTTTAGAGATCATGACTCTGAGTTTTGGCATTTAATTAGCTAAGGAGATATTTAAAGAATAATGAAGAACTGGGCATAGTTATGAGGTTAATACTCTCCCTTTATTTTCTTTACAAAATTGCATATTTATAAAGTTGCCATTCACAGACTGTCGCTGTTTTGCTCTAGGTCATTCACGCATCTTTGTTATATTCTGTCATGCTCTATTTAAATTGCACAGAATGCTGAGACCTAAGAATAAACAACTGTGAGATTATTGTTGCGAGTGAAATTTTGCCTAAAGTTAAATTTGAAGTGAATTTTGGATTTCCTGCTCATAACTGAGGAGGCGTGAGGGAACATTTATGAAACTTGCAAAATATCTCATATTTTACACAACCTTAGCTTTTTCTTTTTCTCTTCCTATTATTGGACAGCTTTTGTTAATACGACGATTACGTTAGAATATTCTTTAAAATGCACTAATTACAGAAGTTTCAAAGATTTTGGAGTAGGAGTCATTTACTGAATCCTGCAAAAGCCTTGAAGGGGAAAGCTATTTATCTCCTCATACACTTTCTTTCTCTCTCTATCATGCAGAGGCACTTATGTGCACTTAAAGCAGTTAACTGACATTTGCCCCATTTTACAACCTTTCTTGTCACAGATGTTAAGTGCATCACTGAAATTGTTAAGTTAGTAACATGATTGTTAAGTGAATTTGGCTTCCCCATTGACTTCGCTTGTCAGAAGGTCGCAAAAAGTGATCACATGACCCCAGGACATGTGATCATGTCATAAATGCAGGCCACTTGTCAGATGCCCGAGTTTTGATCACATGACCCTGTGATGGTGCAACACTTGCAAGTGTGGTCATAAGTCGCTTTTACCGTTGTAACTTTGAATGGTCACTAAACGAATGATTGTATGTTGAGGGCTACTTGTTGAGGTAATATTGCTGTGAAAAGTTTGTCAATTTGTCAGCAGAATAATTGGGGCAGCAAAATAAGATCCCTCTATCACAGGTTACTCTCCCCAGTTATCACAGGAGATAACTGTACAGGAGTAAACTATTAAAAGTTTTTTTAAAAAAAATGACACCTCTTATCAGGTCCGCTAAGATCAGTATATGAAAAGATAGCAGTCTGGATATCTGCCTCAGGGGTGATCTACTGGATCCTAAAGAAAAAAATGATCCGGGCTCCCTGCAGTTCTTTAAGCCACAGAGGATGGGACAGGCTTATGTTTGTTCCCTAAATTGTGACTTGTGCAGTTCAGTGCCATGAAGACCATTTTCTGTGCGCTTTCTAAGTGTATGTACACTGAGTTAAACCATAATGTCCACTGGCATCAGTTTGAAAGGTACTACATAAATTTTAGGAAAACCAGGCTTTAAAATGTTTACTACCTCTTGAATCATTGGCACCAAATCTGAAATACCAACTGCTGTAAAGCAAACATGGAAGAGTTATCACCCTGTTGTTCATGTTGCAGTTTCTTGGATATATAACATTGATCACTATATGAGAAAGAGCAGGGCTGTCTTGAATGCTTGTTGAGTTAACTGAGACTTATTCCTAAAATGGAGGTAGCCCTCAAGCTGAAGGTGATCAGTTTATACTTAAAGCAGACAGACATCATGAAGAATCTTGGGACTTGGAGATTAATGTTAATTTCTTTTAAAAAAGTAATCAGGCAATGTTTTTATCAGGTATTTAGAGAGAAGAACATTTACAACCTTCAATCTTGGTGTCTAAAATAGGAAATTCCCAGAAGAGCAGAGAATATGATCAAGATTAGTAACATTTTCCTCTTAACAAATTCTACTTCCACCAATAAAACTTTTACCATTCAATCAGGAAACTGAAGGCTTGAAGGCAGTTTGTTGTCTGCTTCTCTAAGAAATCTGCTGAACCTTTATAACTGTGTGAATACTCTGAGGCAATTAATCTAGAAGAACAGGAAGAACATTTATGAAGGCTACATAAATGTTAATATACGTGAGAGTCTTGTGTACATGAAGCAAAAAGGTCAGATTTCCCCAGTGATTACCTGGGACAGTCTGATAATGAATATTTAATAATGTTGGAATTGTATTATTCAACAAAGATATAATATCACATATACCACATGATATTTCTAATGTGGAAAACCAGATATTTGCTATAATTTATTGACTTAATTTAAGATGGCTTGAAATTTGAACCTTCTTTCTTTCCTTCCTTCCTTCCTTCTTCCCTCCCTCCCTCCCTCCCTCATAACATCCTTTGCCTTACAGATTTCCTCACATTTCATTCCAGTGAAAAAAAAGAAGCTTCTGATTCACTTTCTTTGGATGGTGTTTTGGGCTCATTTTCTTGCTGCAAGGCTGCAGAAGTATTTGTACAGGGTTTATGTTTTCAACACACTGCAGTGTCACCCCCTAAATTTTCCTCATAATTTCACCAAAGAATGGGAAGCCAAGGAGAAGAGATCATTGCACTCATAAGAGATATAATTCCAGGATCCCTTTATTCTACCAGGGCAATTGTTTTCAAATGTTCCTTTGTTTATTGAAAATAAATACCAAAAGCACTTTATTTTCCATCACATTGAAAAATGATAAATGTCATGGAGAAAAAGAAAATGGCATTAACATGTCTTTATCCTTGGGACTAGATATATGTAGATGAGGAAAAAATTATATAAAATTCACTCATTCTGTTTATATGGTTAGGTGGCATTGCAATTATGTATTATATGAGAGCGCCACAGAAATGGCCAAAGAACATGCATTTATTTCCCTAGATGTTCTCGGACTTACAAGTAGTCCTTCACTTATGACCATAATTTAGATCAGAAGTTCTACTACTAACTAAGGAGGTTGTTAAGTGAGTCACACCAAATTTTATGACTTTTTGCCATGTTTCTTAACTGAGGTTAAGTGACTCATGTAGTTGTTAAGTGGATCTGGTTTTCCCCATTGACCTTGCTTATAGGAAGGCAGCTTGAAGGTTGCCAATGATGATCACATGAAACCCCCCCAGGATGCTGCAACCATCATAAATACATGCTGGTTGCCAAGTGTCCAAATTTTGATCATGTGACCATGGGGATACCATGTCAGTTGTAATTGCAAGGACCAGCTGTAAGTCACTTTTTTCAGTGTTGCAACTTCAAATGGTCTCTAACAACTGATTGTAAGTCAAAGTCTACCTTACTGTATTTCCTGGAATGATCAAATTGCTAACGGGAAAGCAGCATTTTAGTGGAAAACCCTCTTGTTCCTATGAGGATCAGGATATTTTTATTGTTAATGGGCAGGAAATAGAAGATTCATTGGCAATCTTGTACAGGCAGGAAAAAATCTACATCCCCTATGGATGTAGAAAGAATTTGAAGCCTACTTGTACTTCATTTGCAGTAGGGCTCATGCTGCCATGTTTCTTCTAACTGTGGAATGCCTGAATAAACTCTCATTAGCAGAATATCAGAATAACATAATAACAGAGTTGGAAGGGACCTTGGAGGTCTTCTAGTTCAACCCACTGCTGAAGCAGGAGATCCTATATTATTCCAGACAAATGACTGTCCAATCTGTTCTTAAAAACCTGCAGTGATGGAGCACCTGCAACTTCTGGAGGCAAGCCATTCCACTGATTAATTGTTCTCATTGTCAGGAAATTTATTCTTAGTTCTAGATTGCTTCTCTCCTTGATTAATTTCCATCCATTGTTTCTTGTCTTGCCTTCAGGTCCTTTGGAGAATAGGTTGACCTCCTCTTTTTTGTGGCAGCCCCTTAGATATGGGAAAACTGCTATCATGTCACCCCCAGTCTTTTATTATTATTATTAGACTATAAATACCCAATTATTGCAACTGTTCTTCATATGTCTTAGCCTCCAGTCCTCTAATCATCTTTCTCTAATCATCTTTGTTGCTCTTCTCTGCACTTTTTCTAGAGTTGCAGTCCATGGGATTCTTTCAATGGCTTGGTTTATCTTACGGGAGATAACTCTGAGAAGACCTTTTCCCATCTGCAGATTCTGAGGATTTCCTTAGTTGTTGACTATACTCTTTATTGAGAAGAGATATATTAAGTAATCAACATTCAGAGAAGGCTCTTATGTCCATTCTAACATAAAATTTAGAGGCTTTGTAGATACATGAAAATGCATTCAACTCTCTTGGCATCTTTGGCCTGATATAGCTAAGGGTTGAATTACTATAAAGAGAAAATGAAAACATGACCATCTAATGGAAGATTTTTACGTGGCTATTCCTTTATCAACAAGCACTAACAAGTTCCTCTAGTGGCCAGGATGGCCATTATCTTATCAAAATCAATCAGTTTGGCTTCTGAGATGTGAAGTGGAAAGCCTTCTCTCCTGTCATCTCCAAAATATTTTTGTTTCTTTTTTTTAAGTATTTGATTAGTTAAGCATTAATGATTAGATAAACCATTTTTTTCAACTTCATTAGACTTCATTATATATGAATATGCAGAGTTAATTTCTCCACTGCTACATTTATTCTCTGATTTTCAGTTTCCCAATCTTGTATTGTTGGAAGGGTTCTGTCTTCCACAAAATACTTTCTTCAATGATTGTATAACTTTTCAGAGTACTATCATAAGATGACTTGCTGTGTTTGGAAACTAATGTTTGACAACTGTTTTTAATTGGGTTTTAGTATTATACTTAAGATTTAATCTGTGTTTTAGGGATACGTGGAGAGTTAATGGTATATATGTGGGAAGGTGTAGAGTTTTAAATCATATTGCCTCCTGTAGTTGATTAATTACTGATTTGGACATCAGTTTTTGTTGCTAAGGGAGACATTATTAAGTGATAATGTAAAAATTTGCCCCATTTTACAATTTTTCTTGCCACAGTTAAGTGAATCACTGCAATTGTTAACTTAGTAATAAGGTTGTTAACAGAATCTGGCTTCCCCATTGACTTTGCTTGTCAGAAGGTCACAAAAGGGGATCACATGACTCCAGGACTCTGCAACCATCATAAATATGAGCCAATTGCCAAACACCCAAATTTTGTTCACATGACCATGGAGATGCTGCAACAGTTGTATATGTGAAAAACGGTATTTTCACTTTTGCCAGTACCATTCTAATTTTGAACGCTCACCAACGAAAAGTTTGTAAGCTGAGAACTACCTGTAGACTGTAACTATAAATTCTTTTATCAGAATTTATAATTGATATATTGGCCAAAAATAGTCATGCAAAATGATATATTTTTACTGTCTTTTTTGGTATTTTATCTCCCAAGAATTCATTGTTATTTCTGTTTAGAAGAAAATAGAGAGAGAGATAATGATGTTTTCTCTGGCATTAAAGTCTTCTATATGATAACAGAACAACAAGTTACAAAAGCAATCACAATCCATCCAAAGATAAGCAGTTCTGAACCCCAGTTCTTAAGGCTTAAGGCAAATATTAAATCCAATTGAAATCAGTTGGATGTAAGAGCCCTTAACTAGATAGAATGATCAGACAAAATTTTTGTCCAGTCAAAATCAATGAGTCTCAGATTAATTGTACATACTATGTTTATTCTTGTTTTGTTTATTCTTATCAGAGATATCTGCACTAGCCAAGATGATAAAAAAATGGTGATGTGCATGGTGTGTCACTACGCAAACCCCACTCTTCCACACTCGCATTCTGATATTATGGGAGGGCTTCAAGATGATGCTAAATACAACTTTAAGCAGGGCCAACCAAAAAGATCAATGGGAAAGGATCCTGTAATACAGCAACATCTGGAAGGTCACAAATTCTTCTTTCAGCCTTTTATAGAGAGCTATATCTTGGATGGCTTCAATTTTCAAGATACGAAGGGTTAGCTGTAGGGTTTGTGTCAAGACATCATGATGCATATTTTGTTACTTCTGCCCCTTGCCTCAATGAAAATGTATAAAGATTGATTTCGTATCTGATGCAATATTCATCTTGATGTCATTTACTGGTTTTATCTATCATCAACTTCTGCTTTTGCACATCATATCTTGAAAGTTGAAGCCATCCATGGCATTAATCAGCAGAATTTCTAGCCCTCCAGATGTTGCTGGATTATAATTCCCAGGATCTTCCCACTGATTTTGTTGATTAAACCCGCAAAATGGTGTTAGCATCCACTTGAAGGCCACCCATGATATAAGGGTTCATCTGGAAGATACATACAATTTAAAATATATTTTTAGGGTTATGCAGTGTTACTGTAATTAATTATTGGTGCTAAAAATTTTCCAAAGGAGAGAAGACAGCTGTTTCCCAAAACTAAAAGAAAAACCAATAATTGCTGAAATTTCATGAGAGACTTAAAGTCATACATGACACGGACCATAGCTGCTACAGTTTTCCCAGGACAAGTAGTCCTGAACCAGAATTTCTATTGCTAAGCAAGTTGGTTGTTAAGTGTTATGATCATTTTTACCACAATTAGTAAACGAATCATGTGGTTGTTAAATCCAGATTCTCAATTGATTTTGCTTGTTGGAATGCTGACTGGCAAGGTCACAAATGGTGATCACATGATCTCAGATTGTTGCAACCATGTGAATACATGCCAGTTGCCAAGTGCCTGAATTTTGATCATGTGACCATGGGTATACTATGACGATCATAAATGGGAGGAGAACACTTTTGCAGTGCCATTATAACTTTGAACAGTTGCTAAACAAATGGATGTGAGTCAAGGACTACTCCAGGTAGTAGACATTTATATATTACTTATACCTAATTGTGGTATGATCGAACACAAGAAATTACAGCAAACCCTTGATGGCACTAAATCAGTGAGTTTGTGTGCATGTTTGTGTGTGTGAATGCACAGACATATGGTAAATCATGAGCCTGATCTGATTCCTCCATCTTCAGAAAGGACTTGAGAAAAAGGAATGCATCAGGAATTTTTTTGAAACTTGTAAGGTCATATTCAAACCATAGTTTAAGGAGAAATTGTTCCAAGGAGGAGGAACAAAGTGGGAGGTCTCTGAAACATATGGACGTGCATTCTGGCATAAGGAAAAATGTAGCAGCACCAATCACATAAATTAAGTTCTCATTAAAAGCAGCAGTTCTTTCCCTCCATGGTTAGCATTCTAGCATACTCATCTCATCATACATTGACATGATGCCCACCACAATTTGCTAATTTGGAAACTTGAGTAAATGACACAAATTATTTAGCCCAACTCTGCTAGACAGATGGAAAAGTTCAACCAGGGGATTCCTTTTGCAGAAGCAGTGCCCTATCAACACTCTTTTGTATCCTGCCTGAGCAAACCTATGTCATTTATCTTCCCATTGATGTGCACTCATCTAACCCATATGGGTTTGCTTTTAATATTTCAACTCAGATTTTGACAAACTATGTAAATGGAAGCTAATCCAGTGGAGTATACTCCATTCCTGATTGTGCTTTGACCCTACAAGTCGGTCCTTATGTTGTTACATACACAGGGCTTATTAGCAAGACACCCACAGCTTTCCATATTGATTGGCTGCATAACAAAATGCACATCAGGCTTGTGAAAAGATCAGGGGAAAAAAAAACATTATCAGCAGCAGGAGTTTAGAGTCATTACGCAGTTAACGTCTGGCTTTGATCCGAAATCTCATTCCCACCAAATTTATATCGGTGACTTTAAGGGAAATTGTCCTTTAATTAGGCTGAAGTAAATGAGAGATAGAAGCAGACTCTTTTGCTGTGTATTTCACTGTGCAAAATGATTATAACTCACTCTTCCATGCCCTTTTAATAAGTCAAATTGCATTCAATGTCAAGTTAAATGCATTCCCCCCCCATATAGAATGAGGTTGGAGGATAAATGTCTCAGGTTTTTTGTACATCAAAATAGCATGCTCAGAAATATTCATTTCTTGTTCTCGGTTTTCTATTTTTATTTTGGGCAGTTGTCCTCCACTTCGTATATTTGTTATGACGTTCTGAAGTCATCTGTGCTCCACTTCCTGAAATCTTGATTTTTTTCCCCCCAGAGCATATGCTTGAAAAAAAAATCAATATGATTTATATTGGAAAATGCTAGTGACATTACAGTTAAAATTCTGCTAGCAGCTGCTTCCTAGCAAGCCTTAAAAATAATGCTAATATGTCATGGATTAGAAATTAAACTATGCATGATTAGGATACTTGGGACAGTTATTGTCTTTTACTTGGTCCAAGCTTACTTTAATTGAAGATAAAATGAAGGCAACGTCAAGGGGAAGACAAAATTCAGACTCAGAGAAAGTTGAATGGCTGATAAAGGAATTGCAGACTATATCTCTGCCAAAGGAGCAGGACCAAGTGCTGCATGTTAAATTAAAGAAAAAAGTAAGTAATGTTTTCTCCTTATTCTGTTTTTTCTTCTCTCTGAGCTGAGTTGGGCTGAGGGAGAGTGACTAGCCCAGGGTTGGCAACCTTGGCTCTTTTATGACTCGTGGACTTCAACTTCCAGAATTCCTGAGCCAGCATGGCTCAGCTTGGAATCTCTCCCTTTCCCCTCAGCATGGCTGGGTCAGGAATTCTGGGAGTTGAAGTCCACGAGTCATAAAAGAGCCAAGGTTGCCCATCTCTGGACTAGCCCAAAATCACCCAACTGGCTTTCATGGCTAAGGTGGAACTTGAACTCATGGTCTCCCTGTTTCTAGCTTAACTCCTCTGAATGAGGGTGACTAGACTCACAACCAGTCCCTCTTATGGAATCCTGTTCTCATTACCAAAATATTCCATCAGCAAAATCAACCATTGGGGCTGATACAGATAATGTCTCAGTTCAATCCTCTATTTTGCTGCTATTCAAAACAGCAGTATCTGAAGTGAGAATAATGAAAGAAATTATATGCCTTCCAATTAACAAGGCCCAAAGTGAATCAGCTTAACTTAGTACCAGCTCCCCTTGGATACACACCATGGAGTGAGGCTCTGCTTTGTGCTTTGGTCAAAGGTCACACAATTACCAATACAGGAGATATAGATGGAGGATCCTTTCTTTTAATTAAAGTTTTAAAGTAAGGAATATGGTGTACCTGGCTAGTGGCTAGTCTATATGTAAAAGATAGTAGGGATGTGACTTAAGGAGTAAATTTAGGAAATTTGGCCTCTTTGTTTGTGCTCCTGATACTGTAGTCATGTGGTGTTGAAGTCAAAGCTTGTTCCTGTTTGTCTCCATGAACATATTCATATGAGGTCATTTTGCTTTGATGGAAGAAAAGAAGCCTGGGCATACACCCGTTTGCACTATTTATGCAATAGATGTGCAAACCTGTCAAAGACATACATTATCTCTCTTATTGACCAGAGCAGTGCTTTAAATCTGGTTTGGAATGTTGTGTAAATACATTTTTTTGAAGGATTTATCAGGGTCTGTCTGATAAAGTTGCTTCCTATCAGTGATTTTTTGTGTGTGTTCCTCCTGGATCATGTGCCCTTAAATTCTAGATCATCATCACCCCAGTTTTTATCCTGCCTCTGTAGGTTAGCACTTTCTGTTATCCTTGTCCTCCATTATTTTACCATTCCAGTTCCCTGGAACAGCGGTAACCCTCTATATTTCATGACTTTTGTTCCATCACAAGCTAAGAATACCATGAATAATCTTTTAATAATGGAACAGTGGAACGTGTAAGTGAATAATGCAACATTAAGAGTCTAAATAAAATAACCAATTAAAATCAATGGAATACATAAAACAAACCTTTAACCTGTGCCATCAACTGATCCATTTGTTTCTTCCTTGACTTCTCTAGCTCATCAGGATGCAAGAAGACACGATAAGGTGCAAAAAGTACAATAAAGTATTCAATTAACACAACACAGTAAAAATGTCCAATTACAAATTGAACTAAATAAAACATGCCACAAGTGATTCCCTGTTAAATGCTTTTAAAATGTTGCCACCCAGCTTCAGCTCATGCAGAATAGGTTTTATTAAACACTTGCAGCAACTGTTCAGCCTTTCATCTTAGTGAATTTCTAAGGGGGGGGGGAATTAACATATGGGCCTTCAGATAAACCAGATCCTCTTATGGTTTGAGAAGGTCCTATCAGTTTCACTATGAGAGAATTAATCATCTTTACCACTAGCTAAATTGAGTTCATTAAAAAAAGTATCTGAGATATATATTTATGTGAGCTGGCTTTTAATGTCATTTTTTAAGGGTTAAGCCAAAATGCCTCATCTCCATTTTGATGATTTATGTGAAATGGCTATATCAGTTGATTTAAGTGGGAGAAATTTAAATTTAGGAAGAGAAATGTAATTATTTGTCTCTACTCAGAGTTCCTTTTGGAATATGACAGTTGCCAAAAAGCTGTGGGTGATATCTGGTCAATCTTTACATTATTGAGAAGAATCAAGACTTTGATCCCTAAACACCGTAGAAGATTGGAGATAAGGGCACAACATTAACTTTTCTTTTGGAAGATACTTGATGATCTTCAGAACCATATTTTCTTTTGACCAGTTAGGTGGTTATTTATAAGTTTATAGGTTTGTGGCAGAAATCACTTAGCTTTAAAAAAAAAGGCTCTCTGATATCACTAATGAATGTAATAGGAATAAAAATCCATCTAAAAATTATACTTTAAAAAGCTGGGGTGTTCACACACTAATCAGCCAAAATGGCTAGGCTAGTTGCAAGCATTTTCTTCAAGTCCTACAACTTTTCTGAATTCTCTGCTCCCCCATTCCTTTTTCACATATGTTCAATTCAATAGAGACATATTGTTTTCATTGTTTTCTGTAGACAGTTTTTTTTAAAAAATAGCTGTAGGTTTGTACATCTGGGCTAGATAAACTCCATGCACTGCTGAACTATAAATATTAGTGGCCTTAGGCAACATGGTCAATCAAGAAGGATGCTGGGAGCTAGAAATTTAATCATGTCCTACCAATTTCTCACTCCTGCTTTATATTGACACTAAAGATCTACATTGACAAAATGCTCCAGGCATCAAAATTGGTGGGAGGCAGATCTTGAAAATCCTGTTTTCCCAGGGTTCTTGAACAACTTGTTATGAAGCCTATCATCGACTATTTTCTGGAGCTGTAGGTTTCCCATCTAAACATATTTTCCCTTCCTCCAAGAATGCATCTACTCATAGTGATGAGACCATGATTGTATTTTTGAGTTTTGGATGTTCACATTTGTGTTCAAAATGGTTCATGTTCTTTTCACTTTTTCCTCCTCAAAGCCCTGACTTTTTGGGCCCTGACTGTGAATTCTTTCTTTTCCCTCCCTCCAAAGCCATCCTTGCATCCTGAAACTTCTAAGCTTCAGCTTCGAAAGACTTATGATAGTCCTATTGAAACTCTTTGCCCTTCAAATATTCAGATTTCCTGCTTGATCTTACCATTTTCATACTGAAATATAACTTACTCTCAAGTTGTGATGTTCTATATCTCTACATGCTTTCTTTGTAGCTTTGCATCAAAGACTAAACAGTGACAAGAAACAACCTGACAGTGTTACCGTCCTTTAGAAAAAAACAAAAAAGGAATCTTCTTGGATTTTATTAATACCAAAAATATAATACCCCCCTTCCCTGGAATAACATTTAACTTTTTAATTCTAGATGCCAATTTCTCTCCCTCCACTTTTTGTTTTAGCAATAACACTATTTTTATCCTTGTGTTATCAAGGCAAAGCAGAAATATTTGCCCAGTTGATGTTTAGATGTCACATATGCACCCCTACACGTACACTTTTATGATTTTACAAGTATGAATACAAATTGTACATGATAAATCCAATCTCCTAGTTTTGATCTACTTTGTAAGTCTCTAGAGAGCTAATTGTAGAGTTTACTCCTGAATCCTGCTGTTTTGCTTTCCAAGTCAGGATGACATCTTTAATGTTCCTCATAAAAATGTATAACATATTACAAATAAGGCTAGACTGGTTCTTTTCATAATAGGATTAGTCCAAGGACTATTTTGGTCATAGCATTTTGCTTTACCCAGTGGCCAATCTGAAGCTTCTGAGATATTTGCAAGCAGAAAATGGATTTCTACCTCTTTCCAACCATTATTCCCTTTCAACTGCTATTTTGAGGCACAACATTAAGTAGCCATGAGTCTATCAGAGGAATAAACCTAGATAGATTTATCCTTCATTAATTTACCCCGTGCACTTTTAAAGCCATCATGTCTTGTGGTTATAAATTTCATAGGTTAAATATGTGCTCTGTGCTGAAGGTCTTGTTTATTTGAAACTCAGCTTTACAGAATGACCACAGCTCCTTATCCTTTGGAAAAGAGAGAGAGAGAGAGAGAGAGAGAGAGAGAGAGAGAGAGAGAGAGAGAGAGAGAGAGAGAGAGAGAGAGAGAGAGAGAGAGAGAGAGAGAGAACACCTTCCTTATTCACTTTCTCCTTTACTTTCTGTGTACACCATGATGTTACTCTTTAGTTGCATCTTCTTCCACTTAGTATTAACTGTGTTTAATGAAATGATCTTGACTTGTACCCATTTTTTTTTTTGCCTTCTCATCTCCAGTTTTTGTCAGCATTTTGGACTGGTGTCCCAAATGATTATTCAAAGTTTAAGTGTGTCCCTTGCTTTGAAAAAAGGTTACACTCCCCCATCCTAAATGAACACAGATGCTAAAATATGCTCAAAATACTCAGCTTTTAAAAAGTTCAGTTTATTTAACTTATTACAAGGATCAAGTAACAGTGATTGCTTGGGGCACAAGCCACAACCTTTCATGACCAAGGTCATGTCTGACATTTTCAGTCATGGTTGTTCAAAGAAAATTGTTTCCATGGATTGCTTCTCAATCTTAAAAGAGGGACCACGGAGAACACGGTCAGATGCAAAACACTTATTAATCAGAAGACATTGGTGATAATTGTTACATTCCATGCTCTCTAGTTTACTGTCATTATTCCAGTAGACACAAGCAAAGCACCAATATTTAGACATTCACCATTTTGATCTCTTTTTTTAAAAAAAATACAGCCAAAGGGAAATCCAAGGCATTCATTAAAGTGAATATGATTTTGCAGGTTGGTGCCATCCTTTGAAGCCTGTTGCTGTCCTTTAATTATAATGATTCATTTAGTTGAATGCAGCAGGGGACATGGAGATGACTGGAGGCCTCTTAAAACCCACAAGTTAGATCAAGGTAACCCCCCCTTTTTTGTTCTTTTTAAATGATTCCCTCCTGAAGGGATCAAGAAAGCAGGAATGGAGGACTTCCTCTAAAATTGCTGGCTGGATCTGCTGCATATTCAGTAGTTGTAGAAATATTTCTTATGTTGCAAATGTTCTTGGAATTGTACAAGTTAAATCTAGCTCTTGATTGAGGCTGCACTACTTTCCTCAAAGTAGAATAAATAAGTTGGTTATTCTTCTTTCTGACATTCAGGGTTGCGGGGAAAAAACCCGAATCAAATGATATTTTCAACAAGTACGTGTGTTACATCCACCAGTTTGTCCCAAGGGGGGGGGGGGGAGATGAAGCTTTCAGTTGTACTGAATCTGTAGCTGTCTGCACAAACATATATAGCAATAATGGTTTTCAGAAATATGAAATAACATTTTAGCCATGCCTGCATTCCCTAATATACAGAAAACCCCAATGGTATCTGGGAAATTGATGGAGAAAACTCATCCCTATTAGACCACTACAGGTCCATTTAGTAATCAATAAAAAACAAATAAAAAAATTTAGACAATCCTGAGTAAGATGGACCAAAAGACTTAATGGAAAGCCAGTTCCAATATTTCCAGTCATGTGATGGGTTTTATTTTGATAATTGATGAGAAAAAAAACCCTTATGTTCAGATTTAGAAGCTGCTCAATTCCAAAACTCTACATGTAGTCCTTGACTTATGATCACATTTGAGCCCAAAATTTCCATTGCAAAGCAAGACAGTTGTTAAGTGATATTTGCCCCATTTTAGACCTTTCTTGCCACAGTTGTTAAGTTAGTAATCTGGTTTTTAAATGAATCTGTTTTCCCATTGACTTTGCTTGTCAGAAGATCTTGAAAGATAATCAAATGACCTCAGGACACTTTAACCATCATAAATACAGGTAGTCCATGAGTTATGACCACAATTGAGCCCAAAACTTACGTTGCTAAGTGAAACATTTGTTAAGTGAGTATGTTTCATTTTAGGACTTTTCTTGCCAGGGTTGTTAAGTGAATCATTGCAGTTGTTAAGTTGTTAAGTGAATGTGGTTTCCTCATGGACTTTGCTTATCAGAAGATCACAAAAGAGGATCACATGAGCCAAGGATGCTGCAACCATCAGAAATACAAGTCAGATGCCAAGCATCTGAATGTAAATCACATAACCATGGGGATGCTGCAATGGTCATAAGTGTGAAAAATGGTCATAAGTCACTTTTTTCAGGGCCGTTGTAACTTTGAATGGTCACTAAATGAACTGTTGTAAGTCGAGGACTATCTGTATATGCCAGTTGCTAAGCATCTGAATTTTTGATCATATGACCATGAAGATGCTGCATCAGTCATAAGTGTGAAAAATGGTCATAAGTCATTTTTTCACTGCTGTTTTAACTTCCAATGGCTGTAAGTTGTGGGCGACTGTAACTTATATCAAATAAGAATATGAAACAAAGACAACAGTAGAAACAATGAGAAAAATTCTATGTACCCAAACAAGCTCAGTCCGTCTTACAAAAATACCATCTCTAGGGTTCCACAAACCACTTATCCCAACACCTCGGAGATCAGCCAGATTTTTAAGACCTTTATGATGAAGATAACATAAATCTCCACTTTATAGGTTCCATCATTGTTCTTCCTGAATTGTCTTTTACATTTCTTCAGTCCCATTGGATATGTCCTCTTTGAAAATCTCTGTAATAAGGACACTGAAAAAGTCATAGGTGAAAACTTTCTTCTGGCAAGGCACAGGGATGTGGAAATGATAATCTGCTGGAATATGCCTGTTCCAAGTGTCTCCAGGGTGCAGTCATTAAACACCTGGCTCTGATCTTTTTGAAGATTAATATCCTTTCCCCCCTACACCCTATCATTAGTTTTATGGAGGCCCATTGTAATTACAACTTTGACATAGACCCATAAACTGGACACTTACTCTCCAAAATATTCTTTCAAGAAGATTTAAAGTGATCCAGAAGAATCAGAGGTACTAATTCCACATGGAAGCATGGTAATTTTAATCATCAAATCAAGTCAAATCATCAAACCAAATCAAGTCAGGTCATCAAATCGAAACAGGTACAGACATTGGATCAAAACAGGTAAAGACAAGTACAACAAATAGTTAGGATTGCAAAAAAAAAACCCACTCCAAGATCCAGTGGTAGATATTGGGCACCAGTGTTGCTTCTTGATTGTTTTATTTTTTTTAAGAGCAACTTTTCTCCCTCTGCTTCCTTTGTGCTGAACTACAAATTTCTGAAATACATTCTGTACATGTTTCAGTTAATAATTCTTCAGAGTAAGAACAACAGATTTCATTAGGGAAAAAAGGGGACTGTTGCAAGACGACATTTCAGAGAGTTAAAACTAAGTTTCTTCTCCATAATAACATTAGAACAAATTGGGGATAAAATAGTAAACTAATTCATAATTCTCTGCTCGCTCTCTCTCTCTTTTAGCTTTTTAGTTTCTTTCTTCAGAAAGTGCAATGGGTTAATCAACTTCTTTCTCATTCCTTTCCAGTCTACATTTGATTACCTTTATTTGTGGGGAAGATACTTTGCTGGCTTCCAAAAAAAGAAAATGTTCCTGTAAAAAAGATGGGATACTTCCTCCTCCTCCTCCTCCTCCTCCTCCTCCTCCTCCTTTTAAAAAAGAGAATACTAAGTTGGTGGGTTTTTAAAGGAGCTGTCCAAATTCACTCCTAAAGTTTTGCTGTCAGGCTGTACCTTCAACCCAACCCGCCCCCCCAAAGATCAATTCATTCACACAATCTGTATGGCTTTTATTTCAACCCCACTAGACTAATCTATGTCCTGTCAGGTGTGAAATGGTGCCATTCTGTGAACTGCATATTCATAAACTGGAGATGCTGTAGTGGTGGATTGTTACTGACAGGTGATAAAAGCTGTCCCCTAGTCCGTTTTCCCCTCTTGTATTGTCCTGAATCCCAATATTCAAGTTGGCCTATTCTCCTTGGTTGTGTAACATGAAGATGGTATGGACTGAATACAGTGAAACCAGACAATTGCATTTCAATTAACAGGGATAATCTTTTTTTTTCAAAACTAATCTCTTTTCTGCAGACATTGCAGAGTAAATATCTGCAGAGTAAGTAGCAGCAGTAACCCAGAGTCAAAATTTGTCATAGTTCATGTCCTTACATTGAAAAGTGCGTGGGCGAAAATATAATTCAAGCTACGTGCAGTTCTGTCTGTCTGATGTACCAAAGCACCTTCAGATTATGGTCTCGTGACTCAGCATCCAAAGTACAAGTTTTTGATGTCATAATTTTTTTTAGTAGTCCAAAAAAATTGGTAGTAACTTCCCAATTTCTCCAAATATCCCACTAAATAAAAATTTCAGCCGCATAAGAAGGAAAAGCAGGAACCTATTTCTGCCTCTAGATAAATTAAGAAAAAGAAATGTGAAGTTGATTTCTTTGTACTAAATTAGGCCACTGATTCATCTAGGGACTATATAAGTCTATTTTAAAAGTAACATAATTGCTGGGAGATCAAAATTGTTCTCACTTTGGTTGCAGTAAACAAGCGATATGTTACATAGCCATATATAACACCCTGACATATTTCTTGAACATACCGTAAGTATTTTTGTTAGCAAGGCTGTTTTTGGAAACTAAAAGCAAAGGGTCTCCATCTTGGCTCAAACAGAAGTTACTTCACTCCTAGCTACTATGTACATATAAGTACTCGCACATAAGCAATTGCTTTGCCTATTGCAGTTATCTGAACAAAATAAAGAGGGAGATGTATTTTAAACAAAATAAAGAGCAATAGTTCAGCTAAACAGTGGCAAAGTGTTCAATAAGAGAGCAGGTCCTACAGAAAATCTCCATCAGATACCCTTCAAATGCATATGGGGATCCATAGCAAACAGTCTCTAGGTGTCTTGGTCAGATGGGCAAAACTTATCTGGGAAAGGAGATTTCTTAGATAACCCAACAATAAAAGAGTGTTACTGTAAGGACCTACCCCAGTTTGCATCTTAAGAAGACAGAACTCTTGGAATAATTCTTCCAACAGGCATCCTTTATTAAGAGAAAATGGTTGCAGGAATTTTAGACAGGACTTGGGGTCCAAGCTCTCCCATTCAAGGTTTTAAGGGGTTTCCCAGTAGCCCCACCCAATCATCCCCCTCTTCCAGCGACAGTCTCAGGCATTACACTTCCACCCCCTTTTCTTACTGCCGACTGGATGGAGACTTCAAAGAAAACTACATGAAAGGTAATAGCCCCATTGTTATGGTTAGTTCTTTTGGCGATACACACATCCAGTTCCTTTAAGTGTACCGAAGGAAGTGAGGGCCATAAAGCCCCTTTGTTCACCCCCTTCCCTTCATCGTATGACAGAATCCATAGAAGGCAGAAATGGGTTTTTTTATAATTGATAACTAGAGATGAAGTATAATTGGATTCTGACAGTTACGTAGCAACTGCTTGAATTGCACTCAGAAATATAGTGGTAACCAGTGAGTTCCTGTAGCAGGACAGTATTGACCCTCACCAGTAAGCATGTAAGCTGCTGCATTTTAGATCAGTTTCTCAGTGGTCTTCCAGGGCAGCCCTGTAAATTACAATAATCTAGGTAAAGAGTGATGTAGGCATGAGTTTTTGGTGCACTGTGTTCCAAGTAAGATTGAAAAAATAATAAAGAAAGCTTCTTAGCCGTGGCCTTTACCCTGCTCCTCTGGTAGGACACCCAGATTGTGAATTTGCTTTTGCTGGGAAAAGCATCAAATGTAGTAAAGAATGGAAATCAGTAAGCTTTTGTTAGCTTTTTATCTTGTTTCAGTTGAGTTTAAATCTATTTTTTCCCAACTAGATTCTAATAGGTTTCATAAACTAGGTCAGGATTTCTACTGTATCTCCCATGTGGTTTGGGGTGGAGATGTACAACAGGATTTCTTCAATGTGTTGATAATACTTCATACTAAATAATAGATTATTTCTCTTAATAACTTTAAACAGATGTCATACAGGATAGAAAAGAAAATCAAGTATGATGGCATTTCTTAGTGCAGCATTCAAAGGGTCCACCTATAACTCCTGCCATTACTGACTAGACCTTCCCAGTCAGGTAGGAGTAGAAAAAAATATCTTTTCAGCTCTTAACTCTGACACAGTCCAGAAAATCACCAAGACGTCTAGGATAACAATGATGCTCTATTGTTCTCTCCCTCCACGTCCTGCCACAGAGGCTGAGGAATTCTGGGAGTTGAAGCCCACAAGTCTTAAAGTTGCCAAGGTTGAGAACCCCTGCTCCAGCCTCTGTAACTGTGACCTGGTTATGTTCCCACAAACATGCTAGCTGGAGATAGAACCCTAATTGTTCATTTCTATGGGATCCATAGTTCATTTTTACGATCTCTTAAGGAATGGGTTGGGTTGCTGGACCTTTTCCTTCCCTCAAGAATCATGCATCAGATTTCCAATCCTTTGTCTGGATACTTTCATAAAGGCTCCAATGCCCAAGTAGATGAGCTAAATTCATAGAAAACTTTGCATCAAGGAGCCGGGCGCAGGGGCAGGAGGCTATATGAGCTGCCTTCCCGATCTCCTGCTATTCTAACTCTGATGACGCTGGCAGTTTTTTGGCCGGACGAAAGCTTAGTGACTCTTTTTAACCATAGGCTTGTTTAAATTAAACAGGTTGGTTTATTATATCCTGGTGTTCGTTTTTTCTTTTATTTGTTAGCATAATGCCCAGGATTCACATTTTTAGTATTTTAAAAGACACACACACACACACACACACACACACACACACACACACACAGGAAATTTCGCAAAAAGTGACCCTATCATCTCAATAGATTCCAGTTCAGAACAAATACTCAACCAGACAATTGCAATTTATACTAATGGGTTTTTCTAGCCCATCTTTTTAAACAGTGAAGCTGACCCACATTCTGTAGATGCAGGGAGGGCAGATGAACCTAGCATTTTGAAGCAGCCTATGGTTGTTTAGATACTGCTACCAAATTATTGCATACCTGAGTACAGATACTGCTGTCTTGCCCAATTGCTGTACTGCATGCAGTTTCCATCTGCTCAGTTTTAGAAAGTATAGAAAGAAGTTTACCTCTTAAGATTTAACTTGGAATGAGTAAAAAGGCATAACAAAAATATCTTCCACTGCATTTTGCTAAGAATTTGCTTAGGCTGCAATGTGTAAATGTTGGCACTGCTGATCAAAGCTTTTTAGAAGATATCTTCTGTCAAATTCATTCAATTCCCCTTGCAGGAGAAAAGAAATCAATATAATATTTCTATTTTCTTGACTGGGAAAATTATGTGGTGAGCTTTTTTCCCCCTACCAAAAAAACCCTAAAAGTTTTTCTGTGTAAAACATCAGACTCAAAAGAAAACCAAAGGTCAGATGGCATTGCTCCAGGCTGGGTACAAAGTTATTTGTGTTGAGGAAAACTTTCCCAAAAATTGACTAAAACTTTAAAGACTTAAATAACTCTTCCTCCTTAAATATTCACTCCCCCACAGCTTTCCAGGAAGCAGGTAGCTACTACTTTAAAGCAAACTTCTAGGTTCCAGATTGTAGTTGTAGATAGTTGATCAAGCCAGTAGTTGATATCCATTTGATGACTTTCTATTTTCAAAAGATTATGAGGACAAGATCAAGAGCGTCATCAGTCTTGAGTTTCTTCATGCCCACAAGAGATCTAAGTATAGCCTAACTTGAATTTCATGGACTCTTATCTGTCACCAATTTGCTTTGAACTGCCTGGACCTCCTGATTTTTCCTGCACTTGACAGTCATTGAACATATGGTCACAATCCAAGGATTACCTATTGAATGGGGCTGTACAGAAGAAAATAATAATTTCCCAATCTATATGGAATGATGTGTTTGCTTTTGTCAGATGAGCAATTTCCCCCTTTGTTTTACTAATGAATAAAGATGCTGATTCTATTAACAAAGGAGAAACTCATTTTGGTTGGAAAAACCTGCTTTATTTGAAACAAAACAAAGCAAACAAAAGAAAATCAAAAGAAAACCACAAACATACACAAAAACAAAATGAAACCACAAAGCTCCCCCACCTAATCACTACTTCAGACTTTTAATGTTTTAACAAGCACTTAGGACGAGATATACATAATGTTAGTTCCATGTTTCACAGAGAATAGAATAGAATAGAATAGAATAGAATAGAATAGAATAGAATAGAATAGAATAGAATAGGACCTTGGAGATCTTCTAGTCCAGTCCCCTGCTCAAGCAGGAGAACCTATACCATCTAAAACAAGTGACTGTCTAGCCTCTTCTTAAAAATCTCCTGTGGAGCGCCCACGATTTCTGGAGGCAAATTGTTCCACTGGTTAATTGTCCTCACTATCAGGAAGTTTCTCCTTAATTCCAGGTTGCTTTTCTCTTTGATCAGTTTCCAACCATTGTTTCTTGTCCTTCTCTCTGGTGCTTTGGTGAATAACGTGACCCCCCCCCTCTTTTTGTGGCAGGCCCTCAAGTACTGGAATACTGATATCATGTCTCCCCTATTTCTTTTTTTTTTAGACTAGCCAAACCCAAGTCCTGCACCCGTTCTTCATATGTTTTTAATCTCCAGGCTTTTGATCATTTTAGTTGCTCTTCTCTGATTTTTTTCCAAACTCTCAACTTCTTTTTTGTGATATGGTGATCAAAACTGGCTGCAGTATTCCAGGTGTGGTCTTACTAGGGTTTTATAAAGCAGTACTTATACTTCACATGATCTTGATACTATGCCTCTGTTTATACAACCCAGGATTGTATTAGCTTTTTTTGGCTGCTGCTACACATTGCTGGCTCATAGTCAAGTGATCATCCACTTGACTATGGACTCCAAGGTCCCTCTCACAGTTACTGTTTTTAAGCCAGGTCTTGCCCAATCTGTACTTGTACCTTTGATTTTTCCTGCCTAAATTTAAAACTTTGCTTTTTTCCACATTAATGCATGGCTGTACTGGTATATGGGAAAGACTTGGAAGATTGTGCCAAGAGAATGATCAGATAAGAAACACCATAGCCTGCAGCTGAATAGTGGATGTGGCAAGAGGTTCAAATACGACCCTCCCACATTTGGGGCTGTAAAATGGGCAGGGAGAGAGATGTACTTTTAGACTAGCAAGATTCTGTCATTGTAGCTTTACAATAAAGTAGAGTTACCGTATTTTCCAGCATATAAGACGACTCGACGTATAAGACAACCCCCGACTTCGGAGAAGATTTGCATGGTTATAAAGTCATCTTATACGCCGGAAAATATGGTATTTTTTGGCGTATAAGACAACTTGGCGTATAAGACGACCGCCGATTTCGGAGAAGATTTGCATGATTTAGAAAGTCGTCATATACACCGGAAAATACGGTAACTCATATAGTTGTGATTCCAGTCTTTTTTACCGTGCATGGCCAACAAAGTCTACCTTAAAAAAGGTCTATCTAGGTCTAGAATCTAAATTGACCTGGAACACCAGGTGATTACATAAGGCAGAATAAGACTTATATATCACATGCCCAACCAACCTAGAGCTTCAGCCAGTGATACCTTATAACAGTTTTCTTCAACTGAGTGTCTTTTAATTTTTTTAGATTTAGATATTTATTTATCATGTTTATATTCTGGCACAATCATACAAAGGCTCTCAGCAGCTACAATTTTCATAGTGCTCAACCTGGTTGGCCCATGCCCAAGCCCAAGCATGGTTATGGGAACTGGGAGAAATGAAGGCCATCACATTCTGGTTGCAATCAGGTTATTAGAATATCAGACACATATTTTATATAAGAAATGCACCAGTTTCAGATGCTTGTAGCATATCAGATATCAAATAGTTTTTATTGGAATGCATATGCTCTATTGCCCTGAGACCCTATTAGGCCTCTCATGCTGTAGCATGTTGAAAACCCGTATTCCCAAAGTAAGCATGGAAAGGATGCAAAACAGGTCTCGTGACTGGGGAAGTTTGTATTTTTAAGAGGTGAAAGGCGTAACATGCCCATTTTCCCCTTGAAGGATAATATGTCTTCAAGTTGAGCTCTGCCTCTGGTAATTTAATGGACAATAATGTATAAAGGATTTGACATGGATTTTTTTTTCAATTTTCCCTACCGCCCTTGGAATTCCTCTGGTCTCCCATCCAAGGATGGGTGATGTCTAAGTCTGCTTAACTTTAGAGAGATCAATCAAAGTTTGGCTATGTGCCAAACTAATGGGGTATTTTGCCTTTTAAAACCCTCCAGAAGAGGCTAAGCTTTAGAGGGTTCCCCCCTCCCCAAGGTACTCTTGGGATGACAAAAGGGATGCTAGTACGTTGTATAAAACCTATGGGCCACACATTGTTGTATTCCTGGTTTAGAAAATGAAAGCCCCCCCCCCCTCTCTCTCTCTGTCTCTGTCTGTCTCCCCTCCTCCCTTGGAGTTCTGATTAAAGAAAAAAAAAACCTAGAATGCAGTGAAACTGAAACCTGTTCATTGTGTTTCTGTGTTTACCTTTTTTTGTTGTTTTCACTTGAGCATTTCCAGAAGCAAATGAACTCAAGAGAATTATTCAGAAATTTGAAGATGTTTTTTATTTTTTTAGTGGCTTTGAATGGTTACAATAAAGATAGGAGAATAATACTGTTTGGTTAATAATTACATTTCTTTCAGTAGTTGTGATGAAATCTTGATTTCTGCTAATGACTTCTCAGTATAGATTGCTAACTCTTGGGCTCCCTTTCTAAATCTTTATTGTGAGAACTGTATTTGGAATATTTCGCCAAAGGAATGCACATAAGTAGGTTTAATCATACACTTCCTCTTTGCAGCTGTAAAATTGCAAAGCACAAAGCAACAACAATACAATCTGTGGCCTCTCTGAGCTTGGTTGTTTTCTTTCAGGTGTTTCATTACCCAACTAAGTAACATTTTCAATACATAGTTGGGTAGTGAAATGTCTGCAAGGACTCCACAGTTCAACCATGAGGTGTAAATACCGTATATGCCAGCATATAAGACGACTTCCGCAAGTGCTAAACTCGGCGCCAAAGACGGGGGTCATCTTATACGCCGAGTCGTCTTATACGCTAGAAATACTGGTAGTTTCCAGTGTATAAGACGACGTTCTAGGAATGTGGCTCGGCAACAAAGATGGGTGTCGTCTTATACGCCGGGTTGCCTAATACGCCGGCATATACGGTATTCTCTTCTCTTGCTACACTCCAGTCTACCTTATGTAGAAGTTTAATCCTTATGAATCAAAAATCTGGTTAGCAGCTTAAGTGAGAAGAATCCATGAATATGTTGCTGTTTTCAATACTTCCCTGCCTCTGTATTTTGAGCACATTGCACTACATTCATGTCAGAAGCACCGAGTCACTTCTGGGTTGAAAAGATTAGCCAGTGACATCATCATTGCCTGGTAGACACCCACTTGGGGGCTTCTTTCATGGCCCTGCAGGAGCTGGAGGAAAGTATGGGAACTTACACCACCCCATGGCAGCCCTCGGCTCTCAAACGCAGTCTTGCTAACCTTCAGCCCAGCATCCTAATCACGTGAGCCACTCTCCTAGCTAGTTGGTAAGAAACTGAACAGTGCTTGTAATAAATGTGCCTACAATCATTAACATTTCAAAATTCTCTTATTTTAAAGAGATGAATAACAGGAAAGCAATCTCTACAGGGGCCTGTTTGTAGATGTGGAAAAAAAAAATCCATCCAGTAAAACGTACCTTTGGCTTCAGCACTTTCAACTCTTTCCATTTTTATTGTCAACTTAATTGTCTTCCTGGGCTTTGAAGGACCCTGTGCTTTGAAGGGCAAAATAAAACTTCACTATTGCTTTGCCTTGGACTTTCACTTTTCGAGAACACTGCCATATTTTATATTATGGGTCGCCTTGCTTGGCTGATCTCTCTTCAAATGAAAGTACCCAGTGGTGATTGAGTAGGTCCCAATCTGGCTACTTCATTTTCTATGGTTTACAAGTGATTTTTGAAATATGCATCCGGGAGAATGAAAGAAATACTTCCTGCTTATGATGGGAAAAAAATGCAGGTGATCATTGCTTTAAGTATGACTGCAAACGTGTCTTTCAGCCAGAGATTATCTTGCAGATAATGCAAGATATGCGTAGATTTCCACCTATCAAAAATCCTTTCATGATTTACTGCAGGGAATACAACATTACACAGAATGTTATCAGCACAATACTGGTGCATGGGTGGTTTTTCTGATGAAATAAATAGGGTATTTTGTATGCAAGCGATCCTTTGCATACAGATCATTACATGTTAATTTTGGATTAAGAGCTAGAGCACATTGGTTTCCTTTGTCTCCTGCTACTAAATTTCCAGGTTTGGCCTGAGGACAGCAAAGTATCTTCCCAAGGTAGCTCACATCACACTTTCAGTTTACTCAGGGAAGAATGTCAGTGTAGAGTAGAAACACAAACTTTGCTAGGGGAAATCCCAGCATCTCCTTCTGGAATCTTTGATTGAAAGAATCAGGTAAGCATTTAATGTGAATAAGCAGCCTTGTGCTGCTAGGATACACATGGCTACAACGAAGAGAAGGATGAGGGGGGACATGATAGCAGTGTTCCAATATCTCGGGGGCTGCCACAAAGAAGAGGGAGTCAAGCTATTCTCCAAAGCACCTGAAGGCAGGACAAGAAGCAACGGGTGGAAACTAATCAAGGAGAGAAGCAACCTAGAACTAAGGAGAAACTTCCTGACAGTGAGAACAATTAATCAGCAGAACAACCTGTCTCCAGAAGTGGTAAATGCTCCAACACTGGAAGTTTTTAAGAAGAGACTGGACAGCCATTTGAGCAGGGGGTTGGACTAGATGACCTCCAACGTCCCTTCCACCTTTATTATTATTATTATTATTATTATTATTATTATTATTATTATTATTATTATGACATCAGACTTGCTAGTTTACAAAATCTTTTCTCCTTTCTTGTTTAATAGTGGGTTGTTGGTTTTTTTTTTTTTTTTTGCAAACTTTTGTAACTGTCCCTTCTCCTCAATATCTGTCAGGTACTAATAGGATCTCCCCGGGTTATTTCATGCTACCGTTCTGTATCCAGGCTTCCAAGCTGATTTTCATTTTCTTTGGTCTTTGCTCGTCTTTCTGTCTTACCAGAGTTTTCTTTAAACTGGAAACGCCTAACTTTTTCTGAACGATGAACCACACTGGTCTTTTAAATGGCACATCAAAATAACCCGTGGACTACAAAATATATTTAGTTTAACCAAAATTAAATGTAGTAAATGTAGTTATGATTCAGCTATGTACTTAATTCTGTTTCCCCTTCTGTCACATGAAAAATTGCAATTTGCTGATATATCCCCCTTTCCTTTTCCTTTTTGAGCTAGTATAGCTTTATAGGCTGGTCATGCTTTATAAATTCTGGTATTGCATGCTTTTTTACTGCTATTTATAGCTCTTAGATTATTTATTGTAAAATTAATTGTTATTTTATAGGATTATCTCTCTCTTTTTTTTTAAGTTGAGTAGCATGATGTCCTAGTAGTGAAGATGCTCATCTCCCACTTGGAAGGTTGAGAGTTCAATCCTAGGTAGCAGCAGATATTTCTTTCCTAGCATGCAAAGAAAAAGTGTATGCTGTGAACATCGCATGGTGTCAGGAAGGGCATCCGGATAGCAAATGTTTAGCTCCATCCAGTTGCCCTGACTCTACTCTAAATTAAGAGATTACAGGGTCGTAAAAAGAGAGTTTATCTCATGTTTTCATTCCTGTATTCTGTAGTTTTATATTAATAGTTTTATCTTTATTTTATTCTATCAATAGAATAAATTATATATAAATGTAATTGTAGAGTGATTGTTATATTTTAAGTCTGTGCTTGGCCTATGACTGAAATAAGCAAATTATAATTTACTAACAACTTTTGGAAGTGGCTGCATCTATGGTTTTTCAAAACTCTGTGCAATTCTTGGGCCTGAACATGTGTTTGTTACACATTGCTATTATATCATTTTTTCCCTTAGATATAGTTAGTACCCTACCATTGAATTTCTCCCAAAAGTTTGAAAGAGAAGTCCATGATTCCATTGGTTTGCATCATTGGCTTTTATTTGTTTTTCTTTACCTTACTGTCTAAAGTAAATGTTTTGGTGTGAAATTATGGTTAATCCTTGCTAGAAGATTGTCTTTTTCTATTCATGGTGCGTTCTGCTTTGTGAAGAAGGAACAATGACTACAAATGCTGTTCTAATTGATACAGTGAGGTGACTTTAAAAAAAAAAGAAAAAAAGATAGAATTCAATGAAAAGGATCTCATCAGGATTCTTGATTGCTACCAGAGTGTAGAATTCCACTCCAGTTTCAGCAATTGTGGGGAATGTAAAAGACAGATGGGAGATTAGAATGTAACGTTAATTAGAAATGCAATGTGTGAAATATTAGAGGAAGTGATTAGTGTACCGAGCTAGTTGTCGATCTGGAATGTCATGCAGTTGCCGATGCGTTGGACTGAAGAATAGTTTTTAAATGACGAAAGAGCTTCTCCTCACATGCTTTTATTTACCAAGCTGTTTTTAACAAGGGACGTTTGTGTCATAGGGCTGTAACAGATTATGATTTTGTAGATTGCTTCTGCTTGTGTGGTAAGAATGTAATCAGGAGTCAGAGTTGCTCCATATGGGCTGTCACTGAACTGCAGGTGGCAGCTTCTCAGTAAGGATGAGCAGATGAGGGTAAATTCACCTATTTATCTGTTTGCTTTGGGAGGGGCTGATTTCCAGTCTGTTTTTTTCCCCACTATGGCTTTTTAAATTAAAAAAAAAATCTGTTTGATGGTTAAACTTAAAAAAAAACACCCTCATCTGTTTGATGGTTTAAGGAGCATAAAAAGAATTGGATTTGTTGTTTCAAATGTCTATATACAGTACACATAGTCCTTGACTTACAACCACAATTGAGCCCAAAATTTCTGTTGTTAAGTGAAACATTTATTAAGTGAATTTTGTCCCATTTTACAACTTTTCTTGCCACGGCTGTTAAGTGAATCACTGCCATTGTTAAGTTAGTGGCATGGTTGTTAAGTGAGTCTGGCTTCCCCTTTGACTTTGCCTGTTCCTAAGGTCACTAAAGGTGATCTCGTGATCCTGAGACACTGCAACTGTCATAAATATGAGTCCGTTGCCAAGCGTTTGAATTTTGATCACGTGACCATGGGGATGCTGCAGCGGTTGTAAGTGTGACAAATGGTCATAAGTCACTTTTTGTAGTGCCATTGTTACTTCAAACTAAATGAACTGTTGTAAGTTGAGGACTCCCTGTAGTTGGATCTTTTACTGTATCTATAGACAAGGTTAATATCTAGAGTGGGTTGAATGGTTTCCTTTTATCCATGTTGTGGAATTACAAGGTAACCAGGGCATAGAGGTGTGTGTATGTGATAGAGAGATAGAGTAGAGTAGAGTAGAGTAGAGTAGAGTAGAGTAGAGTGGAGTGGAGTGGAGTGGAGTGGAGTGGAGTGGAATGGACCTTGGAGGTCTTCTAGTCCAGCCCCCTGCTCAGGCAGGAAAACCTATACCATTTCAGACAAATGGTTGTCCAATCTCTTCTTAAAAACTTCCAGTGTTGGAGCATTCACAACTTCTGGAGGCAAGTTGTTCTACTGATTAATATAAAGTTGTTCCACTGGTTAAAATATTTCTATTTTTAGTGCTTAAATCAATTCCCTAAACTGATTCCATCCATCCAAGCTGATCTCTAAATCCCCATGGATAGGGACACATGAAAGAGGGCTACATATTTCAGCTCTGGCTTTTTTAAATAGCAAAGTCTTCCAGGGAACTGTCATGTTATGTTACACTGATCCTTGTTGTTTTCTTCTGCATCTTATCTTCAGACCAACTTACACTTTGGTTCTGGCTTTATCCCAAACCTTCTTTGAGTTGAATTCAATTTGTGGTATCTATATACTATATAATTATCTAGCAACAAGGTACAAAAAAAAAGTGGCTTTCCATCATCTTTTGACCTTATTCTAGGCCATAGATTCAGGATTCCTAGTGGTCTCTCATCCAATATAAACCTAGGTCCAACCCTGCTTAGGATTTGGAATAGCCAAGGTCATTTGGCTTTAAATTCTATTTCTCAGATCCCAGCCAATGTCAAATTATCACCAAGTAGACCTGACTACATTTTTTTCAGCTCTTGATTTCGTTAGTCATTCACACAGGGATATAAGTTTTAATTAGAGCCATCATGCTTTCAAGCATGCCCAAGAAAAATACAGCTAAATTCCAGTTTTGTTTAGTGAGCTACTGAAATCCTAGGGATTTGATTAATTTAGTTTAAGAAGTGAATGGCTTATTTAAAAACCAGTCTGCGATCTATTCTTAGAATATTCTAATATGAATATTGCCCCATAGAACCTTAGTTCTTATGAACTTTAAAAACTTAATAAATGAATAAATTCTTTTCAGTGTCTTTACCTGCTCTTCCAATGGAAGTAGTTCCTTAATTTTTCCTTTATTATGTATGTGTAAATAGTATACAAATTATATTGACATGCACACAAACCCAAATTAGGAATATACGTGCAATATGGAGGAAGCAATAGCACTTAGACTTATATACTGCTTCACAGTGCTTTACAGCCCTCTCTAAGCAGTTTACAGAATCAGCATATTGCCCCCAAAAATCTGTCTCCTCATTTTATCAATCTCAGAAAAATAGAACGCTGAGTCAACCTTGAGCGAATCAGGATCAAACTCCTGGCAGTGGGCAGAGTTGGCCTGCAATAATGCAATCTAACCTCTGTTCTGCCGAGACTCCACAGCAATATTCTTTTTCTTTCACCTCAGAAGTATATTGTATATTGTTAGGATATTTCTGAGAATAAAATATTTGGAAATCAATGAATTTGATACATGGATGAGATAAAATAATGTGAGTTGGCAAGAGTAGGAAAATTTACCCACCATTTGACAGCACAGTTATTTCTCTCCCTTACAGTGTTTCTTTTAACCCTGGTAAAGTGGGGGCTACCAGTTATATAAGGGGTGTGGGTAGGAATCATAGTAAATTGGAGGTGAGATGAAGGAGGAGATCCAAGTAGTGGGAAATTCTCTTGCAGAATCAGAAGAAATAGGAGTTAATTGACTCAGCTTCCTGATTCCACGCAAGATCCACAATATTAAGAAAATGTAATGGAGAACATTTCTTCCATTGTTGGAAGGGGAAATGTTTCTACTGCTTAGTTTTTATTTCTTAATACTGAGGAGATATCTGCAGACCCCTTACATCCTGAATATAAACTGCTTCAACTCCTCCCATCAGGATGGTGCTACAGGGCAGAGTTCTCTAACCTTTCCAGTTTTGTGGACCAGTGTGGGGGGAGGGGATTGTTCTGTGTGAATATTCAGCAAGCACGCACACACACGCACAGCTCCATTTGCATGAGCAGTGGGTATGCATGCCCGCTACTTTCACAAACGGAGCACACACATGCGCGTGTCTGCTGCTTACACAAGTGGGGATGCGTGCGCTCAGCCCCCACTTCTGCAGCCCAGTTACAAACAAACCATGGCCAGTAGTGGGCCCCAGCCTGGGGGGGTTGGGGACCCTGCTCTAGGGCACTGCATGCCAAAACAACTAGATACAGGGACAGTATTTCCCCTGTGCCATCATTCTGCTGAACATCTAATTCTCACAGTGCCAATGTCTATGTGTATTTACCTATGTAGTATGGCTGCAGTATTGTTATTTATCCTTCTTATCTTCTTTATTTCTCCCTTTTATTGAGATGATGATGATGATGATTCTGTTGCTTTGCACGTACGCTGAGAGCTTCTGCACCAGAGATAAATTCCTTGTGTGTCTAATCACACTTGGCCAAATGAGTATTCAAAGTATATAAAGTTACACTTCTTTGCTATATATGAAACCCCGAAAAATCATCCTTGATGTTAAAGTCTAATATGTAAGCCTAACAATTGACTTTTGGTTGCCAAGCAACCAGGGAAGTTAAACTGAAGTCCCTAAAGAATAAATGGAAGATTCACCAAACTGGGGTCATTTTTAGAGCAGATGATGAAGAATTATTTGAACATGGTCTTATTGTGTATAACTTAATAATTTAATTGTAGATATGTTAATTTTATATTTTTTCCCCTTTTCTCTAGGCTTTGATGAAGGATGTAGGAAGGTAGACATTTTCATTATAAGAAAAAGATATTTTTACTTTCTGAAACTAAGCTGGGACATCTGGGTGGGGGTGTTAAAAAGGAGTAGGAACCTGCTATATATGCTATATATGCAAGTTAACAATCTTGGAGAGTTGGAATTTATAAAGTACTGACCTAGTTTAGGAAGGACGCCTTAATATCATAAGTCTTTTACCTCACTTATGCCCAGGATCTACTATATGGAAAAGAAGGAAGGCTTACTAAAATCTCCATATCTGCATGCTGAAATCTTGAAAACATACATGGATATAATGATATGTAGGAATAGCCTAGGGCAGGGGTAGGCAACTTCGGCGCTTTTATGACTCATGGACTTCAACTCCCAGAATTCCTGAGTCAGCTATGCTAGTCAGGTTGCCTATTCCTGAGTCAGCTATGCTAGTCAGGTTGCCTATCCCTGGCCTAGGGAGCTGGGGGAAGAGAAGCTGCTGGGAGTGGAAGCCTGCAGCTGTGTAGTGGACAGAGAAAGAAACTCAAAAAGGATAAGTTACCAGGGTGTAAAAAGTAATGGTGGAAGATTTGTTTTTCTAGACTTGCAAGGTTCTGCTAATGTAGCCTAACAATAAAGTAGAATTAAATCATCTGGTAGACCTGTCTGGTTTACCTGGAAAGGCTGATAGAGATAGAAGACTTCATGAGGACTTCAATTTAGAGTGGTGGAAAAAAATTATTTTCTCCCCACTGTGTACTTCTTCAAGAATAAAATTATTCTCAGAAATGCTTCTTCTTCCAGTGTCTATTTAATCCCATACTGTATGTCAGAAAGGGAATTAACTGTTTTCCCCAGGATAGGTACATTCAAAGTTATATATGTAGCGATGGAAGTTTTAATGGAAGACCAGTGCTGGTACTGCAAGACTGATAGGTGGACTTTCCAACTCTGTTTAAATCTTTAATGACAGACAGCCAACCAATTTCTAAGCTATACAACATTGTAGAGTTGTTTGTAATGCTTATTGTAATGTCATGTTTCTTATCATTTGAAACCATCAATTCATGTCTTACTATGTGGAGCAATAGAAAACAAATTTGCTTTCTCATTTCTGTGACAACTCTTTGGATACTTGACGATGGCAATTTAATTGCCTCTTAAGTATATCACCTACAAGTTAAATGATTTCTTCAAACTGTCCCCTGGTGAAATAATCTAACATGGCATTATTGATCAGGATCTTCTTTGTGAAAGATATATTTTTACACAAATGCAAGTGCACATGTAGAACAGAAAAAGATGAGTCTCCCACTTCAGAGGGCTTTGGAAGAAACAGATTATCTGGACTCTTTTCAATCAGGTTTCAAGCCAGGGCATAGCATGAGCACTGTGACAGCACTGGCTTGTTGGCTGCTGTTGCCAAGATGGGAGTAATGCAGATGTTCTGGCTGCCCAACAGACTTTAATACAGTTGATCCTAGTGTTCTTCTGAATTGCTTACAACGGTGTTCCCAGGCTTTCTGGGTTGGAGGCCCAGCGTATGGGGGAGGGGATGGTTTTGTATGAGGGGCAAGCATGCATGTGCATGCATAACTTCATTTGTGTGAGTGGGACTGCACGCGCCAGTACCCTCTGCTCACTTAAGTGGTCTATGTGTGCCAGTGCTCTTCGCTCATGTGAGTGGGGCTGCACATGTACATGTGCTTACCAGCTGCTGGCACAGCCCAGTTCTGAATGGGCCAGAGCCCAGTAATGGATCCCAGCCCAGGGCCTGGAGATCCCTGGCTTAGAAGACTGGGGTGCTGCTGCTTAGTGTTTCTGCACTCCTCTACCTTTCTTCATGAATGATTCAAGAAGGTAGAGGTCAAATATTATCAAGACACTGGTGAAACTCAGCCCCTGACTGACTATGTGATGCTGTCAAGGTCTTGCCGCAGTGCCTGGAGCTTGTTGGATCTAGATGGGGAGGAACAGACTTAAGTCTTAGCATGACCATTCAGGCTGAGGGATTCTCCATCTTTAATTCTGAATGGGGTTGAACCTTCATGGCAATGGGAAAGTTTTTGCAGAGACTAGTCTTATGCTATTGTACCATTCCTGGACTGGGATATTTTCTCCTGCTCTGCAGTACTTAAGCCTTGTTTATGTTTTGTGTGAACTGCTGCAGTATCCTCTTCATATGGCAACCTTTGAAGGTCATTCAATAGTTTTAGCTGGTCTAGAAGGTATGCATGAATCATAATATGCCCAGGTTAACATCTCTGTTCTGTAATTTCAGTAGGTTCTGGATGTAATTCAAGATCCTTCTTGCCTCTTACAAAACCCAACATGATATAGGTTCTCTCTTTTATTTCTTTACATCCTTTAAGATGATATAGGTTCTCTCCTGCTATTTCTTCCCATCCTCTAGGATTAGACATAATTAATATGCTTATTTTATCTATTCTGAAATGTCATCCGATGGACCTAGGAAGCCTCCAATCTTTGTCATGATGCTTGTCCTCTGGAACACCATCCACCATGAATTAAATAGTGCTGACCTTGCTGTCTTTTAGACCTGGCTTTATCTCCAGGTTTTAGGATTGACCTCCCACTGTAAGGTGTGTTGCAGACCATCTTCCTTTTCAGTTTTGTTTGATGTTTTATATTTATATAACCCAGAGTTATTAAGGAATTGTATACTCCTATACCTGTGAATTATAAAAGAATAAAATTAGTAAAAGTTAAGCTACAATTATCTCCTTGAAAAAAATCTTCCATAAGTCCACAAATGAACAGAAGGTGGGAGTAAACAGCAATTGAGAGTTGTGCTCTTGAACTTCTGCACAAATATACAGTAAGTGGCACTTGTATATAGTGATAGATATGGAACCATGAAAATGCAGGAATCTAAAGACACATTAAGCATCTCTATGTATAATTATGTATATAAGGGCTATAGCACTGGGGTTGACCAAGGCCTATTGCTCCCTCAAGTGTGTCTTTTGAACAAATGAAAAGGATTACTGAGCACACTTTAAGTGCCTTGGAAACAAGATGTAGAATTTTAAAGAATCAGGATGGCACATCCAAAGTGGAAAATGTGCCTTTTTTATGGTGTTCTGGAAGAAGCTTCACAAAACTTATATTTCTTAAGAAATAGTGAATATGGTCTGTAGGAAAAATAAGGAAACATACAAGGAAAGCTTTGGTAGTCATAGAAACACTATGGAAAACACAAACACAGCCCTGTTTATTCATTTACTTGGAACAATCTGTGCTTCAGAACAACAGGCAGAAGAGCTATTTAAAAGGTGATTCTGTTCTTGTTTTCCATAATGAAATTTAAGTTAATGCAAAATATCTACAAAAGAATTTCCTGCTAAGTAACAGAATAGGTAATTATCAGAAGCTAAGGCAGAAATACAGTATAAAGGAGACGCTCAGTGTTGGTGCTAAAATATCATTTTATAGCCAACCTTTATCATATTAATTGTGTTAGAAGTGTTAACAAAAAATAAATGTGTAATATGGCCATGAAACACAATGTGGTTTAGTGTAAATAACTTTAACTTTGGCTCAGTCTACCAAATATTAGAGTCAGTTAATATCTTTGCTACCTAAGTAGTTGTAGAAGCTAAATTACTGTCTCTGACATTAGAGCCGGAGCAGGGTTGAGTCTGATGGAGCCTACTGTGGAACCCTAGGGCTATAGCTAACCCTGGAGAGTCAAGAAAACATCTCAATAGAAGTAGAAGTAGAAGTAACCTTCCATAGTGAGAATTGCATTGTTTTTAAGAGATGAGCTGAACTCAAAAGGGACTAAAGTGCTCAACATTGAAGTTTTTAAGAAGAGATTGAACAGTCATTTTTCTGAAATGGTATAGGGTTTCCTGCCTGAGCAGGGGGTTGGAGTAGAAGATCTCCAAGGTCCCTTCCAACTCTGTTATTCTGTTATTAGCAAAAGTATATAAACTTGTTTGTTCTGTTTCTAACAGTGGTGTTTTCTGAAGTTCATGAATTTTCTTTTGTTTCTTCCCAGAACCCAGTATTAGGGTTGAAGATCAATCACTATGAATTGTCTGGCAAACCATATCTTGTTTTGATGAGTAGGCAAGATACATTTTTTTCATAAATAGCAATAGCACTTAGACTTATATGCTGCTTCACAGTGCTTTATAGCCCTCTCTAAGCAGTTTACAGAGTTAGCATATTTGCCCTCAACAATCTGGGTCCTCATTTTATCGACCTCAGAAGGATGGAAAGCTGAGTCAACCTTGAGCCCATCAGAATCAAACTGCTGAACTGCTAGCAGTGGGCAGTCAGCAGAAGTAGCCTGCAGTACTTCATTCTAACCACTGCGCCACCATACATAAATAAAACCTGATTACTGTTTCTGTAGTTTTGCATTGTCCTCTCATGTACACTAGAAACAAACCTGACCAAGGCTCATAGATTATTCTATATCTGTAGTTCATTGTGCCCTGAAACTATCTCCTCAACAAAAGACGAGTGAAATACTAGGTTGACATTACAGTGTTTCCTTGATTTAGTTCAGTGTTTTCCAAAGTTGGCAAGTTTAAGATGTGTGGACTCCAGTTTCCGGAATCTCCCAGCCAGCTAGGGCCAAGTTTTGGCAGGGATGATTCACATTCACATTTTGCTGCCTGCTGGAGATGACACCACTGATAGCCTCTGCTGCTGCTGCTGATAATAAAAATAATAATAATAGTAAAGTTGGAAGGGACCTTGGAGGTCATCTAGTCCAACCCCCTGCTCAGGCAGGAAACCCTACACCATTTCGGACAAATGGCTGTCCAGTCCCTTCTTAAAAACTTCCACTGTTGGAGCATTTACTGCTTCTGGAGGCAGGTTGTTCCACTGATTAATTGTTCTCACTGTCAGGAAGTTTCTCCGTAGTTCTAGGTTGCTTCCTTCCTTGATTAGTTTCCACCTGTTGCTTCTTATCCTGCCTTCAGGTGCTTTGGAAAATAGCTTGATTCCCTCTTCTTTATGGCAGCCCCTGAGATATTGGAATACTGCTATCATGTCCCCCCTTGTCCTTCTCTTCGTTAAACTAGACATACCAAATTCTAGCAACCATTCCTTATATGTTTTAGCCTCCAGTCCCCTAATCATCTTTGTTGCTCTTCTCTGTACTCTTTCTAAAGTCCCAACATCTTTTTTACATTGTGGTGACCAAAACTGGATGCAGTATTCCAAGTGTGGCCTTACCAAGGCATTGTAGAGTGGCATTAATACTTCACGTGATCTTGATTCTATCCCTCTGTTAATGCAGCCTAGCACTGTGTTGACCTTTTTGGCAGCTGCAGCACACTGCTGGCTCATATTTAGTGATTGCCTACTAGGACTCCGAGGTCCCTCTCACAGTTACTACTATTGAGCATGGTGCCACCTATGCTGTACTTGTGCATTTGGCTTTTCTTGCCTAAATGTAGAACCTTGCTTTTTTCACCATTGAATTTCATTTTGTTAGTTAGTGCCCAGTGTTCAAGTCTGTCCAGATCCTTCTGTATCTTAAGCCTGTCTTCTGGAGTGTTGGCTATTCCTGCCAGCTTGGTGTCATCTGCAAATTTGATGAGTTCCCCATCTATCCCTTTGTCCAAATCGTTGATGAAGATGTTGAAGAGCACTGGGATTCTCTACTGCTTGTGCTTCTGAAACCATTCCTATTATTACCACCTATTCTGAGTATGGTCATCAGCCCTCACCATTCTCACCATGATGCATTTTTGATTAGCCACTTCTATTGCTTCTGTGAGGTTGTTTATATCAGCTGTTCTTCCTCAAGATCTTGCACTGGGACATGCTCTGTAAGAAGTAAAAGGAACTTTGTCCAGCAAAGCACTTCTCAGTTGAAAGATGGAATAGTAGGTTGATTCCATTCAGTCATAATTACGTGCTTTATATGTGTTTACATTTATACTCCACATTTTCTGTAAAGAGCTCAAGGAAGCATGTGGGGTTATTCCTTACTGGGTGACAGAAAATGAGTGGTTTTAAATCATTTAATGAATCTATGATGAACTTGAACTGAGGTTTTCTCCGGCCAACATATTCATTGTTAAGTCCATCAACCTTGGATGTCTGACATATCGTCCCAAATTAGTACACATAAAATTTATAAAATAGTAAAGTCAAAATAAAACCTGCAATGCTCCCTTTGAAATATAGCTTACTTAATGGCAGATATCTATTTTCTTGGCATGAAATTAAAAAACAACACTAATACTATGGTGAAATCCAATTTTTATGAGCAACAAAACCATCACAGAAAAACTGATAATGAAGGGGTAAGCAGCTGTCTTTCTTTCCTCTTCATCCTTTTAAACTCCAGGACATATTTTCACAACAATATTTTTTCAAGACTATTTACAACTACCATGCAGCCAAACTCAGTGGGACTAGTTTTTGAATACTTACATTAATACTGTTAGATTAAACTGTTAGCAGTTATATATAATTGCCTGTCAGCCTTTGATGCTGTGTTGAAAAAAACCTCCAGACATCCTGAAATGTTGAACCATAAAATAACTTCAAGAAGGACATGAATTATGGCACAGAGTTTCTTATCTCAAAAAAAAAAAAAGGTTGTAGTTAAAAAATGTTGGTCTTTGTGATTTATAACTTAAAATATATGGGTGTGTAAACCAGATATCCTTTTCAAATTAAAAAAGCAGAAAAACCTAACATAGAATATAGCAAAATGAGATACTCCTCTGTTAAAGTTTTTTATTGTTATTTTTCGGGAGATATTATATTTCCTATCTCTTGTAGATAGCATAATGGATGTTAAGTTATATAATATTGTTCTCTGGTGCATATGGTGTATATCTGTATAGAGTGAGGGTAACACAACTGCCTGCAATGTTATGTACATAACAGTTTCTAATTTTTTTTGCAGATTTAGATAGATCACTGACATATGTTAAAGCTTACTTTGAAGAAAACAAAGTGGACTGATTTCAAAGATGAAAGAGAGAAAAGAACTTGGAAATGGATTTTAAGAGAGTATCAGTCCAAAGGATAATAACCTTGGAGAAATTCAATTACTAATAATATTGTTATACCATTTTAGATGGATTACCACCTCTTCAGCTTTTTAGTATAAGAGAAGTCTTAGCAACTTTAATGGAACTCCAAGATAATTGAACAATCAACTGTCTGCATTCATTAATCTTACATTTGTGACTTACACAATAGCATAATGGGTTACTCATGCTATATCTAGTCCAATGGTATCTTTGTGTGGAGCTTGATGAGATTATGTAGTGCTTGAAAAGAATGTAGAAGTATTTTTCATTTAGTTTCCTAGAAATTTCACTGACTTGGTCAATCTTTGTCTTGCATAGTTCCTCAGATGTTTGAGCCAAACTTTCAAATGTACTCCAAATTTTACTATAGGTAAAATTCAAACCAACTTTGGAATCTTCTGAACTACTACCATACAAATGATAACAATCAAATATCTGTTGGCTTCACTGAAATCTCTCAAGCTATTTGTCTTCAATCCTTCCTCCAGATTTTAGACAGTTTTCCAGTCTTCCTATCAGGCTTCCAAAAGTAAAAAAAAAAACCATGTGATTCTTTTACATAGATTTCTTTATTTTTCCACACTTTAGTCAGAATCTTGCCAAACTGAAGCACTTTACTGTCTTTCAGTGTTTCTCAACCTTGACAAATTTAAGTCATGTGGACTTCAACTCCCAGAATTCCACAGCCAGCATTGAGAAACACTGGTCTACATCAAGCATATACTCTGAGAATTATTAGGGAGGAGCTGTCTTCATCCTTTTTTTCTCACACAAGATAGCTGGATTGAGCTGCCTCTTATTCCCCTGGAATGCACCCCCTCCCTCTTGGGAATTCATGATTTAATGCTTTCTTTTGATTGACACTTCTGTAATAATCATATATATTCTTAATTTTAATACATTCTATTGTGCAGAATTAGACCAAGATATGTGTTGAACAAACCAGGTTTTATGCAGTATGAATCTCCCCTCATTTGAGATAAGAAATACATGAATATTGTAATGTATGATGTGCATATCATGAGTTAAAAACAAAAGCAATAACAACCGCAAAAATAAAAAAAACGGAGGGAAGAACACAGAGAAGAAAGTAATATTGATCTTTTTTGCCTTCTCACAAATAAAATACTTATTGGGATGTTTTAAAATGTGAGAAGGGGAAAGAGATTGACAGTAGTTCTTCCTCACAGCTTGAAAACATTTGAGTTCTGGATTTCAGAACAGAGCAGAATAACAGAGTTGGAAAGGACCTTAGAGATCTTCTAGTCCAACCCACTGCTCAAGCAGGGAATCCTATAACATTTCAGAGAAAACATTTCATGACAACTCGATGAGCCAGTTTGGCCTAGGGCAGGGGTAGGCAACCTTGGCTCTTTTATGACTCGTGGACTTCAACTCCCAGAATTCCTGAGCCAGCATGGCTTAGCTTGGAAACCTCTCCCTTTTTCCTCAGCATGGCTGGCTCAGGAATTCTGGGAATTGAAGTCCACGAGTCATAAAAGAGCCAAGGTTGCCTACCCCTGGTCTAGGGGTTAAGGCATCAGGCAGAAAAGCAGCAGACCATGAGTTCAAGTCCCACCTTAACCATGAAAGCCAGCTGGATGACTGGGCCATTCACTCTCTCTCAGCTCCAGCCCACCTCACAAGGTTGTTGTTGTGGGAAAATAGGAAGGTGTGTTGGATATGTTCACCACTTGAATTATTTGTAAAAATAATAAAGACAGGATACAAACAAATACACATACATACATACATACATACATACATACATACATACCTCTGCTACTGAGACAGTAGGAATCTACTGAAGGATGGGGTGGAATAAGATCTCACCCATACCCCGTGATCCTTGCATAGAACAGACAAGCTTTTGAATATCTCAAGAGGATTTATCTCTTGTTGGCGAAAGTTTTTGGGCTAGGAAAAAAATGTGTTTTTGCAATGAATCAAAGTTAGGAAAACTTAGAATTATGTTCTACTCTTGAGGTTAATTTGGTGGTAAGAGAAAATTATAAAGCACCTAGGTTTTTTAAAAAGCAATGAAAAGCAGGGCCGCAACAGGTTAAGTGTTGCTATAGCCACACTATGGATGAATAGTAGACATTATATTCAATCTGTCAGAATGCATGGATGGTGCTTATTTGTTCTGCAGAAATATAGTTCCTTGAATAGACCATGCATTGTGAGTGCTGAACAAATTGATAATAAAACTCTTGGTGAATTATATTGAATGATAGCAAAACAATTCAATGTGCAACAGCATTAATACAAATTTCTACTGCCTTCCAAATTACAGTGACATTTGCAATATGCAATTTGTTTGAATCAGTTTTGGAATTTAGATTTTGTCCTACATTTGTAATGTCAATAGCATGAAAATTATATACTTTCCATTTGATAAGTATTTTTAAATGCTCTCTGTGGAAGGCAACATGATGGGAGAAACTAGAGCTGTATCTTAGAAAAGAAGCATCCATTTTGAAAGTTTTAAGAAGGGTAAATATGTATAAAAAATTGAATAACTGAACTTTATCCTGCTTGTGGTCTGCCATAGAGTCAAACACAAAACAAATATTTTGTTGTATGATAGGAAATAGGACATGAAATATTTGTGGGTCTAAGACATATAGGAAAACTTTTGGAGGGATGAAAGGTATATGTGGTATATGGGACAATGGTGCAAAATGCATCAAATCCTTAGCAGGAGATGAGAATCTGGTTTGTTTTCAAGATTTTTTTGCAGATGGGTTGGAGAAGTTCTTGGTTTATTTTTGAACGGTGTTAAGCCTATTGTAGAAATTAAATAATGATTTTATTGAGGTTGTCTTGACTCCTAGTAATTTCATGGATATGGCTTACTTCATTTCATTTCATTTCATGAATTTACAGTGTTTCACTTCCATTCATTTCATTTCAGTAACAATACAAAATATTTCCAACTCTAGTCTATAGCTAATGGTCTTTCATCCAAGGATTAACCATATCTGGCCTGGATTAGTTTTTATTGAAATCTGCCAAGATTTTTTGGTTTGAGGAAATTGGTTTGCTTACTTCTCTGGAAAAGAATATGGAAGTTGCAGAGAGTCTTCATGTGGCAACAGGAGGCAAAAAGTGTAAAGCTGGAATTGGCTTGGATGGAAGAAGGCATGGGAATGTGGTTGATGGATCTGAATCTATTCAATATGTTGAAAATTCTTTATTGTGTGCACAATAGCATGCCAAGGGTTGCATCCTTTTCACAGATCCTTTGCTCTGCATCCAAGATTCATAAAAGAAAACTCTTTTCTATTGCTATATTAGGATATCGTTCATTTCCTTCCAGTAACATTTCTGCTTTTATTTTTCATCCCATTCCTTTACTCTTTATTTTCTTTTACCAGCAGCTTAATTAAAATGTTTTATATCCACAACCTCAAACTTTGTGAAACAACATTGACTTTTCCCTATTTTTAAAAAGATATTTGGAGAGAAACAAATCCAGAAAAACTACAATACACATTCTATTCGAATAGCCATAAATCTTGGTCTTGAATTGACATGATTTGGATGACACCTGAATTAAGAACCAATATGCAGGACACTAAGATAGAATTAGGCATATGGGCAGACCATAACCCTTTAAAAATGACATGGAAAAGAATAATAATAAAAAAAACTAAGTTGGACCTTGACCCAATCTATATTAAAAGAAAAATAATTTATAGAATTAGCAACAAAAGAAATGGAACTTTTCTTTAAAGAAAATAAAAAAGAAGATACAACATTACAAAATGTATGGGATACAGCCAAAAGCATATTTTAGAGGGGTGGCTATAACATATATGGCAGGGGGAAAAAATAAAGAAAAAGACAACTACATATACTGTTAAGGGAATACCAAAAGAAGGCTTAAATTTGACACAGATAAAAAATTTACAGACTGATATCATTACTAAATGTGGACTATAAAATTTTTACTTCAATAATAGCAAAGAGACTGAAAAGATTTTTAACTGAATTTATACATCCAGATTAAAATGGATTTCTACCAAAGAGACAAAAAAATGACAAGAGTTATAATGGACATATTGGAATATTATGAAATGCATCCAGGGAAACAATTGGCACTAGTATTTCTAGATGTCCAAAAAAGCATTTGATAATGTTTCCTGGCAATATTTACCCAACAACTAAAAACAATGGACTTTGAACAAAACTTTATAAGTATGATTGAAACAATATACCACAAACAAACAGCAAAAGTGATTGTAAATGGAGATTATACAGAGTACTTTGATATAAGAAAAGGATGTCCACTATCTCTATTGTTATGTATTCTAACTTTGGAAGTTTTAAATAGAGATATTAAGCAATACACAGAAATTAAAGGACTAGAAATGGAAGGTGAAACTTATAAACTGCAAGCATTTGCAGATGACTTGGTATTCATCCTAGAGGAATTTTTAGAGATGTCCCTAAATTATTGGAAAAGATAGAACAGTTTGAAGAGATAGCAGGACTGAAGATAAACAGAGAAAAGACCAAAGTGATAGTTAAAAATCTTAGAGATAAACAAAAAAAACCCAAATGACAGAAAAAGTAGAATTATAAATAGTCAAAAAGGTTAAATACTTGGGAATATATCTAACAGCAAGATGTTCAACGATAAAAGAAGATAACTATATAAAATTACTAAATCAAATAAAACTGGACCTGGAAAAATGGAAAAACTTGCAACAGTCGATGTTAGGAAGAATTGCTACGGTGAAAATGAATATATTACCAAAAATATTGTTTTTATTCCAAATGATACGTATAAAACTAGAGAAATTTTTTTGAAGACTTAAATTCACTAATTCTGAAATTTATTTGACAAGGAAAGAAAGCTAGAATCAAATTGAAAATGTTACAAGAAGCTAAGGAAAATGGAGGTTTTGGCTTGCCAGAGTGGGTTTTATATTATGAAACATCTGTACTAACATGGGTAAAAGAGTGGATAACTCTTAGAAATATAAGGTTGTTGTATTTGGAGGGACATGATTTACAGCTTGGTTGGCATGCTTTGGTATGGGAAAAATAAAATTCATAAGTATTTTCAAAACCACTATATTAGAAACGCATTATTACTAACATGGAAAAAATAAAATGTAAAATATACTTGAAAATTCCAGAATGGCTTTTAACAATGGAAGCATTTGTACATCCAAATTTAGTCAGTTTTGAGAAAATATGGACATATAAATATATTCTAAATTCTGAAGGGAATTTAAATTCTAAACAAGAGATGGAAAATCAGGGTATTGATCTATCATGGTAGGCATATTTACAAATGCAAGTTACGATAAAGATGTTAAATTGTACGGATTTTATAAAGAGCAGATCTTGTTTAATCAGACATTATTAACCTCTGATGAGAAACTAATTAAGAAAATATATAACTTTTTATTAAATTTGGAAATGGAAAATGAACAAGTTAAAGAAACAATGATAAAATGGGCAAATAATTTTGGATATAATATAGATTTAGAAAAATGGCAAAACTTGTGAGAAAGAAACTATAAATTGACAATGTCAACTTCTTACAAAGAAAATCTGTATAAAATGTTTCATAGATGGCACTTGCCATGAGCAAGATTAGCAAAAAAATTTAAAAATAGATGTTGGAAATGTAAATACAAGTCAGGAACTTATTATCATGTATGGTGGACATTTGTTAAAGCAAAGAGATATTGACAAAAATACATACTTGGCTAGAAAAGATGTTGGGAAAACATGTAGATTTTAAACCTGAACTTTTTTTATTATTGTATAATGCCAGAAAAGATTGATAAACAAAGTATATACTTGATTCTACATGTGATAACAGAGGCAAGAATCATATTCACACAATATTGGAAAAATGAAAAAATATCACTAGAGGAAGAAATAATTAAAAATAATACTAGAATGTGTGGAAATGGATAGACTTACTTTGAGGTTGAAAGAAAAAGAAGAAACAGAATATTATCAAACTTGGGACTTATTTTATCAATGGCTGGATAAAAGAATAAAGGATTAGGAATTAAATTTGTATTAGTGAATGATAAACTTAGATAACATGTTTGTTGACCAAATACTACTGAATTGTATGAAAAAATCAATAAAAACTTTTTTAAAAAAATAATAAAATGTTTTATATGTGTGAGTTGATTCACAACCTCAAATTTTTAAAAACAACATTGACTTGCCCCTATTTTTTAAAAGAAAAATAATGGGGCTGAAAGTATCATTTTTTTTTAGACAGTGCAAAAGAAGAAATGTGTGACAGCGGAATGGAATCCATAAAAATATAAAGAGCTTTATGCTTTTTAAAATACAGACACTCAACTGTCACTGAGATGGAACTTCACAGACTGTTTTCAGTGAATCTAGATGCTGTAATTGTTGGGGAAAATCTATTGCAAACGCCAGATTATATGTGAATATATGAAAATTTAATGTGTTCCAGCACAGCATGGGGCACCAAAGAAAACCCTAGATGTTTCTTATATCCATTTTATTTGACCTTGAGCCTGGAAGTTTTGTGCATGAAGAATCTATAGTTAAAAAAAAAAAAGGACCCACCAGATTTCAAAATGAACCTGTAAAATACAGTTTCCTCCAACAAAGGAATAATCTTGAATGATTATGCACCATTAACTCAGTGTAAAATCTTAGCAACAGCCTAGTTTTTCTCCATGGATATCTATTCTTAACCTGGTCCTTCAGGTTTTCTTATATGTACCATTGCTATGATTACCAGTAAGGAAATTAAAGTACAGTACTGAACAGCTTCCCCCAAAATCATAATTCAATATAATTTTGAAAATAATGGCTAGAATCCCAATGCATTTCTCTATTATATATTTATTTTAAGTCAGTGTATACTGCCCGTGCATGCAGCTGCCAGAGAACTTTACAATAAAACTGTTACCATGTTTAAGGTAACTTGTTAAAGACATAGGAAATACTTAATTAAACTCATACTCACGTATCGTAAGCAAAATGAAACCAAACCCAGTTTAAATCAAATCAAATCTAGCTTTTGTCCTCTCCCTTCATATTTTTTCACAGCACGTCCCTTGCCACATTTCTCAAAGATAGGGTGATTGCAGAAAAGCAATGAGCTTCTCATATAGATACAGTTTCCCAAATTCCACCCAATAAATTAATAATCAGGCAGCCTCTGTATGAAAGAGAACAAGGGGCAAGGGGAAGGGGAAGGGAAGGGAAAACCAAGTTGGTGGTCTGTGGTTCAATTGCCCAAATGGATGGAAAGTGGTGTATTCTGGTCTGACTGCATTATGTTGGCATCTCTTTTTGATTTGGATTCATCTTTAGTGGTCCATGTTCTCTTTTAAACGTTCTCTTCTTTTGCTTTTTTTTAAAAATCAATCTCTACCCTGGATGAGATGGCTTCTCAAGAGTCCTGGTGGTGATAGTTAGGAAAGGCAGTTGAATGATAACAATACATGGAACTGATTGCCCCCTCATGGGAAAGCAATTCCATATGCTCTTCTGGTAGCCAGTAGAAACAGAGGGACAGTTTCCTATTGACCATCCCCATTTCTTAGCATTCATTGGCAATGTAAAAAGGAGCTAAAAGTCAGGGAATCATTGAGACAGAAGAGGCTATTTAGGTTCAGTGCGAGAATCTAAATGGAATTGTTTCCAAGAAATGGTTGTACAGGTTCCACTTGAGCACTGGCAATGGAGGTCAGCTCATAATCACTGTGGGTAATTGCTTCTACTTGCAAATTGTTCTTACTGTTAGAAAGCCAACCTTCAGGTGAATCTGCCTTCCTGTAAATCCCAGGACAATGGCTGCTATTTCACAAATAGGACCAACATAGCATGGCATTGTTCCAGGCATTCAGTGAGATGAATATAGACTCCTTCAGCTGGCCAAAATTCCCCATATCATTGAAAGGAAGCATTTCAATCGGTTGTCCCAAAGGTGTTTTTTCAAAAAAGCAAGGAGGCTTTGTTTTTTCCTTGAAGACATTTTGCTTCTCATCCAAGAAGCTTCTTCAGTTCAGTCAGAAATGTCTTCAAGTTGCCTTTTGAAAAGCACCTTTGGGACAAGACTGAGAATTTCCATAGACATTGCAATCTGTTCCAATTCTCTGAAACCTTAAGCCTTCTGTTAACTTACTTCCTGACCCAGCTCTTTTGCATTAAAGATAATAAATGATTAACAAAAAACACATCCAAATACAAAGACGCTTGGAAATAACTTTTAATTGATCCACACAGAAAGATACATCCATTTTTTTTCTGTTTTTGCGTGAATCATTGAATTGATGTCCATAGAAATGATCACAAGGCAGAATGTTATGAAAGAGCACCTCCTGTCAATTATGACAATCCATGTTTCTGGTACTATCACTAGGGGGTGCCATGTAGATTTTATGTTTCACGCAGTAAACGTGTTACTATTGTGCTATTGTACAATCATCTTGTTGATTTTTTTTCGATAAAATGGAAAGAGGGAAAATCTTAGCAGTTTCTTAGCAGTTTCTTTACTTTGGCTGAGATGACAGGTGTATTTCTGAGTGTAGGTCTCTTCTGCAGTGCAAAACAAGACTCTGAAGTACACAGAGGAGTTGTTTGAATCTACTAATATGCTCTTTCACTCTGTCATTCAGGGTTGTTGTGAGGAAAATAAGAGAAGAGAGCATTATGTAAACTTTGAATTGTACAAAATAAAACTAGAATGTAAATCCAATAAGCAGAAAAATAGATTTTGTGTGTGTGTGTGTGTGTGTGTGTGTGTGTGTGTGCATTCGGTATAATATTTAGGTTCAGTTGCCAAATTGTGCCCAACTCCTCACAAACCCACGGACCACAGCACACCATTTTCCCATCCTCCACAATCTGCAGGAACCTGTCCAAATTCATGTTGATTGTATTGATGACATTATCTAACTATTTCATCCTCTGACATACTCTTCTTCTTTTGCCTTCAATCTTCAGCAGCGCTTTTTCCAATGACTCCTCTCTTCTCATTTGGTGGCCAAACTATTTGAGCTTTAGCATCAGTATTTAGTACTTACAGTACTTTTAAATATCTCTTGAATTTCATTGAAGGGAGATCAAGTAATCCACCCCAGCTTTTAGAAAAGAAACTAGTAGGATCCATTCTAGAGAAACTAAGGGGCTGCCACAAAGAAGAGGGGGTCAGCTTATTCTCCAAAGTACCTGAAGGCAGGACAAGAAACAATGGATGGTAACTAATCAAGTAGGGAACCAACCTAGAACTAAGGAGAAATCTTCTGACAGTTAGAACAATCAGTGGGATGACTTGCCTTCAGAACTTGTGGGTGCTCCAACACTGGAGGTTCTTAAGAAGATATTGGACAACCATTTGTCTGAAATGGTATAGAGTTTCCTGTGCGAGCAGGGGGTTGGATTAGAAGACCTCCAACTCTGTTATTCTGTTATTCTGGGCCTTGTTATTTTTAGATAATTCTGAATATGTGTTGTGGTCCTTCTAAACTGACTGCCATTTTGCTAGTCACAAAATAGCCACCCAGCTAGTCAGTTCTTCCAGTCGTACCTCTGGATTCACTCTGAGAGAGTCTGTCAACCACTTCAGTTGTGTTTTGTGGTTTGGAGGGCAATAGCACTGTCTTTGAAACATAAAACTGATTTCAAGTGGTCCAGTTTTTCATTTTTTGAAAATGCTTCCTTGAATCTGTGGGGATTCTAGAGGAAGTAAGGCTGATGTTGAAAGCATGACACATGTTTTCAAGTGGTATCCAAAATATAAAAGAGGGAGGAATTGAGGAAAAAAGCCTACAAGCGTAAAGAAAGTATTTCAGCTTTTCATCTTAGCCTTTTGTACATTTTTTTAAAAAAGGCAAAGATATATTTCCTTTCCCTCAACACCCAAAGCAGTAAAAGAGGAAGTAAAGAAGAAAGTAGAGGGAGATATTTTAACAGAACATTTCAGTAGCTCCATAAAAGCTCAAGGATAGCTATACAAAATAATCCAGAATATAATGTAATATGATTCTGAGAATAAAAAAGTCCCAGAGCCCATTCTGTAGCTGCTAAGTCCATTTCATATGGAATGCCAGAATTTAACATTGTACATCAATGTTTTCCACTGTTACTGGAGGAGCATTTTTTTCTTTTTTTCATGTGCGTCCACACACACACACACACACACACACACACGAGAGAGAGAGAGAGAGAGAGAGAGAGAGAGAGAGAGAGAGAGAGAGAGAGAGAGAGAGAGAGAGAGATGTGCTTGTCTCTTTCTTTACTTCGCCAGAATAGTTGAGCAAGTTGTAAAGATCTATGTGTATGTGTTCTTTAGTCAACATTCAGGAATTGGATTAGAAAGCAGAATTTAAACATTATAATCTTTCAAAGTCTTGATGGTTATCATATAAAAAGCAGGTGCATGTTTGTTTTTTGTCACATGTGCGCACAAGTTAATTGCAAAAGACCTCAGGCATGGTTTGCAATGGAAAAATTTAATTTGGACCCAAGAGTTAATTGTTTTTCAGGACGTTATCTTTTAACACCGATGGAGTATTAATTCTGAAACAAACCAAGTACTTTTTCTGTTAGTAAAAGTCTCTGCTCAGCTTACTTACTTTTGTTCAGGCAAAGTCAGTCAGTCAGTCAGTCAGTCAGTCTGTCTGTCTGTCTAATAGAAAAAGGAAGAAATGTGTTGTGAAAAGTAACTTTTAAAAACAATTGCATTTTTTATAGAACCTAAAGATAAAAACTAAGAAGCATACATAGCCAGAAAGAGGGATTGATGGAGAGAATAAAGAAAAAAGATAAAGGTTAGGGATGCAGAAAAAAAACTATAGAAAAAAGCAAAAGTATGAAAAGAATGTGATTTTTAACTTCTTTTACAAATGATGTACTGTACACACCAATAAGCAATAAGCAACACAGAAAATCATGTTTTTATTGTATTCATTAATCCAATAAATATAGCTGCTATCTCAACAATGGGTATCTCAGATATGATCAGAAGAGGATGCACTGTTTCGTCTTTTCTAACAATTTTAAATATTCCTTTAAGAACATTTATGTTAAATTAGGATACTTTCTACATTGTTTCAGCATGTCTCTACAGAATCTTGCGGACAATCTTGTTACTGTTCTTTCCTCATCTTTGCAATATCTCCCTATGAGAAGGTACAGAGAAATATTTCAGTATTTCTTGTGGAAACAAGTTACTTGGCTGAAACAGCGCAGAGTTAAAGCCTGTGAAGGTTGTAACATTTCTCCTATTTTCATCCCATTCTGATAAAAAAAAATAAAGCGATCATAACAGTTGTCTTGATATTTTAAACATTTTAAACATTTTATGATCAAATATTTTATCAGCTTGAAATTCAAACCAAGAGACACCTTGAATTTTAGATTCCAAATCACTTCAAAATCTAATGTTCTCATGATTGGTTGATCAGGGCATTCTACAGTAACCTGGTTCCAATCTCAGAATTGGATTAGATAATTGATTTCCCTAAGAAATGAAAAACTGGGAATTATTGTGATGGCTGAATCAATAGACTGAACTTAATTCTGTTTAATATTAATGTTACTGCTTTATAAAAAGCAGTAAATGATTGTATATGGTTTTGATCAGCTGCTTCTGGTAAGAATTCATGTTATGTGTTATTTCTGTTTGTTTTCTAATTTCTGATTAACCTGATTAACTGGGCTGGACAGAGATAGCCAAAGGTCTCAATGAGGCCCAGACACTGTAAAATGCCCAGGTCAAGTCTAAATGAAAATTAAAACAACACATTAAGAAAAAAAAAATGGAATAACTTCAGCAAGGGAATTAAGTAAGCTTCTGCTAAAATCACTTCCCACGGGAACTGGGCTCTCATGGAGCCAATAAATTTCTTCGTTTTGTCTGCATCTCACCTTCTGTTTATGAGAGAAAATGAATGCAAGACATTTTGCCCTGGATACGTCTAACAGATATTTTCCTTTTACACTAAGAAAATATACCATCTTCCTCTGGCATATGTTTCCCACAGTCTTCCAATTAACTCCTGCATAGTTTCAAGATCTTGCGATAGAATGTAATCTTTCATCTGACACAACGAGAGCAGATCACAGCTGAGCAGGTTTGAACAAGAGTGAATAGTTCCTTTTCTGTTGTATTGGCTTACAATGAATAATGGGAGGAAGCCAGCTCTTGTGTTTATTTCCTTACAGAGATTGTTATGATTATGAGAGCCAGGAGAAGGAAGATGGTGGAAAGTTGAATGAAATGTGAAGAAATCAAAATAGTCATTACATTCAGAGCTGGAATAAAAGTTAGGTTGAATCTCTTGTTTCTTGTCTGGCTTTCAGGTGCTTTGGAAAATAGATTGCCCCCCTCCTCTCTGTGACAGTCCTCAAATATTGGAATACTATACTGTTATCATGTTACCCCTTGTCCTTCTTTTCACTAGACTAACCAGGCCCAGCTCCTGCAACTGTTCATATGTTTTAGCCTCCAGAACCCTGATTATCTTTGTTGCCCTTCTCTGCACTCTTTCCAAAGTTTCTACATCTTTTTTCTAATGTGGTGACTAAAACTGGATGCAGTATTCCAGGGGTAGCCTTACTAGGGCTTTATAGAGCTGCACTAGTACCTCACGTGATCTTGATTCTATCCGTTTAGAATTGTGTGTGTGTGTGTGTGTGTGTGTGTGTGTGTGTGTGTGTAGGGGGAAGAACATTACAAACAAACACATTCTTGCCTGGAAAACATTCCTGAATGTAAAATGTTGCTTAACAGAAAATCTGTTGATATTTTGTTACGAGAAGAATTTTCAAAGATTCCGAATAAGTAGAATTAAATATACTTCATTACATACATTTTTTTAAAAAGCCCTACCGAATAGAGAAACAAGATGACCTAAACTCATGTGAAATTGAAATTGGTCAGAAATGGAATGATTTGTCTAGGAAACTTGGGTATCTGGGGTGTATGACTATATCCTAAAAGTTAAAATGGCTGTCACAATCATTGATAATTTGCCTTTTTTTTTGACCTGTATAAACTTTCCTAGCCTGGACTTGATTGTGAACTTATAATTTAATCTTTTCCAGGGGATACAGCAAATATCAGGCAGCAAATCCAAACAGAGGAACATTGCCCTATAATTACTTTCTTGAAACTCTCTCCATTATCCAGCATCCATGCCTCAGAGATGGCATATATTTCTCATTATTGGATGTTGTGTATATAGTTGATGGACAAAGCTGTAGAAAAAAAATATGTGGTACCTCAATCTTATATTTGGTAACAGCAGCAGGTCTCATATAAGCTCAATGTTGGAAAGATTCTACTATATACCGACAATGGAAGAGTGGCTTGTAAAATTGATTGAATTAGCTGGGAGGGCAAAATTAACAGCTCTAACTAGAGAAATGACTATAATGCTTTGGAAGATGACTGATTTATAAATGTACTAAAATAGAGAATGTTGGGATTTTTCTTTATTTTCATTTTTCCCCCAAAAGTGAGTGGCAAATATATGTTAATAAAATAATTAATCTTCCTAGAATCTAGGCAGAATAAAGCATTGTGCACTTTTCTGTCATTGTGTAAGATGATAGCCTGGGAAAATATTGTCCATGTTTTTTTAAAACAACAACAACAACACAGCAAGACAAAGCAACCTAAAATAGCTGTGTTTCTTCCTTATTTGCATATTGGAACACAATAACACTCAGCCTGCTTAATTAGATGACATTTTACAGAGTGTTCTAAATGGGAACAAATTACTGTACTATTGGCACCTATGTATTGCTATATTTTACTGCATATATTAGTTTAATATGCAGGGTATTTGCACAATAAAGTTGTTAAGTCTGTTTGCTTTGCTCCAGTTAATAGCTTTGTAAATGCCAAAATAAAATAAATCTTGAGGACTTTGTTTTGTTTTGTTAAAAAAAAAAGACTCAGCTGCTCATCCCCAGTTTATCACTTATGGACTTTTACTGGGTTTCCCCCTTGCACGGTGAAGAGGAAAAATAAATATTTCTTCAAAATGAAAAGATATACCACAGATCATGTTGAATTCTCCTTTGTTGCTTAGAAGGATAGGATCCCTGATGTGATTTTTCCTTTTCATAGTGTCATGCAGCCCTGAGTCCTTTCCTAAATGCTACATCTAAATCTGCCTTACAGTTAAGGGGCAAAATTAGTGTTGATTTTGGAGATAATCTTTGCAAAGGTTCAGCTTTTCCTGCCCAGGGGAGAAAATGGAGCCCATATAATAATATATAGGAGTGACACTGAGAGACAGGAGGAAGAACTACAAAATAGACAACAGGCAGATAAGTGGTAGTTGAGTCCACAGAAGAAATAGGGATGTGACAAGCATCTCAGACCGGACCCTGCTTAGTTTCTTGAAGGGGGCAGAAATCAGAATCAGAATAGAGCTGGAAAGGACCTTGGAGATCTTCTAGTCCAACCCCCTGCTCAAGCAGGTGATCCTATACCATTTCAGACAGGTGGCTGTCTGCTCTTCTTAAAAACCTCCAGTGATGAAGCACGTACAACCTCTGAAAGCAAGCTGTTTCATTGGTTAATTGTCTTCACTGTTAGGAGGTTTCTCCTTGATTCCAGGTTGCTTCTCTCCTTGATTAGTTTCCATCCATTGTTTCTTATTCTTCCCTCTGGTGCTTTGGAAAATAAATTGACCCCTTCGTTTTGTGGCAGCCTCTGAAATGTACTCTCAGATTGGCAAGGTTGTGTTAAAGCAGTGGTTCTCAACCTTTTTAATGCCGCGACCCCCCAACCGGTTGTAAGTCGAGGACTACTCAACCGGTCGTAAGTCGAGGACTACTCAACTGGTGCAGCACCATTTGCAGAAAGGGACTTTTGGCGGGCTCAGCAGGGCAGAGACAGTCTGGACAATTCCTATTGGCTTTTGACAGCCAATAGAATTAGACTCTATTCAAGAGAGTCTATTCTATTGGCTTTCAAAAGCCAATAGAATAAAAGGGAGTAGCACAGCTAAGGAAAAGGGGGAAAAAATGGCGGACTGCGTTGTTTGGCAACCCCTGTGAAATGGTTTTTCGATCCCAAATGGGGTCCCGACCCACAGGTTGAGAACCACTGTGTTAAAGTAACCTTACAAAAATTACAGTTAGTACTTCATTGAATGTTGGAATAATAAGATTAGATAGGACCTTAGAGGTTTTGTAGACCAACCCCTCCCCAAGGCAGGAGTCCTTATATCATCCTAAACAATTAGTTGCCTAATCTTTTCTTGAAAATCTTCAGGAATGGAGCACCCACAACTCCAGGAGGCAAGCTATTCTATTGATGATGTCAGGAAAGTCCTTCTTATTTCTATGTTGAATCTAATGAGCATTCATTTTATATTTCTAAGTGTGTTTCTTGTCTGACTGGACTACCTCTCAAGGCTGACAGCCATTGTCATCCTATCATCTGTCTTCTTGGGGTCATGCAGAAAAGACAGAGGCAGTGACAAACTGGCCCAAATATGCTGCAACTAACATGGTTGTTGCAACATTCTTCCTTTGCTTGTTAAAAACTTTTTTTTCTCTTCTTGGGCACTTGCAAACACTCATTTATTATGTTGACGGCACAAGTAAAATTGCCCATTTGCAATAAAGTAGACACTCTGAAGCAGACTTCAATATTCTTCTAATTTGGGTAGAGGTGAGAATTAAAAAAAAAAAAACTTCCTTGAGTCAAACTCAAGTCCTGGTGGCTTTGTAAATTACACAAAACACGTAGTTTGCTTGTTGACAGGACAGAAGTAGTTTTCCTTTGTCAGCTTTTAAAACGTAGGATTTCTTGGTAATCTCCTGTCCAACTAATTAAGATGCAAAAGTCAGAAAATTGCTGGAGCTTAAACTATAGAGTTTGCATGTGCTTAAGAATATTCCTTTCTTTTTTATCACAGCTAACAAACTTGATGCCACATGGAGGTAGATGTTGTTATAAAGCAAGATAGTGGAGGGAGAATGTAAATGGTGTAATTAGTAGATAAGTAGAATCATTTAGAGCTGTGGTCCACCTTCAGTTCAGACAGAAACAAAAATGATCTAGCTATTTCAGGTCTACATTTGTGGCTAGGAATTGATATTCTATATCTGAACTACTTCTTATAGCTGTTCCTTAGCCCATTATCTATTTCCATTTCTGATTCTTGATCACTGCTTCCTAGAATTGCCTATTCAGGCCAATAAAGGTTCAATGCTTCCTAGAAGCAATGAGCCTTTATTGATCCTATACAGGCAGTCCTTGATTTACAACCACAACTGAGTCCAACATTTCTGTTGCTAAATGAGAAGATTGTTAGTGAATTTTGCCCCATTTTACAACCTTTCTTGCGACTGTCAGAAAATCACAAAAGGTGATCACATGACCCTGGGACACTGCAACCATCATAAATATGAGTCAGTTGCCAAACATCTGAATTTTGATCTCATGACCACGGGAATGCTGCAATGGTCATAAATGTGAAAAACGGTCATAAGTCACTTTTTCCACTGCTGTTGTAACTTCAAATGGTTAATAAATGAACTGTTGTAAGTCAAGGACTACCTGTATTAATTGAAATATTTTTATAGTAGGCCCTTAGTACTTTTAGTGACTGTCTCCAAATCTGTAATTCATATCTTAACACAGAGGTCCCCTACCTTTTAGGCGCCAGGGACCGGTTCTGTGGAGAGAGGTTTTTCCACTGACTGGAGGGTGCATGGTTTTGTGTGCTGCCTGCATCTCGCAGATGGGGCTTTGCTTGTTTGTGTGGACTGGTTGCTGGCATGCCGCAGCCCGGTACTGGTCCATGGACTGGGGATTGGAAACCCCTGTCTTAACATATTCCCTTTTGTAAATCAATCTTCTTCTTCTTCTTCTTCTTCTTCTTCTTCTTCTTCTTCTTCTTCTTCTTCTTCTTCTTCTTCTTCTTCTTCTTCTTCTTCTTCTTCTTCTTCTTCTTCTTCTTCTTCTTCTTCTTCTTCTTCTTCTTCTTCTCCTCCTCCTCCTCCTCCTCCTCCTCCTCCTCCTTCTCCTTCTCCTTCTCCTTCTCCTCCCTATCCCCATCCCCATCCCCAACCCCATCCCCATCCCCATCCCCATCCCTATCCCTATCCCTATCCCTATCCCTATCCTTATCCTCCTCCCATGTTTTATGTCCTCTGTCACTTTAAGTGTCTTGGAAAGCAGGGGGCATCAACCAAATAAATAACAATAATATTGATAATTTATTTTATTAGCAATAGTACATTAACCACAATCATGATAATATTAATATTAGTAATATAATTCCAGTAAATATTTAGAAACATTTGCAAAAGTGGTATTCCCCCCCCTCGTCATGCATCTGAGAAAAAGAATAATCACAGGGGCATTCTCAGGGAGACAAGACATTTCTGGAGAATATATTCCCCCTCTCTTTATATAAATATATCCATGGGCTTCTTCCAAATTTGTTGATGAATCCAAATTCTTTTCAGTTTCTTACTGAAAACCCAAGATTTCAGTGTGGCAACTTAAAAAGGCCTTGAAAATTACAGACTTTGAACAGGTAGCTTTCTGTGAAAAAGAAATAAAACCAGGGAAGCTTAAAAATGAGAGAGAGAGACTGGATTGGATAGGTGGAGTCCAAAGTCAGTCAACTGGTTATTCTGTCCAAAGAACATGTAAATTCAGCTGGAGAGATCAAAGGAGGTGATGTCACTTTATAGCAAAACAGGTCAGGCAAGCCCAGGTAACTGAAGAAGGCAAGCTGCTAATTTATTCCCAGGAAAAAATAAGGTGTACGGTTACATGCAGCCATAGGAAATCAGGAGGTCAAACTTTCTTCGTCACCGATTCCACTACCTGGATCCTCCTTTCCACAAACCCAACACATACACACAATCACAAACCCCATTATACATAGAACATGGCAGAGAAGGATATTGGCTTCCCAAATTCTCCCTTGCCAGGTGAGTGTATGTGTGTGTAGGTCTCTGTGTGTAACAGATGAGATCATGTTTGTAGTCTGCTCTGAGCAGGATTACATTTCAAGGCAGTTAAAGGGCCGTTTTCTGCATGGACAAGTATACCTGGCGTGGCTGTGCTGGTACAAGTGAAAGTTCTTGGGAAAAGAGGGGAAAAACCCCACCTGTGCTGTTTTGTGGGGTTTGTGCTGGGGGTGGGGTGGAAATGCTACTTCTGTTCATAGGAGTAGATGATTGGATTTTCTTGAAGTTTTAACAGAGTGAAAAGGTACCATGAATGGATGGAAATCGGTGTGACATTCCAGGGACTTGGAAACCTTGCAGTTTTATTTGAAGGAGGAGGTTTATTTGAGGAAGAGAAAGGAGAGGAAAGCAAAAGTATGTTTCTCAGTGAGGAACCAAGTAAGTGAGAAGATAATATGTTATAACCAACCAAACACAGTAATTTGCTAGTTAACTGGCACTTTTATCAGAAGAAGAGATAAATTGGCCTGCAAAAATCTAACCCTTATTTAGAAGAACCACTTATTTTCCTTTATAGCAATGGCCACAAAGTTTGATAATGGCTATTTTTATGCAAAGACATCAAGGCTGGGGGATGGACAAGCAAAAATGGGCTAGCTCAGATTGTAATTAGTAGATAGTTGATGCTTCGATCTGAACTTGATTCTATAGAAAATCATTTTGGTTGCTGCTGTATAGTCCAGATTAGGAAGCCTGATGGTAGCCTAATGGTGGTAAGTGTTTGAGAAAGATGTTATTTCTTTGCTGAACTTTTTGAATGCAATTTGCTGCTTAGCAATAAGGGAATGTTTACCACATTGTTGTACTGCCATCTACTCACTGAATTCTTAAGCCAGAAATTACTAACATTATGCAATCCTTCTGAGCAGTTACGGTAACTGAAATACATTCTGATGGTATAATATAGGGGTCTTCAAACTTGGCCCTTTTATGACTTGTGCCACAAGTCATAAAAGGGCCAAGTTTGAAGACCCCTGGTATAATAACACATGTCCCTTGAAAGGACCCCAGGTTCAACATTTTCTGTGATGACCCCCTTCACTTGGACAGTTGACTCCATTATATTTGGGCTGTCCAATATTTCTGAAATTTTTGAAAACCCAAGATGGCTTTTCTGGAGGGTGGTGCAGGCTGAAATGAAGGTCCTGTTACCCCAAAAGTGTAGGTGCATTGGTCTGGATATTGTTATCAGGAGTTGTTCTTTTATTCTTTTTTTTTTTTTTTTTTTGCTATTATAAAATGGCTAGAGTTTCTGGAATGTAATGGCGTATAAACTACAGTAAATTCTTATCAAATAAATGTAGGCATCTGTATGTATAGATTTGTGGACTCAACAATATTTTTAGTTCTTGATTGGATTATGGCTCAATACAGTGTGATTGCTTCACAATTTCTGGTTGTAGTGATTCTTCTTGAATAAGAAGGTGATTTAGAAAGAGAATCTATTTGACTGACAATCAGATGTTTCTTTTAGGCATGCAAAATAGGTTCACACAATTTATTACATTCATGCAGTTTTGGACAAGGCTTATGTTACTCCTGTTGCATGTCATCTCTCTCTCTCTCTCTTTTCCAGAATTTATGAAACAATGTAGTAATATAACTTTATGGATTTTTTTAAAAAAATTACTTTATAGATTTGGATATTGAGATTCATAGAATTACATTTTGTCTGGCTTAGCCTGAAGCCAGCAGGGTGTAATTTGGGGCACGGAGAAAGTGTGTAAACCTTGATTCAGTTCAAAGAAAGCCTGCTTTCCCTTTACTGATTGCTAGTAATCAGGATCTGGGCTGCAAAAATCTAAAGGACTATGAGATGGCAGCAAAGATGTATTCCTATCAAGTGGCCATCTGAAATTTTGTAGTTTAGATTTATATTACTGCTTATTAGCTATTAGTCCATTGCATCTGATCTCTATCATCCTATTTGAAATGAAGGGCTTGACAGGTGCAAGCTATGATGAAAAGTAGATGGGGTCATATTAAGCACTTTCATCCTATTGATAGCATGTGGGAACTGACATGATGTAGTTGTAGGACATAACAATGCAAAATAGATGAGGTCCAATTAACTACCAAGGCTGGATCAGAATTTTTTGTGGGTCTTTTTGTATTTTGGGATTGGGAGCAGCATTAAGGAAAGTTTAGTTAAGCTCTGGGAATTCTCAGGACCTGATGGAACAAATTCAGATTTCCAAATTTGTGGCTCATCCCACCTCTTAATCCATCCACCAGTAAGTCTAATCTATTTCATTCCCCAATTCCTTTTTTAAAACAGTCATGTAAAAGTTACATTAAATTATGCACTTTTTATCAAATTCCTCCAGAAAATATTTCCTTTCCAAGCATGTTGACATTCTTTGTCCTTGTTGTACTCTAGGGAAATATAGAGAGTGTGACTTAATTAATGGTTGAATGCCACATTAATTTAGGAGTCAGGTCATTTTGTATCAGATTTTGCAAAGGCCTTTTAACACCAAGCATTTTTCCACATACTGTGTTCATACAACACATCTGATCAAGACTGTGAAACACCTAATGACTCCATAAGCAGAGTGCACAAAGCTTGGTCCATTTTAACCTTGATTTTTTGTTGTTTATTTGTTTTTGGGTGGTTTAGTGTATGGCCAACCCAGGCAATTTACATCGTTGATGGCTTAATGTCTTGTGCAAATCAGAAAGTGGGTTATTTTACTATCCAGAGGAAACATGATGTATTAGAGCAGCTGCTGTGCACGTACCAATGCAACAGAACATGAATTTCAAGATGTGTGCTGTGAGAGAATCTCATGTGGGCCCTGACAAGCAGATGAATTAAATAGTTGGAAATGGCAGGCACATAGTCTTGGAATCAATGACTACATGGTTTTCAACCACAAGTAACAAAATTCAGTGATTCTCTCGTGGTGTGATCCACATTCTAATGTTCACATTTGAAATGTTGGCAGGTTATACACTTGTTCTGGGCTACTTTACAACCATCTTTGAATAAAAATGGAAAAATTGCTAATTGAGCTCGAGGGCTTTTTGACTTTCTAACAATTTCATAGGGAAATAAGGTCGTTGGCTTAGGACCAGCACATTTTTAGGAAAAAAAAATACAAAGGGACTATTTGTCTTCACCATCAATTATGTTTTCCACTACGTAGTACATTATAGAAGGACTAACATATTGATGGTTGAGCATATAGTTCATGTCCTAGTATCTCCAGTTAAATCTTGGGTTAATTAGTTGGGTTCCATGAAATATCTATAAAAAACAACAAAACAAAATCTTCCTTAAAGACAGCCTTATCCAAAATATTATGCCAAATTGTCAATGCTGAAAAGTTTATGTATTCATTAAATTTAAGGAGATTTAAATTTAATCTCTTTGTTTATTCTACAAGGAGATTATGTTGTAGAATAGAACTTCCAAGTACATTAAACATACTTATAAATCTTAATGCAGAATACCACAATGCTCTGTAGCTCTTTTTAAACTAATAACTCTCACCATAGATTACAATGTGCATTATGAAAAGTACATAAATTGGCATCTGTCATGCATAATCAATAAAGGTGCACCAAACTGTTAGAAAATTATTTCCAGCTATAATCAGCCCATCTCTCTTTCTCTTTCTCTTTGCCTCTGCCTCTGCCTCTCTTCCTTTCCCTTTCCTTTTCCCTCTCCCTTTCCTTGTCCTTCTCCCTCTTCTTCTCCTTCTCACTCTCCGTCTCCTTCTCTCTTTTTCTTTGGACAATTTTATCATTGGGTCTACTTGCCAGTATCGAATCCACAAGGAGGGTTTAGAAACTTGTTGTAGCAGATACTAGCAATACCAATTTATCATTTGTTTGCAAATGGGCTGAGAATAAAGCTAACCAAGGGCCTGACACAATGTCTTAATTAATTGTTTTTCCCATTTCAATGAGTTTTTTTATCCAAACACAAAAAGATAGAAATAACCTACTTTCCTCATAAACCAATTAATTTATAGGAACAGCCTAGAAAAGCACAAGGCTAACAAATCACAGCCAGAAGGTCTTCTTTTACAAGTGGTATTAGAAGAGGTGAGATAGAATCACAGACATAGTCACCCCGTACATGTACAGTGGGATTCAGCAGTGGGCAACACTACCACAAAATAGCAAAGCAAAATCTTTTCACAGCAGTGACTCTTATTAAGGTGCATAATCTTCTGTCCAAAAAAAAAAAAAAAATCCTTCCCAATGAAAGAGGCTTTTGTTTTATTCTTAACTCAGTCTCAGAATATTTTAGGATTTCTTCTACAGTAGATATTGTTTGCCTTCTCTTGTTGCACAATAAGGCTGATTTTTTTTCTGCAAGAATGGGATTTATTCTATTCTCTAAACTAATTGGTAACATTGATTGTGCGTATGATTAATGATTATTTTTTTCATTTGGGGGTGTCCTGTTCTCTTAATTCAGTGGTATTTGTGTTGCTCTGCCTTGATTTTCATTGTTCATTCCCAAAATTGTAAAGAGGGAAACAAGTCCTTTAAACGAACAAACAAAACATATTTTTGTTTTTTGAAAATAACAGGAAGGCCTTTCCTCTTTTAAGTAAGCTTCACATTGCCTGCAAAGCCAAGCCATGCTTATTCTTTGCAAAAGCTTGCAAAGCAAACCTTAACATATGGTTTTCCAGTGTGGATAGTCTTTTTTTAAAAAAAATAAAATAAAAATAAAAATGGATAGAATGGCAAATGGATTGTCTGCTATTGCCAAATTGTATGGTGAATGGACCATGCATTCAGCTGAAGCAAACTCAACTTAATTGATGAATCACCCAGAAACCTAGAAATGTTGATTTTTGCAGGTGTGAAAACTAAAAGGGTGCCAGGGTTAAAACTGTTTTGCTTGAAATGGTACACAATTTTGGTTGGAAATAGAAGAGGAGAATTCCAACTTTCCATCTCGGGGCTTTCAATTCACTTGGATTTAGGAGACTTTCCAATTTTTCCAGGCGCACCTGCCTGATTGTTGCATAGCATAGCAGCCTTTTGCTAATATAGCATGAGCTGAAAGTCTGTTTTTTTCCTGCAAAGCACAAGAGAAAAAGAGACAACCAGCCAAATAGATCTGAGAGCTGATTTTTATTCTTTTGTCTGTTCAGATTTGTGGTGAGAAAGATCAAGCAATATATAGAAATAAAGTGCATTTGCAATGCAACTAGGGGTACAAAAATCTCCACCTTGCTCTTGTTCTCCCATAGAGACATAGATAAGGATGAAACCTTAGGAAATCTTTACATTCAAATTCTTTTGGAGATCTGGGCATATTTGGAGGATTGAGAATAGGCCATGAGCCCTTTCTCAACTACTATAGGTAGTTTTTGACTTAGGACCACACTTAAGCCAAGAATTATGGTCAAATTGCTAAACAGGTCACCATGTGGCCAAGCTCGATTTTACGACCATTTTTGCAGCAGTCGGTAAGTGAATCACCATGGTGGTTAAATGAATTTATTCTCTCTCTCTCTCTCTGCAAAAGTCCAATGTAAATTGCAGTCATGTGATTGTGGGATGTTGCAAATGGTTGTAAATGCAAGCTAGTTGTCCATGGCCCAAAATGCAGTCACAATCATGGTTGTTGGAATTTAGAATCAGGTTGTAAGTAGCCTTGGGAAGCTCCATTGTAACTTTGAACAGTTGCTAAATGACTGGTTGTAAGTTGATACATTGATTGGGCTTTACTGATTCATAAAATAGCAGCTATCGTGGAATGAGTCCATAAATGCATTTACTAAAAAGAAATTTAATAAGGTTGCTCCTCAGCACTCTTTCTAAAATTCTGGGAGGGTCTTGGCATCCTGATCCCAAAAGTTCTTTTTCTGTGTGGCTTGTAGCCAGCTTTAGTTATTATTTTTGAATTATATCTTCTGAATTGATAGGGGCAGCCCAGAGGCACTGTAGGATATATAGGTGATGTTGCTGGATGGTGCTTGGCTTTCCAGCTTGCTGACTACCTGCTTATTAGTTTATTTAAAATTGAAACAAAAAGAAAATTAGAAGTCCTGGTAAATGCCAAGGCTGCAGGCACAAATCTGGAACATCAGTTCCGATTTCTTGAGTTATGAAATATATTCAGCCTCTGCATTCTCAACTTTCTCTCTTACAAACACAAACAAGGATGTAGCTTCAAATAAGGAGCATGAAGATATAAATAGCCTGAGGTAGTTAGGCAATTCAGTGGAATAATACAAGTGAAAGGATGACCCAACATACCAACTAAAATTTAAAGTAAACATAGACGTATCAGGAATGATAGAACTTCATTAACCAACACACTGTTGAATATATGGTAAAATTTAAGAGACAGCATGAACATGCCTTTGAATTATGATTAGAATCAAACCAAGCTTGCAAGTCCAGTCTTAATTTTTCCTGAACATTCCCCACCCCCCAGGAGCATTATTCTTCTTTTTTTTTTTTTTTTTTTTATTAAAAGTTTTATAAATTTTACAAAAAAAACAAGAACAATACAGAACAAAAAACAACATATACAAAAGAAAAAAAAATTAAACAATACATATAAAAAAAACCCCCACCCCACACCCCTCCCAAAAACCCTCCCTTCCCCCCCCCTGAGCTTCCCAGAGCAGAATATAGGCTTAAGAAATAATAATAATAAAAAAAAAAAAATAAAAATAAAAATTAAATTAAAAACTTTATATTTATATATATAAAAAAGATATCTATAATATATATAAAAATAAAACTTATGAAAAAGCTATATAATATTTTTGTATACCCAATCTAAATTGTATAAATTTTATCCATTTGTCCCAGATAGCAAAAAACTTCTCTTGCGTTTGTTGCTTTAAGAAAGCCGAAATCTTTGCCATTTCTGCCAGATAAGCTACTTTAAAAAACCATTCCTGCAATGTAGGCAAAGATTCCTTCTTCCAATATTGTCCAATTAACAGCCTCGCGGCTGTGATCAAGTTTAACATCAATACAACCTCCTTTGTATCACAATCTGTAACAATACCTAACAAAAATAATTGCGGAGTAAATTTTACCCTCCTTCTAAAAATTCTCTGGATATTCCACCATATTTTGATCCAAAATGCTTTTATCTCTCTACATGACCACCAAATATGATAATAGGAAGCCTCCTTATAACCACATCTCCAACATTTAGGTTGCACGTCAGGGTACATGTAAGACATTTTTTGTGGATCAAGGTGCCATCTATAAAACATTTTATAAAAATTCTCCCTTAGATTCTGTGCTTGAGTAAATTTGACATTTCTCACCCAAATAGTTTCCCAGGTGTCCAATGAAACTGGCTCACCAAAGTTCTGCGCCCATCTAATCATACAATCTTTAATTAGTTCCGTTTCTGAGTCCAATTCAACTAAAACCCCATAAATTCTCTTAATGTGGGTTTGTCTTTGATCCCTCAGTTGCTTAATAAGATTTTCATCTTCTCTAAGAAAACCCACCTTACAATCCATCTTCCATCTATCTAGTAGTTGCCTATATTGGAACCAAGAATAAGTAAAATTTTCTTGTGCTAATTCTTCCCGTGATTTTAATTGCCAGTTTTGTCCATCCCATTTAAGTAACTGTCTGTAAGACACCATATCCATTTTAACCCCTCTTTTTATTCCTTCTATCGCATGCCAAGGTATAGCCCATAATGGTACTTTAAAATCACTTTTATAATATTTTCTCCAAATCCTAAGTAAAGAAATTCTTAAAATATGAGATTTAAAAGCCCAATCTATTTTTTTATTAAATATTAAATAGGCATGCCACCCATAAAGTAAATCCCATCCCTCTAGATAAAGTATCTCAGAAATTGTCAAATTTACCCAGTCACTAATTAATGTTAAAACCACCGCATCATAATATAATTTCAAATTTGGTACCTTGAGTCCGCCCCTCTCACGGAAGTCTTGCATAATTTTGAACTTAACCCTTGGTTTTTTCCCTGCCCAAATAAATTTATTGAGACCCTTCTGCCACTCATTTAAATTAATCTCATTTTTCAAAATTGGTAACATTTGAAACAAAAAAAGAAACTTGGGTAGAATATTCATTTTTATCACTGCAATTCTTCCCATGAGGGATAATTGCAGCTTTTCCCAATTCTTCAAGTCTTTCTGTACCCCGACCCACAACCTTTCATAATTATTTTTAAATAGTTTTGCATTAGAAACAGACAGCATCACCCCCAAATATTTTACCTTATTAACAATCTCAAAACCCGTCGAGTTAACCAAAATCTGCTTCTCCTGACTCGACAAATTTTTAGGTAAAATTTTAGTCTTATTTACATTAATCTTAAAACCCGAGACCAAACCATAATGGTGAATCAACTGTAATAAGTTTACTACAGAATAATCAGGTTGCGACAAAGTAACAACCAAGTCATCCGCAAAAGCTCTCAACTTATATTCTTTTTTATTAACATATATTCCTTTAATTTCCTGAGACTCTCGAATTTTAATCAATAATATTTCCAATGTTAAAACAAACAACAATGGCGATAAAGGACACCCCTGTCTAGTACCTTTCTCTATTGTGAAAACCTCCGACAAACCTCCATTAACAATAAGTTGTGCTGTTTGTTTTTGATATATTACCTTAAGGGCTTGTAATATGTTTTCACCAAAATTCATTTCTTCCATTACTCTTAGCATAAAATGCCAATTCAGTTGGTCAAATGCTTTTTCAGCATCTAAAAATATGAGCCCTGCAGGAACTTGGTTGTTCTTATCTAAGTATTCTAATAAGTTAATAATTTGTCTAACATTGTTTTTCATATACCTTCCTGTTATAAACCCTGATTGATCTTTATGCACAAGATGATGCACCACCCTCATAAGCCTATTTACCAAAATTTTTACAAATATCTTATAATCCACGTTTAAAAGAGATATAGGCCTATAGTTTTTTGGTAAAGTAAGATCTTGATCCTCCTTTGGAATCAATGATATAAAAGCACTACGCCATGAAGGAGGAATCTCTAAACCCTGTAAGATACCATTAAAAAGATCATTTAATGGTTGAATCATCTCCTCCATTAAAGCTTTATAATAAACAGCTGTTAACCCATCCGTACCCGGTGCTTTCCCTAATTTCAATTGTTGAATTGCTGAGGCGATTTCCTCCTTAGTAATTAAACCATTAATTTCATATTTCTGATCCTCAGTCAGTTTAGGAAAACTTGCCTCAGCTAAATATTTATTTATATCTAACAGTTGTACATTAGTAGATTTGTATAGGTTTTGATAATAATCCAAAAAAGATTTTTTAATTAATTCCTTCTGAGAAACTAGTTTACCCTTATAATTTATTTTCTCTATTATTCTCAGTCTCTGTTTCTTTCTTAATTGATAAGCCAACCATCTCCCCGGCTTATTAGCATTACAAAATGTATTTTGTTTCATAAATAATAAATTGGTTGCAGCTTGATCTGCTATCAACATATTAAATTGTGACCTTAATAACTTTACAGATTCTTTAGTACTTTCATCAGAAGGATTTAGAATCAAAGCCCTTTCTTTTAGTTTAATTTCATCTTCAAGTTCTCTACGTTTCTGAGTCTGATTTCGCTTATAAAAATTATTCATTTTTATCAAAACACCGCGCATAAATGCTTTACCTGCATCCCATACCATTGACATTGAAGTCCCCTTATACATATTCAAAGCAAAATAGTCCTTTAAACACTCCTTTAGTTTTTGAACATTCTTCTCTTGTCTAAACAAATTTTCATTAACTCTCCAGGATCTTCTTTCCTCTTTCTCTTGAATCAACTCCATCCAAACTGGACTATGATCCGTCAGTGATCTAGGAAAAATCTTTACATTCTTTACTTTATTATACAAATCCGTGGTAATCAAGAAAAAGTCAATTCTTGAAAAAGATTGGTGTCTGTCAGAAAAAAAAGTAAAGTCTCTCTCCTCTTGATTACGTTCCCGCCAATAGTCCCTTAATTCCCAGTCTTCTTTCATATCAAAAAAGGCTTTAGGTAGCCTTGCTTGTTTAAGAAAAGGAGAGGAACCTTTCTTATCCCTTTGTGTATCTAAGACACCATTCCAATCACCCATTAATACCACCGATCTATAATCAAGCAAAGTTATTTTTTGGTGTAACTGTTTATAAAATTGTTCCTGTTGTTGATTTGGAGCATAAAGTCCAACTATAAGTACTTTCTTACCATAAATACCAAGTTCAATCATCACATATCTCCCCTGGGGATCTGATTCTACCAGACAAGCTGGCAGGTTTTGTTTGACATATATAACAACTCCCCCTTTCTTCCCAGGTGCAGGAGATATAAAATGAGATCCCAAACGAGCATTAACTAAATATTTCTGATCTTTAAGTAGAATATGAGTTTCCTGTAAACAAATAACATCATTGGTATGTTGTTTCAAATAATAAAAGATTTTTTTCCGTTTCTGAGGAGAATTCAATCCATTAACATTCCAGGTCAAAAACTTTGCCATCTCCCTTGGCACGCAGCCTGGAGAAGACACCATCAAACTCTGACAGAGCTGCGTGTGTTGCATAACTCTTGGGTCTTGCTCCTCCCACCGGCGGTGATGCACTTCCAGGAGAATTCTCTTTGGGCTCTTTTTTACGTTGCTCTTTCTCTTTACGCTTATAAGCTGCACGAGTCATCCTCTGCTCTTTAGCCTCCATTTGGCGTTGCTTTGCCACTTCTATCATCCCTGCGGAAACCAAATCTAGTGCCTCAGATTGCTGCTCAGGTTCCTTAGCACTCAAAGATTTCCGACCAGATGAAGTTGAGCCTGCACTCAGGACCGAAGTATAGAAATCTCTAGCTTTGTCAACTGTGTTCAATCTGTAACGTGTCCCAGCATGGCTCAAAACGATACCCATCGGAATTTCCCATCTGAATGGCATCGATCTAGCTTTAAGCTCATTGGTTAAAAAAGCAAAGTCTTTCCTACTTCTTAAAATTTTAGATGGGATTTCCTTTAGAATGATGACATCTTGGGCGGCAATCTGAAATCTTTTGTTGTAAAAAGCTTGTATAATCTCATTCCGCAGGGACTTCTTTGTAAAGTAAATCACCACATCTCTGGGCAAATTCTTCTGCTTAGCAATCCAGGAGTTGAGTCTATAAATTTTTTCTACTTCTCTCTGTAATTCTCCTTTATCCATATCCAAAGCCAGCGCCAGATCACTAAGAACCACCTCCATCAAATCTTGATTCATATCTTCCTTGAGGCCTCTAATCCTCAGAGCATACTCCATTTGTCTGTATTGAAACATCAAAATATCTTCTTGTGAGGAGTCCACCTTCCTTTCCACGTCTTGAATTTTGTCATCTAAAGAGTCAACTTTGTCTTCCACTTCCTCAAGCCTTGCATCGAGCTTAACCACCACAGTAGCCAAACCTGAAACAGCTGCCAGTATATCTTGTCGTAATTCATTATTATTTTCTTGCAATTTAGACTTTATCCCCGTTATCTCTTCTTTGAGATCAGATTTAATTTCTGATTTAATCTGTGAAACAAATTGAGTCATTTCCTCTCTCATTTGAACTACAATCTCTCCCATTATGCCTCTAACCTCTTGCACTGAAAGTCCAGGTAGAGGAGGGGAGGGTGGTGGGGTGGTGGTTTAGATTGTTTGTAGCTGTGCAGTGGAAGTTATAGGAGAAGAAATAACCTTTGGTACCTGCTGCCTCTTTGAAATTTTAAAAAGCACAAATGTCACTTCCCTTCCCCTCCAGCCAAAAAGGGAGGAAAAAAAAGAAAAAAAAGAATTTTAAAAAGAGACAACTATATAATCAAAAGTCCAGAAAAATCCCAAGAATAAGTAATAAAGAAACAAACAATTCAAAAAAAAATTCTAAGCCAAAAGCAAAAGCAAAAGCAAAAAACAATCCTTAAAAAGGGAAAGTAAAACAAAAGAGAAAGGAAAAAAAAACTCCGACACTTTCAAAACGCCATCTTAAGTCCTTTCACTAGTATAACAAAGAAAAGGAGGAAAAATAGTAAAAATCAAAAGATAAAAAAATAAACACCTAAAATATAAGAAAAAGTCCTTTAAACTGCTCCGTCCGTTTAAAAATTACTCACCAAAATGCTGTAAACACGGAGATAGAAGCGGCGGTTTCTTTTGCTTCCAAGGAAGCAAAAACAGCTGGGAGGCGGAGATCAGCAAGAGCTCCGAGGGAACACTCCTTTCACCCCCTCTAGAAATAAATCCAGAGGGGGTTCAGGGGTTCTACCTCTACTCTTGCGTTCTCTATCCCTTCCCTTTGCCCGGGAAGGGATTTCCGAGCCGCGGGCCAGCTGATGCGCGCTGCGCTCCGCGGCTCTGACACTTCCCCAGCTGGACGGCTAAAAGCTAGCCGCCATCGCCGTCGCCTCCCACCGGAAGCTCCCCATTATTCTTCTTTGAATACATGATTGCCATTATTAGTAAACAATTGGATTTAATTCATTGCAAATGTCTTTTCTGCTCTTTCCTGATTTACGAAAACCAATTTGTGAAATGTGCACATTTCTAACGTGTTAATGGTATATAACTTTTAAAATAATGTCAACGGCATTACCCCAGCTAGGCACTCCTCCTTACAGATCAATGTGTTATATATCTCCAATCTCATCAAAGCATGGGGGTGGGGTTGTTTCTCAATCTAGGTAATTGGCCTTATGAATTCAATTTCCACAGATGGATTGCATTGTTTATTTACTGTGTAAAGTAGTTTTGTGTTTTCATTATTTTCTCTTGTGTTTCTCCTTTACAATGAAAATCTTTACAAAGGGTAATGGAAACTAATCAGTTTTATTTCACAAAATTTATTTATTTATTTATATCCCATCTAATCATTTTTTTTTAATAAGGCAGCAAACAAATCCCACACAACTTCATGTCTAAGGCAGGATTAGGCCTTCTGATGATTGGCCCACAATCACTGAGCCAGCTTTCATGGCTAAGGTGGGGCTAAGGTGGCCTCTAGATTATTTCTAGATTGGTACTTTAGCCACTAGACCCAGTTGGCTCTCATATATCATAAGAATAAAACCAGCTGGTTGATTGGATGGAATGGTGCAAGTATTCCACTCTGATGATTGTGAATGGCATCTTGCTTCATTTCTTTGAAGCCCTTTGAAGACGTCCCATATTCCTAACAGTTTTCCAAAGTTGGTTGCACAGCATTGTAAGCTATCCAGTTTCTTGTCAATAACTGAAGGACAACTACTCAATAAAGTGAGATTTTTCCATCCCCAAAGTCAAGGGAAAAGTATAAACTACAAAACTATTAAACTTTTCCCAAGACTCTTGTTGAAGCACACAAGTGAAAAATAACATTCTCACTATTTTTAACTCAGGGTATTTGCTTTGTCTCAAGAGATCCTTACACACAATCAGTTTTCTGCATCTAATTTCTTTCTTGTTGTCTTTCTACCCAAATATGACCGCTATTACTATTTTTGGGGGAGTTGCATTAATGAAATTCAGTCTTTTCTATTATTTTTCCTCCATTCTGAATTAAATATTTCATAACTCAGGTAAAAAAATGCAACAGGGACAATTTCAGCCTCTTAAGTGTTTCCATAATGATTGCAAAGGACGCACTTGTGTGAAAAACGGTGGATTGGAATTAGTCACCCATGAAGATGTTGTTGTTGTTGTTGTTGTTGTTGTTCTTCTTCTTCTTCTTCTTCTTCTTCTTCTTCTTCTTCTTCTTCTTCTTCTTCTTCTTCTTCTTCTTCTTCTTCTTCTTCTTCTTCTTCTTCTTCTTCTTCTTCTTCTTCTTCTTCTTCTTCTTCTTCTTCTTCTTCTTCTTCTTCTTCTTCTTCTCAGCATATTCCATAAGATAGTTTTAAAATTGTACTCCAAGGAAACTTAGGATGTCTGGAAGTTTTAGTGAAAAGTTCATGAATGGGAAAGACAGAGGTACAACTCAGCACGCCTGTTGAATTGTTCCCCTTTGACATAGAATAAACTGTATAAAACTCTGGGAAATATAATATCAAAAGCAACAGTTTGGGAAGACTAACAAAGTCAGCAGTCATTGGTCTGACCTGCAATTTGAAAGGCCCGTTAGAAGTCAATATAACTGAAATTAAACTGGAAGACCAGCAGTTTATGGAGAAATAAGTTTGGGCTTTATCAAAGGACAGAATTTAAACAGTGATTTTAAATGCATCTTGTAGTATAAACTGAAATTATTCATTGATAATTTGATAGCTCAGGGTACATGTCAGCCTTGGACTTTTAAAGCCATACCCATAATACTATGTTCTAATAGATAATAATAATAATAATAATAATAATAATAATAATAATAATAATAATAATAATAACAACAACGACAACAATAACAACAACTACAACTTTATTTGAATGTACACCAATCGGCATACATCAAAATGAAGTTTTGTTGCATACAGCTCTCAGTTATTTCTGTAGTTTTGTTAAGAAAACAAAATCCCTTCTCACTCTCATGGGTGGTATGTGTCTTCCTCAATCTCAGGTCCTCTACCAGAAGTCTGGCATTTGAAGACTCTGCACAGTATCTTAATTGTTCTTAGCCTTGAACTCTTCTGGATAGAGAGCTCTTATGCTGTTCCTGGACCTGTTGGAGCTTAGGAGTCACCGCCCCAATTCTGCCACCACTAGGACCACTTTGATCTTTACTTTCCACATCCTCTCTACTTCCCCTTTCAGTCCCTGGTACTTCTCCAGCTCCTCACATTCTTTCTTCCTGATGTTGCTGTCATGTGGGACCTCTATATCAATCTTCTCTTGTCTTCTACCACAATGTCTGGTTGACTGGCTAGTTCCTGCCTGCCAATCTGAATTTGGAAGTCTCATAGGTTCTTAGCCCTGCTATCTTCCATGACTTTCTATGGAATCTCCCATGATTGAGAGCATCTAGTCTATAACAGGCATTCTTGTATACAGTGCCAGCTACTTGGTTGTACTGTTCAGTTATAAGCTGTTCTTGTATGCATCTTAATTCTGCCACTAAATGTTAGATTGTTGCTGAGACCTCTCTGTCTCTGAGGCCTCCCTGTAGAGTGGCTGAATGATCCAGATGTGTTTAGGGCACTGACCTTTGATGCAAGAAACCAGGATTCAAGTCCTGGCTGGTACCTACCTCATGAGTGGGGATTCTTGGGCAAAGACCCCTAAAGCTTCACTTGCCCACTCCAGATACAAGAGTGAAGTGTCATATCAGCTCATATGTCACCTAGATTAACAAGGTCCACATCAGATGTGGGACAATCTGATAAGTGAGCTACTGGAACAAACTATACATGGATGAGACAAGAGGACCTCATACGTACATGTATATTATGTATTTCTACATAGATTTTTGCCAATCCAATTTAAAATTATTTAATCACCATCCATCATAGTTCCATTATTGTCCCCCATCCTCCAAAGTGCACCTAATGTTTTTTCTCCTACATTACATCTCTTTGACCTAGATTTAGAAGATACTGCTAAACAACTATCCAAAGACGAGGGATGCTAGGAACTCAACAAATCTGGAATGAGTTCTTCCAGTCCATTATCAGTTCCAGCATTCCCATGTGAATATGTACAAGTGCTAGATAAAATATTTCTAGATCTTTGGTTCTCCCTATCATTTTGTTCTAAAATGGTACATTAGCAAACTGAATTGTGTGAATGTTAGAATTCTGAGACTGAATAACTCTGTGTTGAATCTTCAGTGTAAGAAAGTCAGGCTGGCAGGTTGCTGATAGTTAATTTGTCAATTCACTCTTTCTAGACTACTTTAATTGTTCTTATTGCCCAAACCTTTCTTTTAATGTTCAACCAAACCTCTTTTTCCTATACCTTACACTCATTAAACACAAACTGCCTTTGTGAGAACCTAGAACAGGTCTTTCCTCTTTGTATCTACTGTAACACGTTTTCAAGTATTCGAAGGTCTTTGGAGTTCAATCCAATGCCTAAAATCAGAAACATGCTAGAAAGGAACAGAGAGGGTTATCTGAAATAGCTATAAACTTTTGTTCACGTATTCTGAATATTCTGGTGGGCTTGCGCAGACATACACGGTCCATAATTATAAAAGATGTAGCTCTGCATGACAGCACATATTTTAGTTGTTCAAAGTAATGCTTGTCAATCCTGGCAGCTTAAACCAACTAGCAGAATTATGAAACAAGTTTTGCTTGGACAGCTGGAGTGTAGCCAGACATGAATTTCTGTATGCTAGTACAACTTTTTTAAAGACCAAAGAGTTGTTTCCATTACCTATTCATGCATTACCTTATTTTTGATCTACAGCAATTTTAAATTAATTTTATGCCAAAAGGGGTAAAATGATAAACCAGTATTTGGAGCATTATACAAAGATGTTGGATTTGGTCCAGTTTTGAAATATAATTCATGCTTCCCAAAGTAAGGAAATTTGGTTTTCCTAGAAAAACCCTTGATAGAAAATCTGGGTTTATTGTATTGCAAAATAATATTGAGGGATAGCATGAATTGACTGAGGCAGCTAGTATATTCTCTTAATTTCAACTGAAAGCAAATTCTTAGTTTCTGATTAATATTAAGGATTTCTTTTATTTAACTGAGAGGATTCCCAGTGGGTTTCTTAAATCCAGCAGTATGCTAGGATAGTTTTAAATTTTGTATTCCTCAGCAGCAATTTACTGTGGGGTTCTTCTTTCAGTGTTAAATTTTATGCTAGTTTGAATAGCCTGACAATTAGGTGACCTTATATTCGTTACGTGAATAACCCCTATTCACATTCTTATATCCAGGTACTGTCCAATTTAAACAACTTAGAATAATTTTAAACATCAGCAAAATAAAATTTGCAGCAAAAAGTTGCAATATCCACTGCATGATTCCATCATAAATACGAATCAGTTGCCAAGCATCTGAATTTTGATAACGTGACTATGGAGATGTTATAATGTTTGTAAGGCTGAAAAGCCATCATAAATCACTCTTTTCACTGCCATTGTCACATCGAATAGTCACTAAAAAAAGTGTTTTAAGTTGAGGACTTCCTGCATTTTTCTGTTGTCGATTGATACAGATTTTTTTTTCTCCCAACAGAATGCCTCACCATCTCATCCTCTCTAGCTTCAATCTCAGCATCCCACTCAGTGCCCAAATACAGGTAGTCCTTGACTTACGATCACAAATGAGTCCAAAATTTCTATTGCTAAGGGAGTCATTTGTTGCATGAGTTTTGCTCCATTTTATGACATTTCTTGCCCCGGTAGTTAAGTGAATCACTGCAGTTGTGATGTTGGTAACATGGTTGCTAAGTGAATCTGGCTTCCCCCTTGACTTTGCTTCCCAGAAGGTTGCAAAAGGGGGTCACATGATCCTGGGGATACTGCAGCCATCATGAATATGAGTCAGTTGCCAAAAACGCCTGAATTTTGATTATGTGACCGTGGAGATGCTGCAATGTTTGTAAGTATGAAAAATGGTCATAAGTCACTTTTTTCCAGTGCTGTGATAACTTTGAATGGTCACTAAATGAACCGTTGTACATTGACGAGTACCTGTATGCTCCTTAGTACAAAAATCACCTTCTTCTATGCCATAACAGGTCATTATGATGAACTAGTCATCTGAAAATAACTGAGGACTTTGGATGAAGACATTGAGAAGAGCCCAAGGGAGGAGAGGAAAAAATGACACATAACTAAAATAATTGCATTCACACAAAGGGGGTGAAAAGTAGTTGAAAAAGGGGAAATATTTTTCTTCCTTTCCAGATTAATATTATTACTTTCAGCTCCCTCTTAATTAGGCCAAAGAAGCTGCCTGAAATTCTATGACTGTATCTTCTGGCATCCTGCTGCCTTTTTTTCCCTGCTCACTTAATGCAACACATATTTCTTTTTCTTGTATTGTCAAAGGTTTTATGGCATTCCTTCCCCCGACTGACGAACCCAACCAAGCAAACACCTTCCAGACATTCCGATCTTTTAATGTAAAACTTTATTGAGTGCATCATTTCAGCAAGTATGAAAGCAAAATCAGCTCTAGCAAACCCCAGCCCAAACCCCTATAGTAAAAGAATAGAAGAATAGAATAGAATTTCCCCGCTCATCCATGAACAGGTCACATTGCCTAATTAGGTGTGAGTACATTGTTATGAGAAAATGTCTCTGAGTTGGGTCAGGCACCTGGTGAATCATCCTTGATTCTCACCGTCTGCCTTCTTTATCTTTGTAGCCTACATTCCAATTTCCCATCCTTCCCCCAAGTTCGTTGGCAAGCTAAGAAGCAATAATTGTTGCACCAGCAAAGCGAGCTTCAAGCTTGACATACTGGGGATTATCAAGACATCAGGCTAAATAATGCACCTTTCATTCTTTTTAAGTTCCCTCAATGGAAGGGGGCAATACTTTTTTTAGGGGGGGGCTCCTGGTTTTCAGAAGAAATGCTGATTTCAAGGACTGCCTTCCTTCTGTGATCTATAAGTCAGAGATGTCCAACCTTGATAACTTTAAGACTTGTGGAGGTCAACTCCCCACCAGCCCTGCTGGGAGTTGATGTTCACAAGTCTTAATGTTGTCAACACCCCTGATTTATAGATTAAAAAAGGAATATAGTGCTTGGAATTAGAATTCCGGGAGTTATGCAATATTTTAGAGCAGTTATTTTCTTTTTTTCCTCCTCCTCCTGAACATGAAGGTTAATGCCTCCCAATGTTCCCTTTTTAATCCAAGGCAAACATTATGTGTTAATTTTGTAACTGCTTGGATTGAAGTTTGATAAGGAAGAGGATCTATCTTTATCCAGCACTGTCTCTCTTTCCCCAAAGTTAACCTCACTGTGGTAGGGATAGTATTTTAGCAAGGTCTGCATCTCCCTCCCTTCCGCTTTTTATCATCCAGAATATTGCTAGCACATAAATCCCAGGGAAATGTACTTGTCCAAGGTGTCAGAATCCATTTGATGGACTCATCTTGGTTGGTAACTTGTCTTGTACTGTGCACTTGAGTGTCGCCTAAGATGCTTGCATAGCCGCCAAATGAAATATCAGTGCATTTCCCAAGTGGTGAATAATTCAAAATGGCATAGTTGCAAGATTTCCAATGTCTCAAATTGCTGTCACAGGTAGAATTTATTATTATTAATGCCTGGCAGAAATATTCTCCTACACTTTTTTTTCTATCTGCCCTCATTCCATTAGATGAAAGAGAATTTCTTTCTGAAACTGTTTTTAAAACAGAAGATTGTGACTTGCTTATATTTATTCCTTTGCAAAGGAACTAAGTAGTGTTTATCTTGTTTTGTTGTTGTTGTTTTTAACTCTATAATTCTCTTTCTATCAGTTGGGAAACTGCCTGGCTTCCCAAGAGCAAATTAAATCTCAAGGGATCAATTATGAGGGTAATCCAGTGGTGGGATTCAGCCGGTTCGCACCACTTTGGCAGAACCAGTAGCTAATTTTTTGTTGCCCAGGCCCAGAATGGACTTCCGGAAGCAGCATCCAGACAGAGAACTGGTTGTTCACATATTTGAATCCCAACCCTGGGGTAATCCTTCTGCTGAACTTTCTCTGCAGCATCAGTACTGTCAGTGCTGGTGAGTAGGCTATGTAGTCTAATTTCCAGCTGGAGTAGAGGGATGCGATGGTGCAGTGGCTTAATGTTGCTGGAATTGTCAGCCAGAAATAGTCTGCATGGTTTGAGTCCAGCTCCGTGAGATAGGGTGAGCTCCCACCTCTCACTTTCTGGCTACTGCCCACTCAGAAGTTAGGGAGCATGCAATATTGTAAGTAGATAAATGGGTACCACTTTGGTGGGAAAAATCTAGCTGCATCCCTGTGTGCAGAGAGAGGAAGATGGCGCTGGACCTGGCTGGCCACAAGGCAATGCAAGGCAGGGTTAGGCAAGGTGAGAGGAGCCTGGAAAAGCCAGCAATCCAAGCATCACTAGTCAACTGGTGTAAACTGGTAATCTGTGGTACACCAAGGATAGGCACGCAAGCATCAAATAGAATGAACTAGCAATTTAGGCTGCCAAGATTACACATTTGTAGATTTCCCTGACATTGTATGCCATACACCAAATAAATAAAAATTCAACTGGAGTAGGCATAGAGTAATTGGCAAATTTGGAAATGCTCCAGGGGAGAAAGTGATGGAGAGCCAGAACTGCCCTCTACTGTAAGATCCTTGAAGCCTTTATCTGTCATTATGCAGTTAATCTGGTGAAATTCTTGTAAAGAAGATAGCAACAATAAATAAATTACTCTGATCAGCTCATGGGTGGCTCTCATTTCTTGTGCCTGGCATTAATCTTGGGTACAGGCAGATAAAGTCTTCAAAGATCTGAAGGAGGGTCTTGCCTCTCTCTCTTCCTCACCTGGTGTGATTGACTTGCCAGATGCACCTCTGGATACAGCTCTGATCTCCTCTCCAGATGCTGGTTTGGAAAAGGAGCATGAGCCAGTCCTTGGCAGCTCCAGGGAAGACAGGCAGTGAGCCCGGGGGCTGTTGGAGACATGGAACAGGAAGCACAGGCTCCAGCTTGATGGAACAACTGCACTGGAACAACTGGATGGGCAGCCAGCTGAGTTTGGGCAGAGGGAGTCACAGCTGCAGCAAGATAGCCTTTAGGCTGCAGGTGGGGAACAAGCACAGCTGACAGGACCCTGTGAGGATGAGGAGCTACTCCATTCCCCCCCCCCCCGATTCAAGGGTGTGCAGGGCAGAAAGGCAAAAGGAACAATGCCAGTTAGCCAGGCTACTCATGAGGTAACATCCTTACCTATCGCAAGGGGCTATACTGGCAATAAATATTTATGCCTGCCCAAAGAGAAGGACATTGTCTGGTTGTCTTGCTTCATATTCCCGCTTGCTGTGTTTCCTGCCTTGGACACATGATATGGACATCTGGTTTGTGCCTTGACCTCATGCCTTGCCCACTGGACTAATTCGAGCCTTTGTTCTGGCTTCTGCCTAGCTTCGGCAATTGAAAGCTCTCCTCTTGCCGACTCACTAGAACCTCTGGTGGGACTCAGAGGAGATGTGTGGGCTGCTAGGGACTGTATATTTGGGTTTGGGCAGCTCAGTAAAGACTTTTAACCTACTGCTGGGTGTGCATGTGTGAATGGGGCAGCACACCTGGAAGGACTCCAAGCTCACCTGTCTCTTTACACCAGCCTTTACTCTAGCTGTAGACTCCACCACAGGTTGTCCTTGAGAACTTATTGGAAGAGTTCTTCTTCCATTAGATATACTTGAAAAACAATGCAAATTTCTCCATTCCCATGTTTTCTGGAAAATTTCAAACTTGTGTCCAGTTGTACTGTTTAACTTTTGTTGAGCTACTCAGTTACACTGAACTAAGACACCCTGTGTCCGGTTGGTGGATGTTATCGTTATCATTGTCATCCTAGGACAAGACATGTATGGGTCTTGTTTTTCATGTAGAGTGAAAGTGTAATATCTGTTGTGAATAGAAATAGGTAGAGATGGCTTGTCGCCAGATTTAAAAAATATTGTGTATTATCCTGTATTTTCCTAAAGATGTTTATAATACTACAAACCTTTTGCAGCTGAAAGAACTATTACATGACTCAGAACTTTTGAAATGACTATAATAGTTGTAAAAGGGGCTAAAAGGAGCTGGTACATCAGAAAGCATAAAACTAATGCACAGATCTGCCCCACTCTTGAATGCTGGCAATTATTTATGATTTGACTTCAGAAAACTGGGTTGGGAAGAGGAGAATCTACATGTTTGGGGCAAAAGAAATAATCTTTGCTCATGTATAGGATAATTTGATTAGAATGTCACTGAGCTATAAACAGACAAAAATAATGGTATTTTCACACTGTTTATTGTAGAGTAGAAAGCTTGCTTTTAGCTTGTTTTTTCTAAGCTTCTTGCTTTTCTAAGCTTCTAATTTTATGCTTCTTCCCTTCATTTTTCTTTATTGCTGTGTTTTCTTTGTCCCATTTTTTTTCTTTTCCTTGCTCTTCAGAGTCAATATGTGTGTACCTCAAATTAAAATCCATATGACATTTGAGCAAAATATTAAATAATAAGATGCTTACATGCAAATAGTCATGCTATTTAAACTATTGAAAAACTTTCCCACTCTTTCGCTCAGCAGTTACACAAAAAGCTGTTGAGTTTAAATAAGTGCTTGGCTCATTTACACATTTTTCTCCAGTAGATCAAGGAAGGTAAAAAGAGACTGCTTGAGCTGGCATCATAAAGAATGTCAACTCTCAAACATCTACTAAAAAGTATTTGGAAGCATGAAGCCTCTATGCATCATTTTATAAATATTCCAGATAATCCAGATGCCAATGTGCCCCAAGTTTCTTTCTATTTCCATAACTGATTTGGAGCAAGCATTCCTAAAATGTCACTCTCTTCAAGATCAAAAGCAAACACAACTATACATGGATGGAATCATGTGTTGGAAACAGCAAACACAACTTTAGTTCTGCCATGCCCCTCTAATACTTGGATTTACAAACAGTATTGATGTTCCTTGTGTGCCATCAATAGTCTACATGTGGTTGTTGAACATTCAAACATGATTGACTCACTATGCAGTCCCACTTGCAACCAGACAACTGTAACAGGAGAGGGGAGGGAAGGCATTGAAATATATGGGAGGTTTGGGAGGGAAATTTGGAATGCAAGTGTGCTGCCTGGAAACCTGAGACAGACCCTAGACCTCAAGGTCCCCAGCTGGGGAAGTCGGAGGCAGACAGATCGTTTCCAAAACAAAGAGAGTGCAAATGATTGGTGGACAATGGACAGTGGATAATGGGACAATGGACAATGTGAAGAAACATCTTTTGTTTAACATTGGACATCCAGCCATCTCCTGGAAGAAGGGAATGTTGTACCTCTTTTATACTGTTGACAAAAAAGAGAAACCCTGTAATGAAATTACCAGAAGTTGAGCTTTACTGGAAGAATATTTATCATCTTTCTTTTTGATATATGGCAAGTAACAAAAATGTGATCTTATATCAAAGAACTGATATACAGCTCTTTTTATCATCCTTTCTTTGAGCACATCCTCAATTTGTTTACAGCTTAGTTTTCCAGTATTTTTGATACACATGTGTGTGTATGTGTGTGTATTTGTGTCTATCACACACAAACCTTTCTCTCTCTCTCCACACATACAAGCATATAGAGAGATTAATACATTTAAAAAACAAAGTCAAATAAACTCCTTATAAAAATACAAAACATATCAATCCTTTTCATAACTCCTCGTGGAAATTCTCTGGAATTACTCTGGACTAGCTGCATTCTTACATGGAATAAGAGCTTCAAGAAATGCATTGTGAATATTATGTTATGCATATGGTGACCATATTTCCATGGGGAAAAATAAACAAAAAAGGAGCAAATCTGAAAAAGGTTGATAAGGATAAAAAAAGTTGTTTATGTTTTAACTTTTATGAAGGCAGATTGAAGATCAAAATAACAAGAAAAATAAATACATGCAACACAACACATATTCTGATAAAAATTATCTAAAATCAAACAGTATATGTAAATTTATTTTTAAAGAGACAATTCAATTTTCATATTTTTCATGCAAATGTGAAAGTTTGTGAACTGTGGGACTATTTGCGTGGTAAAAGCTAAATGATCCAAATAAGGAAAAAAAGTGAGTTTTTTGAAAAATAAATCTAAAAGTTTTACTTAAATCTAAAGCTTTGTGAAATAAAGAACTGTCCTTTATAATAAAGAACATATGGTCAGTGTACTTAACCAGCGTGTCCAAAGTGGAATTGAATTACATCATTGGCTATCCGTAAGGATGATGGGAGCAAAATCTGGAAGCATTTGACTTTTAAAGCACAAGTATTACCAAAGCTTTATAAAGCCTTAGTAAGACCACACTTAGAATACTGCATCCAGTTTTGTTCACCAGATTACAAAAAAGATGTAGAGACTTTTGAAAGTGTGCAGAAAAGAGCAACAAAAATGATTAGGGGGCTGGAGGTTAAAACATGAAGAACGGTTGCAGGAATTGGGTTTGTCTAATCTAGTGAAAAGAAGGACGAGGAGTGACATGACAGCAGTGTTCAAATATTTGAGGGGCTGCCACAAAGAAGAGAGGGTCAACCTATTCTCCAAAGTATCAGAAGGCAAGACAAGAAACAATAGATAGAAACTAGTCAAGGAAAGTAGCAACCTACAACTAAAGAGAAATTTCCTAACAGTGAGAACAATTAATCAGTGGAGAACAATTAATCTGCTTTCAGATGTTGTGAGTGCTCCATCACTGGAGGCTTTTAAAAAGAGACTGGACAGTCATTTGTCTGAAATGGTATATAGCAGACATGTCAAACACAAGGCCCGGGGGCCGGATGCAGCCTGCGAAGTGGTTTCATGTGGCCCGCGAAGCCATCCTGGAAACAGGGAGGGAACGGCCCCCGCTGCCTTAGCCCTGGCCCAGGCCAGTTGGGAGCCAATGTACAATTTTGTCGTGGCCATCTTGGCACTTGCCCTGGTGGACCATGCCTTGGCACTTGCCCCGGTCCCACCCCCTTCTGCCACAGACTCTCAGATCTGTCCCACTCCTGCCCAGGTCCCCATAGGCACCCTTGACGCAAATGATGTAGAACTGGCCATGCCCACCCAGTAGACCACACCCATTCCATTCACACCCACCCAGTAGGCTGCACCCACTCTGGCCACACCCACGCAGCCCCCCAAGGGCAACCGCAATGCTGATGTGGCCCTCAGTGAAATTGAGTTTGACACCCCTGGTATATGGTTTCCTGCTTGACCAGGGGAGAAGTCTAGAAGACCTCCAAGGTCCCTTCCAACTCTGTTATTCTGTCTGTTATCCTCTGCTTATTTGACCCACTCACTTTGATGTATAGAGTTTACTCTAGCCTACTATGCCCAATGTTGTATATCCCAACTGCTCAGCACATTGTACATGCATCACTCAGGTTTGCAAAAAAAGTTGTAAGTTAGATGTTATGAGTTACTCTCATACACATTCACACTTTTAAAGATCAGAAAGCAAAGTAGCAATTTTGCCAAAGTTGCAGCTTATTCTGCCTCATTCTTTCTCAACTTGTGAAATTACTTGTAAAAGCCATAAAGCCTTTTGCGTCATTCATAAATAGTAAAAATGTTATATCATATTCTTTTGACTTGTTGATAATGCTATCCTTAGCCCGAAGCACTAAAAAGAAAATGATTCCTGTGCTACATTTTAATTATGCTATAAACTTGGGGCACTAGCTATTGATCTTCTACATCTGGCATAAAAAGATTGCCTTTTCCTCATCACATTAATTCAAACATATTAGAAGAACTTAAGGAACATGTGAAAATCAGAGCTTCCTTTTTGAAGAGGAAGATATGGTGATGTCAATGTTCCTTACATTTGTTTGATTATTATTGTGTTTTAAATAGTTGCCTGATAACTAGCTAGCTAATAATATGGACCTACAAGTTCAAATTAGTATTACTATTAGATCCTCTCATGCTCTGTAAAGGATCTCCAGTATTTTTGGGTTTGAGTGAGTATGTCACCATCTTCCCATGTGATGTTTAAATTGTCTATAAATGATCTTTGCCATGTATTTTGAAGGCATCTTCATGGCCATTTGGCATCAGGGAGAGTCCATCTCACTGCCATCTTGGGAATTTGATTGTTCTCTATATGGAGTATATGACCTGCAAGTCGGAGTCTTCTGCATGCAATTATGTTATATAATTTGCAGGAGAAACTCTTTTTGGAGTTTCTTTTTATAGCACTTCTTTGTTAGTAACATGGTCAAAATGGCGAATCTTTAGGAATCAATGAAGGCATCTTTACTAGAAGATGTCAACTCTCTTGTTAATACTCACTATTGTCTTCCAGGTCTCAGTGGCATAAATAGCGGTTGGGATAATTACAGAGGCAAGCAAACAGAATGTAAGTTTCAGTGAAACAGATGATGAGGACCAAATTTTATTCATCTTCTGGAAAACATCTGTTGCTTTTCTAATACGGCATTTGATGTCTGCCTCTGCATCTCCATTTTGCGCAATTTCACTACCCAAATATTACAAATTAATTTATTACAGTACAATGTCTTTTTTGTTCATGAGGAACAAAACATCTGTGTTTGTGTGTGTATGTGTGCTGAATTCTTTAGAAATGGATGGTATATAAAGCCGTGTACTCAGAATAACAAAATAACAATGTTGGAAGAGACCTTAGAAGTCTCTAGTCCAACCTTCTTTTAAGCAGGAGACCCTACACCAGGCATGTCAAACTGCCGGCCTATAGGCTGGATGTGTCATGTTGAAACCATGCCCACGCCATTGCTGGCAATGGGGAAAAGTTCCAATACATCATGTGATGTCATGTGACATTGTGAATTTGACATGCCTGCCCTACATTATTCCAGACAAGTGGCTGGCTGGCCAGTTTCTTCTTAAAAGCCTCCAATGATGGAGCACCCAGAACTTCTTAAGGCAAGCTGTTCCATTGGTTAATTAATCTTAATTAATAATTAAATGCAATTTAATAGTTAAATTTACAATACAATTTAATAATAATTAATTTGATTTAATAATAATTAAATGCAAGTTATTGATTAAGCAGAGGAACCGTGGAAGAGACAAAAGGGGACAGGGGAGGCAAGTGGAGAAGGAAGGTAAGAAAGCAATAAAAGAGAAGAGAAAGAGAGAGGTGGATGATTACAATATGGAGGCAAGAAGGAAGGGGAGGAAAGCTTGGATAATGAAGGAAGAGGAGAGAGGAATAGAGCATATCAGCCTATAACAACAACCCTATAACATGGACCCTGCTGGGGAAGGGACTATATGAGGAGTGACGAGGGAAAGAGAGAGGGAGAGGGAGAGGGAGAGAGCAAAGTAGGCAGGTGAGGAAGCCAGTGACTGGAGAAGATGCCAGATGCAGTTAATCTATAAATACAAGTAGTTTGTATATGAATAATAATAGTAACAACAACAACAACAACAACAAGAAAACAACTGGAGCACAACTTGAACACCATTGGCATTGACAAATTCACCATTAGTCAATTGCAAAAGGTGGCTTTACTAGGCACTTCTTCTATCCTGCGACAATATCTGTAATACCATCAAACATCCACATCTGCCTATCCCAGGTCCTTGGTAAGGACTTGATAGGTGATGAAAATGCCAAATCCAGTCTGAACATCTGGCTGATTGTGTGATGGTCAATAATAATAATAATAATAATAATAATAATAATAATAATAATAATAATAATTTTGGTTGAAACATCTAACTATTATACACCCACTCATTGCCAAGCAGTTCAACAATATACTACAAGGAGGAGAAATTGAAAAGTGGCTAACAACCGGGGAAACCTACCTAATAATGAAAAATCCAGCAAAAGGGGCAACACCAGGTAACTACAGGCCAATTACCTGCTTACCAACAATTTTCAAATTACTAACTGGTGTGGTAACTGATGCAGTACAACAGCATCTAGTTGAAAACAATCTCTTTCCACCTGAGCAGAAAGGAAACCGCCCCAATAGCAGAGGAACAAAAGATCAACTCCTAATAGACAAAATGATCTTGGAAAACTGCAAGAGAAGGAAGACCAACCTGAATGTGGCATGGATTGACTACAAAAAGGCATTTGACTCTCTGCCACATGACTGGATAATCAAGTGCCTAGAAATAACAGGAGTCAGTAGAAACATCAGAAAATTTGTGCAAAGATCGATGGCACAATGGAAGACACAGTTGCAGATCAATGGTGAGAGACTGGGAGAGGTTAATATCAAGAGAGGAATATTTCAAGGAGATTCATTGTCACCATTACTATTTGTTATTGCACTGTTTCCTCTGTCAACAATACTGAATAACTCAGGACATGGCTATCAAACATCAAAAACATCTGCCAGACTATCCCACCTCCTTTACATGGATGATCTGAAACTGTATGGAAAAACATCATCTGAAATAGAATCGCTGCTCAACACCGTCCGTATATATAGCCAAGATATTGTAATGGAGTTTGGCTTGGACAAATGTGCCACACTTACTATCAAACAAGGAAAAATAGTGAAAACTGAAGGAATCAAGATGCCCCACGAAAATAACATTAAGAGTCTGGATGAGGAAGAGTACTACAAATACTTGGGTATCCTTCAAGCTGACAACATCAAGCACACTGAAGTCAAGAAAAAGATTAGAGGTGAATACATCAAGAGAGTGAAGAAGATCTTAAAGTCCAAACTCAATGGAGGAAATACCATAAAGGCAATCAACACCTGGGCAATCCCAGTCATTAGGTACACAGCTGGAATAGTGGACTGGACTCAAGCAGAACTAAAAGCAATGGATAGGCAGACCAGAAAAATAATGACAATGAATCATGCCCTTCATCCACGCAGTGACATTGATAGACTTTATCTACCAAGGCAAATAGGTGGGCGTGGAATGCTACAAGTACATCAGATGGTTGAAGAAGAAAAAATGGCTTTGGAAGAATATCTGAAGAACAATGATGAAGATGCACTGAAATTAGTATATCAGGAAGGCTTACTGACTATTGGAGAGACCAAACTGGCCTACAAGAAAGACCAAATGAAGAACAGAATAGAGGCATGGGAAAACAAAGCACTACATGGCCAATACATTAAAAAAATAGCTGGGAAAGCAGATAATAACAAGACCTGGCAATGGCTAAGAGCAGGAAAATTGAAGAAAGAGACCGAGGGACTAATTCTGGCTGCACAAGACCAAGCCTTAAGGACAAATGCATATAAAGTCAAAATTGAGAAGACAGCAACAGACAGTAAGTGCCGCCTATGCAAAGAAGCTGAAGAAACAGTGGACCACTTGGTAAGCTGTTGCAAGAAGATTGCACAAACTGATTACAAGCAGCGGCATGACAAAGTAGCAACAATGGTGCATTGGAAGATCTGCAAAAAATATCATTTGACTGTAAGCAAAAACTGGTGGGATCATAAAATAGAGAAAGTCATAGAAAATGATAAAATTAAACTGCTCTGGGACTTCAGAATTCAAACAGACAAGCACCTGCAACATAACACCCCAGACTTAACAATTGTCGATAAGAAAGACAAAAAAGTCTGGATAGTGGACGTGGCAGTGCCTGGAGATAGCAGAATAGAAGAGAAAGAACTGGAGAAGATAACAAAATACAAAGACCTACAAATAGAAATAGAAAGACTGTGGCAAAAGCAAGCAAGGGTAGTACCAATAGTGATAGGCTCCTTGGGTGCAATCCCAAAACAACTGGAGCACCACTTGAACACCATTGTCATTGACAAATTCGCTATTAGTCAATTGCAAAAGGCGGCCTTACTAGGAACTGCTTCCATCCTGTGACGATACCTGTAATACCATCAAACATCCACATCTGCCTATCCCAGGTCCTGGGTAAGGACTCGATAGGTAGACAAAACGCCAAATCCAGTCTGAACATCTGGCTGACTGTGCGATGATCCATAATAATAATAATAATAATAATGTAGACAAAGCACTACATGGCCAATACATGAAAAAAATAACTGGGAAAGCAGATAATAACAAGACCTGGCAATGGCTAAGAGCAGGAAAATTGAAGAAAGAGACCGAGGGACTAATTCTGGCTGCACAAGACCAAGCCTTAAGGACAAATGCATACAAAGTCAAAATTGAGAAGACAGCAACAGACAGTAAGTGCCGCCTATGCAAAGAAGCTGAAGAAACAGTGGACCACTTGGTAAGCTGTTGCAAGAAGATTGCACAGACTGATTACAAGCAGCGGCATGACAAAGTAGCAACAATGGTGCATTGGAAGATCTGCAAAAAATATCATTTGCCTGTAAGCAAAAACTGGTGGGATCATAAAATAGAGAAAGTCATAGAAAATGATAAAATTAAACTGCTCTGGGACTTCAGAATTCAAACAGACAAGCACCTGCAACATAACACCCCAGACTTAACAATTGTCGATAAGAAAGACAAAAAAGTCTGGATAGTGGATGTGGCAGTGCCTGGAGATAGCAGAATAGAAGAGAAAGAACTGGAGAAGATAACAAAATACAAAGACCTACAAATAGAAATAGAAAGACTGTGGCAAAAGCAAGCAAGGGTAGTACCAATAGTAATAGGCTCCTTGGGCGCAATCCCAAAACAACTGGAGCACCACTTGAACACCACTGGCATTGACAAATTCGCTATTAGTCAATTGCAAAAGGCGGCCTTACTAGGAACTGCTTCATCCTGCGACGATACCTGTAATACCATCAAACATCCACATCTGCCTATCCCAGGTCCTGGGTAAGGACTCGATAGGTAGACAAAATGCCAAATCCAGTCTGAAGATCTGGCTGACTGTGCAATGATCCATAATAGTAGTAGTAGTAGTAGTAGTAGTAGTAGTAGTAGTAGTAGTAGTAGTAGTAGTAATAATAATAATAATAATAATAATAATAATAATAATAATAATAATAATAATAATAATAAAGTTGGAAGGAACCTTGGAGGTCTTCTAGTCCAAACGCCCGCCCACTCAGGCAGGAAACCCTATACCATTTCAGACAAACGGCTGTCCAGTCTCTTTTTAAAAATTTCAGTATTGAAGCATTCACAACTTCTGGAGAAAGGTTGTTCCACTGATTAATTATGGTAACTGTCAGGAAATTTCTTCTTAGTTCTAGGTTGCTTCTCTCTTTGATTAGCTTCCATCCATTGCTTCTTGTCTTGCCTTCAGGTGCTTTGGAGACTATCTTGACTCCCTCTTCTTCATGGCTACCCCTGAGATATGATCTGGGACTTGGCTATTCTACTAAAAGCAGCTCATGAGAGCTACTCAAAATGTAGCCTCAGTTAATTTTAAAATGTTTACTGGCATTTCTATAATGATTTACCAAGGTTAAGCCCTAGTTTCAATTTCTGCACGAGAAGAAATTTTGGTAGCATCAAATTATTTGTCTTGACTGTTTAAAAACAACAATTAGCCACTTCATGTTCCGAAACAGATGTATTGTCAAAATGAATGACTGAATGAAGGCATCAGTGAATGGATTGATTAGGATCCTTCAGCCAGAGAAGTTCTTTGTCCAACACAATTATCCTAAAATTATAGTTGACAACTTCAACAACAATTGGCCCATTTCTGATCATTTTGTTACATCTCAAGAAGCCTTATTAACAAGTAATCTGAATGCTGGGACTCAGAAACAGAACCTGATCTCTTTCAGATAGCATGTAATAAAGCTTAATACTGCAACTGCTAAGAGAAAGTAAATGAAGATCCAAGTCTTGTTGCCTTTTACTGTTATCAGATTTGTCTTTGCAGGTTTTCTGCAATAGTGTAGTGCAATGCGGACCTCCTTTAAATACTTATTGTGGACCATGGCCATAGACTCCCCAAGATTTAACTCAAGATTTAAATCATAACATTTCTTCAAATCTTTATGGACCCCCTGTGACAACATTGCCTCCCCTCCCAGGAACTGTTGCACCAGTTGTGACCCTACCTGGACCAGGAGGCTCTCCTTACAGTCACTCATGCCCTTGTCACCTCACGTCTGGACTACTACAACGCGCTCTACGTGGGGCTACCTTTGAAAAGTATTCGGAGACTACATTGGTCCAGAATGCAGCCGCGTGAGTGATAGTGGGTGCTCCTTGGTACATCCACGTTACACCTATCCTCCATGAGCTGCACTGGTAGCCTATTGGTCTCCGAGTCCAATTCAAGGTGTTGGTTATAACCTTTAAAGCTCTATATGGCTCAGGGCCAGGTTATTTGCGCGACCGCCTACTACCTCATAGTTCCCTTCATCTAGTTAGATCCCACAGGCTGGGCCTCCTTCAGGTCCCATCAGCCAAGCAGTGCCATTTGGCGGGGCCGCAGGGGAGGGCTTTCTCTGTGATGGCGCCCACGTCTTGGAACCAGCTCCTCCTGGAGATTAGGACTGCTCTCACCCTGTTGGTTTTCCGCAAGCTGCTTAAGACCTGGCTTTTCCGGCAGGCCTGGGGTTTATAAAATCTGACCCCTGGATGAATGTTATTGTATTGTTTGTTTTGTTATGCAATGCTGTGTTTTTATTGTTAACTGCCTGGAGTCCTATGGGAGTAGGGCGGTCTATAAATTTTAATAAATAAATAAATAAATAAACTGCAGACCACAGGTTGAGAACCACTGGTGCAGTGGCTTTAGCAGTAGTACTATTCCTTAATATTTATTAGAATTAATTAGAATTATTCTTACTGTTCTGCATAATTCTTCTGCAACCTTTTCATTGCATGCAATGAATCTGATGAATGAGAAATTGGTTTTCCCAGTATTCCAGTAACATTTTATTGATGAAAAAATAGAAGATAAGTGGGTTATAGTTTAAATTTAGTAAAATTAAATTGGTAGCAATTTGTCAAGAATTAAGAGGTACAAAAAACCCCCCCAAAAATATACGCTGTTGTTTGAAAGTGAAACTGGAGAAGCATTAGTAATAATAACATCAGCTGTGTATTGTGCAAGACTACAGGTAGTCCTCAAATTACCGCCACAAATGAGCCCAAAATTTCCATTGCTAAGCAACACAGTTGTTAAGTGAGTTTTGTCCCATTTTACGATCTTTCTTTCCACTGTCGTTAAGTGATCACTGCAGTTGTTAAGTTAGTAACACTGTTGTTAAGTGAATCTGGCTTCTCCATGGACTTCGCTTGACAGAAGGTCACAAAAGGAGATCACATGATCCTGAGACACTACAACCCTCATAAATACATGCCAGTTGCCAAACATTCAAATTTTGATCACATGACCCTGGGGATACTGCAGTGGTCATAAATGTGAAAAATGGTCATTAGTCACTTTTTTCAGTACAGTTGTAACTTTGAACAGTCATTAAATGACAGGTTGTTAGTCAAGGATCAATATAGCTGTAAAAATGGCTTCATAAATTTCATGAAAGGCAATGCAAATAATGTTCTTTTGAGAACCTCTCTCCTTGCTCATTAATTAAGAAAATACATCAAAATAAGCAAGCTTATTTTGATCTTTGTGACAAGTATCTTAGCAAGAATGTTATTGCTAAATAAGGAATCTGCACTCCCCATTCTGTTCCTGCTTATAAATTAGGCTTCTGTAACTCAAGAATGCAACTGAAGTTTGTTCTAACGGTATATTTTTTGAAACTAGAAAGTTAAACTGATTTATGTAGTATTTCTTCTTACTTGACTCATATCCTACTTTAAAGGGACTAAATATATTCTAGCCAGTCCTACTTTAGAAGGGCTAAAAATGTATTCAATCCAGTCACTTTCTCTGTCAGATTGCCATAGGTTTCCTATCTCAAATCTGGATGACAGAACATTTTATATCCCGCTATCTTCAATCCCAGAAGACTATCTATGAAGGGTAGACGAGGTTCCCTAACACATCTTTCCCTTAGTCTTTAGTGAATGTTCTTCATCTTTTCACCAATATTCTCCAGAATTGCCTTCAAACTAAAAAGCTTTCAGTTGTAAATATAATTTTGCCCAGTGTAATTTATGATAACCAATCAGCCTAACTCAGGGGTCTTCAAACTTGGCCCTTTTATGATTTGTAGATAGGTACGCTGGCTGAGGAATTCTGGGAATTGAAGTCCACAAGTCATAAAAGGGCCAGGTTTGAAGACCCCCGGCTAAACTGTTTCCTAAAGCAACAAATCTTCAGCTCCCATCTCTGTCTAGATCATTAAAACAGCAACCAAATTCATATTTTCTATGTGTTCTTCTGATGAACAAAGGAACATAGAAGCTCTATGGCAGTGGTTCTCAACCTTTTTAATGCCGCGACCACCAACCGGTCGTAAGTTGAGGACTACTCAACCGGTCGTAAGTCGAGGACTACTCAACTGGTGCAGCACCGTTTGCAGAATGGGGCTTTTTGCAGGCTCAGCAGGGCAGAGACAGCCTGGACAATTCCTATTGGCTTTTGAAAGCCAATAGAATTAGACTCTATTCAAGAGAGTCTATTCTATTGGCTTTCAAAAGCCAATAGAATAAAAGGGAGTAGCACACCTAAGGAAAAGGGGAAAAAATGGTGGACTGCATTGTTTGGCGACCCCCGTGAAATGGTCGTTCGACCCCAAATGGGGTCCCGACCCACAGGTTGAGAACCACTGCTCTATGGCATCTTGTTTCTTATTGTGTTTGGTGATGTAGGTTGGTTTCATAAGTGGCAGACTCCTTCTCTAGAGATAGACGTGATCTGCAAGTGATTGCAGAGATGAGATATTATCTCACCAAAGCAAAACAAGCCAGCAGGTCAGTGGGTGGAACCAGCAGATAGATGAATCCACTGGAACATTTGAGATGGGATTTTATGAATCTTGTTGGAACAGGCCTGAAGCAGGAATAATAGCTGGAATGACAACTGTAATGACAGCCCAAGATATACATGGTATTGCTGAAATCGTTTCTTCTTTGCTAGACTGAATAAACAACTAGTAATACTCTCACTAATAAGAGAGGTAGAAATTGATTTACACTAGTCAAGACAAAAATGTAAATGCAGGATCATTTCCACTGAACAGCTTGTAAAGGAATCTGTTGGGTCTTTTATGCAAAGCCTCCATACATTGTGCTACATAGAACTTGATACATACATCTGGGCATTCAACATTCTTTTTCCCTTTGATTGTTTAAAATATCAAGGAAAGGCAGGAGACACTTCCCAGGTGACTGGCTTTGTCAATAACTGTAAGCAGGATTTTAGCAGTTGCACAATGTCCCAGTTAGGGACATGCAAAGTGACAATATCTTGTGCATTTATTTCAGAGTGAGCACCATCAAACCTGTGATACTGGATAGACTTTGCAAATGTCTGTTTTAAACAACCTTTCATGTCCAACATCATTTCCAAAATTCTGGGTGGAGGCTAGGAAAACTTATTATTTTATTTAATGTTTAAAAAGTCTGATATTTTGTCAATTTATTGTGAGTTGTCCAGAAACTCAGATGTGTCCATCATTCACCTCTATTGGTGAAAAATAATGGAAAAGAGATGGAAAAGAAGCAAGATATTTTGTGGGTCAGTTTGTGTTTACTTCATCTTTCCTTTGTATTAGGTTTAAAGTTAATTTAAACTTTGACATCTAAATTGAGCAATATCCCACACAGGCAGTGCATCTCAGCAAAAATTGAAGTGATTTAATGTGTTGTTGGTGTGTCCTTACTGAAACATATTTTACAAGAATGTAAACTAATATGGCCGACCTAAAATTTAATGTTCATTCTGTTCTCATCAGACTGCACTACTTTTATCTCAAAGGACAGTCCAAGAGGTTGTAGATGGTCTAGTATTGTCTAAAATCAGACAACTGCATCTTATTGTATTTTTCTGCGTTGGCTAAAGGGTTCTTGCAAACTACTTAGAGTTTCCTGTAATTGAAGTAGTCTATACATTTTATAAATAAATCTTCTTCAACTTTGCCAATTGTTTCTCTAGCCACTACCACCATATGCACCTGTATGTGTTTCTACTTGCTGATCACCATCTCAAGGGAGCATTTGATCTTTATTTGACCAAAGACAAATGATTGGTCCTCCTTACACTTCACTGTTCCTCAATGTCTAACTTTCATAGCTATTCATTAATACTGTAAAAACCTTTCCTTTATTTGTTCCAAACATTGATACTGAAATATTCTTAGCCTTATTATGTTGTCTAAGTTTATCATTATCTTCTTCTACAGAATAAATCTTTTTTTTACTTCAAACATAGGATACAGTGTTACACATTTCAGACAAATGGTTGTCCAATCTCGTCTTAAAAACCTCCAGTGTTGTAGCACCCAAAACTTCTGGAGGCAAGTTGTTCCACCTATTAAAGACAGTTGGAACATTGGGCTAATAGGATGGAAAAAACGGTAGGTGGAGCCAAAAGTAATGATTGGAGCTTTGAATTGTGTATTCATGGTGATTTATTTATTCATTTAAATTTGAGTCTTCTTACTGCTGTCTGCCATGTTACCTATTCATTATAGCCAGTAAGTTAGGCTCAAACTTAGAGTATGCTCTCAGTGGGGTTCTGATTAGAATCATCCCCTGTATATTACTTGCAATAAAAAAAAATCAGTTTCTAAAAAAAACAGGTTCCACAATATTGCTATCCATAATAAAGTTTGTGAGTTCAGGTTGAATTTCAGTTTGCAGCATGACCAGCATTGTGATAAGACCCAGACACATTCTGGTTTAGAGACCAAATTTAAACTCCTTATCTCCACATTTAGCTTCCCTCTGCCTTTCAAGGTCACTACATCACATGCATCTTGACTCTTAATAATCAGTGATTGAGGCAACTGAAAAGAACTACTTTATGCCAAGAGTGGAATAAACATGGTGGATTCATAAAACATAATTTCTGTCTTCAGATAATATATCAAGCTCAGACAATACATTCCTATTTGGCTTAAAGGGAGCTTTATGTAACTTGTGAATGATTCATTTGATGCACTGAGCCAGATGGATTAGAGTCTATTCCAGGTAAAAGTTGGACTTATTTTTTTTATTACTTAGTTTGCAATTGCTTAGCACACTTGTCTGGAAAGATTGGATCAGAATAGAGCTGGAAGGGATCTTGAAGCTCTTCTAGTCCAGCCCCCTGCTCAAGCAGGAGTCCCTACATTATTTCAGACAAGTGGTTGTCTAGTCTCTTCTTAAAACCCTTGAATGATGAAGCACCCACAACGTCTGAAGGCAAGCTGTTCCATTGGTTAATTGTCCTCACTGTTAGGAAGTTTCTCCTTAATTCCAAGTTGCTCTCGCCTTGATTAGTTTCCATCCCTTGTTTCTTGTCTTGCCTTCTTAAGCTCTGGAAAATAAATTGGCCCCCTGGTCCTAGTGGCAGCCTCTCAGATATTGTAATACTGCTATCATGTTCCTCCTAGTCCTTCTTTTTTCTTAACAGGCCATCACCCAAATCCTGCAACCACTCTTTATATGTTTTCATCTCCAGGCCTTTAATATCTTAGTTGCTCTTCAATTTAAAAGGCAGACTTTCAACTGTTTCACTCGATCATCACTTCTTGGCATTTGAGCACTTCCCATGAAGTTCCAGAGTAGCCTCTTGTATTCCAGAAAAAAAAAAAAAATCCTATGGATATTGGAAAAGCAAGAGTTGAAACTATTAAAAGTCACTCCCCATTTTTGTAAAAAAAGGAAAAAAAAAGTTTTAAAATTCTTTCACAGAATTCTGTTTTGCATTCCAGGATGGTGAGGTTTGGAAAAAAACATGCCTCAATTTTAATTAATGAAAAGGGTGTTATTGGTTTGACTAACAATTTCTGAGGAACTCCTTTTCATCAACAACCATTGGACGTCACTCTTTTTGAGCCCCATCATATTGGGTCTATGGTTTGGAACATACAGTTTGCTTCTATAAAACATCTCCAACATGCTGTAGCACAGAACATTTTGGCTTCTAATACCTCACCTTTTCTTTCATGCAGTGTTGCTACCCTCAAATTCTAAACTTTTAATTCTCTCTCTCTCTTTTAAATGTTAATGATCCCCCTTATTAAAAAAGAAGGAATGTTTCAATCCCTTTGAGGAAATTAACATTTACTTCATTCTCTTAAAAATGTTCCCAATAACTATTAAGTCAGATTCACACTAAATAATTTAAAAATGGGGAAAAACTGTTTGCTTAGAGCAGAATTTGCAGTTGGCAGCTTTCTATGTGTGCCACTTCAACTGCCTTGATCTCCATAAGTAAGATATTCTCCTTTATGATTGTGGCATAATTCTTTGATTATGACCTTTGGATTTTCTATCGTTTACTTTTTTCTCTTCCAGAAGCTGCATTTACTTGGGTCTTTTAAAATATTCAAATAAATATAAACAAAAGTTAATGCTGGTAATTGGGAAATTGATGTTGGGAGAGTTATGGTAGGCATTTTAATGAACACACACATGCACACAAACAATTAAGCAAATGAATAAGCTGAATTCAAAGAGGACCAACGATGTTACTGAATCAGTTATCTGAATATAATAGCAAGGAAAAGAAGCAGGGGTGTCCACAAAATGTGATTTTAAAAAAAGGATCAAGATGGTGACCATAATGGTAGACAAATATTCTACTGTATAGTTGATTGAATTTTGAATTTCCCTGCTAAAAGACAGGAGTTATGCAAAATCCTGAAATGTACTAGGCAAAATGTAAACTGTATAAAAGCTGGTGAATGGGTTAGTTAATACTACATTATAATAGTTTGTTCAAACAAATTGAAATCTTGCTGCTTCAAATCTGCACTAGTAAAACAATTATGATAATCATCATAATAAAAACAGTGATAACAACAACTGTAGAATGTGATTATAAAATACTCTGTCTGCAACAGAAATAAAACCACTACTCTCCCAAGTATCACTGGACTGTTGCAGAGAGTCTGCAACATAAGTTGGTTGATTTAAATCAGGAAAAAATAAAATGTATATGATTTCATGATTGCAATTCTTCAGTCTTTCATTTCAGTCAAGGGATAACAGTCAAGGTAATGAAGAGGTCTTTGGTAGACCTTAGTTTAAATGAATTCTGTAGCCTTTGTTAATATGATGTTTCATGTAGGCATCAACAGTTAAGTATTAATTAAAGATGATTGGATACCGTAAAGGAATTTGATTCAAAAACAAATTCCTTTGAATAGATTCTGGTGGGGGGGGGGAAATCACACATAGGGTGCATTGTAATTCAGGTAGTTCTCAATTTACAACCACAACTGAGCCCAAAATTTCTGTTGCTAAGTGAAACATTTGTTAAGTGAGTTTCGCCCCACTTTACAAATGTTCTTGCACAGTTGTTAAGTGAATCACTACAGTTGTTAAATTAGTAATACAGTTGTTAAGTGAATCTGGCTTCCCCATTGACCTTGCTTGTTGGAAGGTCACAAAAGGTGATCGATCATATGACCCCATAAATATGAGTCAGTTGCCAAACATCTGAATTTTGACCAAGGGGGATGCTGCAGTGGTCCTCAGTTTGCAAAGTGGTCTTAAGTCACTTTTTTAGTACCGTTGTAACTTCGAACAGTCACTAAGTGAACTGTTGTAAGTCGATGAGTACACCAACCTTTGAATATCTACACTGCGATGTTTAGCATGACTTTTTCTTCTTCTGGGCATAGCCATATGAAGAGTTATCTGAAGGGCCCCTTGACAATGCAGAACACTTTGATAATTTCTATCTTAGTTTTTGAAGGATGGTGTTGGGAAGATTTGAAAGCAGGTGTAGTAATTTTTGCATTGTGATTTGTTATTTGGCAATTTAATACAGGGAAAAACACCAGGCAGCATTTACCAGATCCCAAAAAAGGATAATTCTGGTGGGTCCCCATCGCCTTGTAGTGTTGACTAATTCAAACTAAGAAGGGAAAGTAGCTTAAAAAAAAAAGACATGATATAGTGTGATATCCATTTCCAAAATCCATATGGACAAGCCTGGAATTAGAACCTTAGCCTGACTATGTCTGCATTTTTCTGTTTGATGTGTGTGTTTCTATAACTTTTTTCTATATAGTAGTTTGCTTACTCTCAATTTCAAAGCCCCAGAATTATGGTTATAGCTTAAAGTTGTTGTCAAATTGTAATTTAGGATGAGACAGAGGAGAGAAGATTAAGTATATGGAAATAATTGTGTAACTCTATTAATTCAATTTATTTTTAATTAAGTAAAGATTTATAATAGACAACATTTCATTCTTTCCTTGTTCTCACCCAATTGCATCCTAGTCCCACTGCTTGCAATGCCAGTCAGTACCTATTGTGGTTCTTGGCCTGTCCTACACCAAGAATGCTGCTCTTTCTGCTTTTTATTTCTCATCATTCTACATTCAATATGCAATTATGAACCAGAGCTAATAAATTGTAAAGGAGCTAAGCAGATGTAATATTTGATATTATTCCAATATTCCAATATTTGAGGGGCTACCACAGAAGAGGGGGTCAGCCTATTTTAAAAGCACCAGAATTCAAGACAAGAAGAATGGATGGAAACTAATGAAGGAGAGAAACAACCTTAGAACTAAAGAGAAATGTCCCAACAGTTAGAACAATTAGTGGCTTGCCTTCAAAGTTGTGGGTGCTCCATCACTGAAGGCTGGACAGCTACTTGTCTGAAATGATATAGACTTTCCTGAAAAGAAGGATTCGTGATGGCATGATGGCAGTGTTCCAATATCTAAGTGCTGTCACAAAGACGAGGGAGTCAAGTTGTGGGTACTGGGGGCTTTTAAGAAGAAATTGGACAACCATTTGTCTGAAATGATATAGGCTTTCCTGCTGGAGCAGGGGTTGGACTAGATAGAAGACTTCCAAGGTTCCTTCCAATTCTGTTATTTGTTCTGTTCTGTTACCCAGCAGCATCCCATTCAAAGCAAGTTAGGGTGAACTATGTCCATGATTTATGGAAACCAGCAAAGGAAGAGAGGTCAGGGGAGAGGAAGGATAATCTCATTGTGCGTTAAGGAAGAACAGGTTCCTAAAGGAATATATGGTTTCACAAAATGGCATCTGCAAACCAGAAAGTTGACTTTTATTTGCTGCAAATGTTCCTCAAAGCCCAAGGAGCGTAACACGGGTGACTTCTTTTTTCAAATGGAAGAGCTGACTCTCTTTGTGAGAATAGCTTGTCAGACTCACTGGTTAGACCATACTGAATATTATCAGAAGACAGATAATACCCAATTCTATTTCTGAAAGACAGATGAGATACAGCAGGTGTTAGACTGGTGTTGGACTCCTGAAATGGGTAGATGAGGTTAATAGACAGAGAAACCTACTCCATATTTACACAATCATCTCAGCAGCGCTGGTGGCTATCTCACCAGCTTCAGCCCTTACAAGCTGAGAACAAAAGTGAAAGTACATGTAATAGCCTATGAAAAATGTAGAAGTCCTGAAGCATGGGGCTATACCATTATGGACTGCTTCAAAAGAGCTGTTCTGCAAACATTAAGAATCAGATTTATAATGAAAGCAGCATTCTTTCAGATAGTTAGGTTTCTAAGACTTTTAGATTTCTATAATAGAGCCACCATGTCTGGTCAGCAAACAACTAGATGACAACAGTGACCTTTGTTAGTCAATAGTTGTCTGGAATCTTTCAGGCCAGATATGTGGCCCTGCTTTAAACATCAATGCAACACCTTATATTGTATTATTGACAATCTATGCAGATACTAGAATTACATGATCATTATCTTTTGAATCAGCAGCCCAGCTGCTGTACTATTTATGAACTGCAACATCTAGACATGTTTCATAAATGGGTCCACATAGTAAAAAAAATAACAGTGTTAAATGAAAGTCTGTTTTTGCTTGTCCTCTGGAATTATCACTTGCAAAATATGCAAGTGAAAATATTGATTTCTCTATTTGTAAAAATATTAATCTCTCTGTTATGTTAGGCAATTGCTGTTTTAACTGTTTTCAGCATTGCAATGTGTGCAGTTTTGAGGGGCCCAAGAGTGGCCCATTTAATACCACTGTGCTGCAATCTGCACTGGCTGCCGGTTTGCTTCCAGGTACAATTCAAAGTGTTGGTAATCACCTTGAAGCCCTTCATGGCATGGGTCCAGGCTATTTGCAAGACCATCTCATCCCAATGGGATTGGCCTGCCTCACCCCTGCCAGCAGAAGAGGCATGCTGTAGCCCCATCTGCCAGGGAATTTCAACTGGTGGGATCCAGGAGAAGAACCTTCTCTGCCATTACGCCTGTCCTTGGGAACAACTTGTCCCCCCCAGTGAAGTCGGCCCCAACCCTCCTCATTTTCCACAAGAGCTTAAAGACCTGGTTCTGCCAGTTGGCATGGGGCCCCAAAGGACGGTCTTCACATAACAATAATAACCTCCCCCTGGCTCCTCCTGTGTTCTGGAACAATCTCTCCTTGCTCCCCATCCCACAGACAATACATGACAGGCCCCAACTTTTCTCATGTTTAAAAAAGTCATTAAGACCCAGATTTCCCTCAAGTGTTTGGTCCACTTGAGTAGAGTCATCTTTTAGTTGAGTGTTTATCAAGCAGCAGACCATATGCCATTCTCAACACATATCTGTCCAATCTCCTCTTAAAACCTCCACGATGGAGCACCCACAATTTCTGGAGGCAAGCCATTCCACTGATTGTTCTCACTGACAAGAAATTTCTACTTAAATCTAGGTTGGCTCTCTCTTTGGTAGGCTTCCGTCACTTACTTCCTGTCCTGCCCTTCGAGACTTTGGAAAATAGATGAACTCCCTCCTCTCTGTGACAGATCCTGAAATACTGAGAGACTGCTATATTGTATATGTCTCCCCTAGGCTTTCTCCTTGTTAGACTACTCATCCAGTTCCCATACCTACTCATCATATGCTTTAGTCTTCTTTGATGCCATCTTTCTCTTTAGCAATTTTAGCAGCTTTGACCTCATCTTACTCTTTGCATTCTTCTTCCAGTAACTGACTCACTCTCTGTGCCAGCTGTGCCATAAGAGCTCTTAACTGCCCTTATGTAAAGAAAAAATTGTGAGAGTGGTTAACTTTCAGATTACTTTTGCTACAGCCTGTAGTCAGTCCATTCAGAGTTTTTCCAGCAGCACAGCTGAGCTAATCAACCCGTCCAACATCTACCTCCAATGTGGTTGGGAGGACATATTTCTCTTAAAAGGTCAACCTTTCTAATCTTTAACATGGAATTCAGAACATCCTCAGAATGTACTTCACACCTGGAACTTGGGCATCCTTTGATACTCCCATAAAAGGATACTGTATATGTGTTTCAATTCTAAAGTAGGCCAATTAAGACAGGCAGCTAAGAATACTATTTGTCAGAGGGGTAGGCAATCTAAGTTGTTGGAAACCCAGAACTCTGTATTGTCTAAGGTCTAGCAGTTGGAATTTTTTTGGTGGCCTTCCCAGAAGAGGTGGAATTTTCTCTTGAACTATCTCAAGCCTGTCTACTCACAGAGGCTAACAGAAGAGTTAAAGAAAATGGTACTTTAAAAAAAGTGAAAATGAATTTAAGTTGTAATGGGATAATCCCTGCATCAGTTCAGTGTAACTTCACTGTTGCAGTTCTGACTTTGCTATGCCATTCTTTTCAATCTCTGTCTTAAAAGGGTAACTGCTCCAGTGAAATCTATGAAATTCTTAAAGCCATTGTATTTGGCCAAAACTTTGCAGACCAGGGATCTACATCTCTGATTCAGTATTTTCAGTCTGTTCGGGGGGAGGGGGACAGCTTCAGGTATTCTACTGTTTTCTCACTATCTTCCATGGCTGAAGATTTTTCCATATTGAAACTCCAGCAAGCCAAATCATATTTTAACACCTCTGAATACATTTGGAAAGGCAAAATCAAATTGTGCCACCTTCAACTTTCAGTTTTTCAACTGAAAGTGGATCAGAGTTAATTTGCACATCTCTGCTAGACCTATTAAAGATATTACTAATGCGGTTTGAAAGGCTCCGTATAATCTATATCCTCACTGTTACCAAGAAACTCTCCCATACTTAGTATTTTATCTTAAGGGCTGAAATATTTTTCAGTTATCTGCTCTTATTTATAAACTGCTCATACTCATAAAAAGGGAAAGAAAAAAATTTATGGAATATCATGAAGCCTACATAGACAATGCATCACGGTTATTTGTTAAATGGGTTGGAATCTTGATCTGCATAGCAATTCTGATCACAGGCTGGCTTTGGGGGGACTGTGTAAGAGTGGGAATAGACAAGAGAGGAGAATCAAGACAATGAATTAGATTAGCTAAGAAAACTAAGGAGAAAAGTCAATCTATTACTCTATCGAGTAAAAACTTCTTTTTACTGCTTCTGAAGCCTTAAAGAATCTACCTACATGCTTCAATTCCAAGAGCAGCTGTTACACTGAGAATGTCACCATAGGCTTTTTAGAATAGCCACCATGCAAAATGCTGGAGGACCAGAGGAGAATGCTAAGTTGTTATCACCAACAAATGGTTATGTTGTAATTTGCAGTACTATATTGACCCTGAGATAGTTAAGTTGGTTTTGCAAATACTGCAAGTCTTAATTCACTCTGCATCCCCAGAGGTTATTAAATTATATCTTTAATGAGATAGCATTGGCAAATTGTGAAATATATGTAAGTGTATAAATTAATTAATTTTGCCTGACTGAAATTACAGATAGCCCTCAATTTACAACTATTTATTTAACGACCACCATTATGATGCTGAAAAGTGACGATTAATTCTCGCACTTATAACCATTACAGCATCCCATGCTCAAAATGCGGGAAATTGTCTGGCATTGGTTTACAATGGCTGCAGTCCCCAAAGTGTTTTTTCAAAAGGCAACTGGACTTTCTTGTCTTTCTTTGAAGATGTTTCTCTTCATCCAAGAAGCTTCTTCAGCTCTGACTGGATGGTGGGGAATGGAAGGATTTATACTGGTCATTTGCATTCTTTTAAAGAGTCATTGAGGCCACTTGGAAATTTATCTGTGTGCCAGGGTCACCTGAGTAGTGCAAATAGGTGTGGAGACTTCTTGGAACTGTTGAAAGGACTGTGTTGAAGACTGCAGATAGATGATATTATATCCCTTCCCCTGTGTTCAGAGAGGACTGTCCGATTTTGACCTCTCTTCCAAACCAGCAGTCTTCTCTGTCCAAAATGTGAACTTTTCTGTCTTCAAAAGAGCGGCCTTTGTCTTTTAAATGTAGATGGACTGATTAATTTTGTCCTGATTTGTTTGTTCTCCCATAGCACCTTTAAGATAACTATGACCTGGATGACTGAGAATCTCCATAGACAATAGCTATAGTGTTATGGGATTGCCATTTGTATCCTTGCCAGGGAGCACTCGACAAGTAAGGTCAATGGGTGAAGCCAGGTTCACTTAACAGCTATAATTTACTTAACAACGGAGATAATTTGCTTAACAACCAAAGCAAAAAACAGTCATAAAAATTGGCCATTATTCCTTGCTCCAAATTCCTAGAGAAGGAGAAGAAAAATATTTCAAAGACTTTTTGCAACTTGATGGGTTCAGAGCCAAGCCAAAACTTCTCAGAAAACTTCTCAGACTTTGCGCATTCACTTCTTCCTAGAAAAAGAATTTTTATTTATTATTTTCTTTGCAGAGCTATGGAATGCTATTAAAACTGCAGAATGTAAAACAATGTAAAATGGCGGCCATCATAAGGTGTTTTTTTCTGGCTGTTGTTCTTTTCAATGTCATCAACATAATTTGTGCATTCATCACCACTCAATTGGACTTCTGCAAATCACTCTTACATGGGATTGCCTTTGGAGGCAATCTAGAAGTTGCAGGGGCAGATACAAAATGCAACAGCAAGATTATTAACAGGAGACCATCAATACAGATGTAAGCTATATTGCATTGGTTGCCAGTTGGCTTCTGATCATTTAACGTTCTGGTCGTTACCTTTAAAATCTAAATAGTGCACCTCAAGGGGACACCAAGCAATGCCTTCCCAGAACTGAATGTACCTATAAGAACTGATCAGCAAGAAATGACCTCACAAATAAAGGCGAATATACATGTCCCAGGATCATGTTTCAGGATCTAATCTGGGTCAATCACTGGGACCAGAGGTTTAGTCTTGCAAGCTTTAGAACTAGTGTTGGAACCCATCCTCGGGGAACTTCTCTCTAGCAGAATGTGTACTTTGGGCTATTCCATGTGTAGTATTTAATATTAATTAAATGTGTAGCATTTAATATTTGTAGTATTAAAATACTATACACAGAATAACCCAAAGCACACATTCTACTAGAGAGAGGTTCCCTAAGGATGGGCTCCAGTACGGGTCCGAAAGCCTGCAAGACTAAATCTCTGGTCCCAGTGACCGACTCAGATTGGATCCTGCAAGAAATGGCCTGTTGAAAGTTTCTTCCCTTCATAACGTCTGTAGGGCACAGGTAAGGCCACCATCCTTCTCTGTAATAGTCCCCACCTTATGAATTAGCCTCATCCCATCCCAAGTTGTATATTACAGTTTCCACCTTATTTCAATTCCTTAAAGAGGTTGAAATTGTTTTATTTCAAATAATTCTTTTTAGGTCCCAAGTCACTAAGACTACTATTTCTGAGGTTTTATTTTAGGTTAAACTTTTTTTTATCACCATTTTGGGATGTTTTGATATTATTCTGATTTATCTACATATTATTATGATTTCCCCCTTTTTTCTTATTGTTGTACACTGTCCAGAGTCTTTGGGATTGAGGTGGGACATAAATCCTGTTAATAAGCAAAACAAGGAAAATAAAGAGGACACTGTGGTATTGCCATGGTTAATGATGATACCTGATTTAAAGAAACTGCTGTGGTTTTTTTTTTTTTTTCTCCCTTTGAATAAATTCGGCAAAATGACCTCCTGGTTTCTCTGCCGATAAATAAGATGGAGAAGTTAATAGACCTCTTATGAATAGATCTATATCCGTCTCTGTGAATGCCAGTTGTCCAATCGTGGTTTAAGATTGTCTGGGAAGCTTAGATCAAACAGTAATATTTTGTTAGGGATTTGCAATCTGTAATTAAAGATAGCCATGGATTGGGGCTGTTTCTGAATTGATTAACCATAGATAGAATATTGCATTTAAAATAAATTATTGAAACTGGAATAGTGAGCAGATGGGTGAAGGAAAACAGTTTACTCCATATTTATTGTATGTCCTTTTTTTCTACTCTAATGCTTCAAATAAGATGGAAAACTTGAATGAAACAATATTGATGAAAACAAAACAATATTGATGATCTTTACAGTCCACTCAACTTCAAGATCTTCAACTTTGATCTACTAAAAGTTGTGAAATCTAAAATTGGAAGAGATCAATTTGCCTAATCCTCTTCTCTTTAAAGGACTCCATTCCTGTAAATGACAAGCATCTCTCTTGTTTCTAAAATATCTAGATGCTGGAATTGGTTTCATTGTTGAAATGCTATATAATTTCAGTACATTATGTTTCTAACATTAAAATGGAACCTGCTTTCTTGAAACTGAAGACCACTTAAGTTCCATCTCTTCTGGAGTGACATATAAATAAGATCTTGAAGTGTGTGGTATCTTTTCAGATGCTTGCAAAGTATTATTTTATCCTGCCATCAATTTTTCTTCTCAAGGGTAAAGATGTCCAACTCATTTAATCTCTGTCCATAAACCAAGTTTAGAGTTCTATAAGCTTCTTCACTGCTCTTCTCTGAATTTGCCTAATGATCTACCTGGGAACACAGGATCATAAATAAAAAGCCTTTATAGACTTAACAGAGTTCTAGGCTTCTTCATAGAAGCTGCCATAAACCTGCATTGATTGTGCTGAGTGGTGGTAAAAATATGAAGCTGAACACATGAAACTTCATTTGTACCTTGTAGACTTTAAATTTACCACCATCAGCATACCAAGCATTTAAGCAGATGTCTTTATGTTTTCCTGTTACCTTTGGGCCTTTAAATAGACATTGCAGGAGCTGAATATGTCTATATGTATACAATCTCACACTAGTATAGAATAATTAAGTGAAATAAATTAATGTACTTTTTAAAAAAGCAATAGCATCAGCACTTAATTTAAGTAGTAAAATTAAGCCTTTTATCCTACCAAATTAGATATGGACAACGGCTCCATAGATCTCAAGGAATTACAGCACTTCACGAACTTCCCATTTTCTTCTTTCCAAACTTTCTATTGTCTTTAATTGCCTTTCTGGAAATATCCTTAATTGTAATCCTATGCACTTTTAGTCATTAAACAATACCAACAGAGCTTCACAGGAAGATTAATCCTGTCAGCTTCCTGCAAAATGCTGACACCTGCCTAATTTCCATTCCTTTTTAAGAAGAAAAGTGAGTAATTTTTCAAAGGATCATTTTGGAGCTTTCCTGGAAATGTGTTCATGTCAATGGACCCAAGTAGGAATATGTCGCTTACAAATAGCTGTCAGTCTAAAATAAGTAGCTCTGGAGTTCCTGCAGCTTAGCTCATTAAATGGATGGTATGATTGCATTATGGAAGGAAATTCCACCATTCTATTGCAGAGTTTTTGTGAGAGTGGCAAGCTCTTCAACAGCATCACAAATTCACGTTTAATTTGCAGCACAGAGATTTCCCCAATGCCTAGGACAACAACTAAGGAATATATTATTTTAAAAAAATATTTTTAATGGGAGCACCTTCTTTTTAATAGGTTTCCTGAAACAGGTGGAAGGTAGTCCAGATTCCCAGGTGAGAGGGAGTGCATTCCAGCAAGAAATAACAAAGTTTAGATAGCTTGGTTGGGTGAAAGAGACTTAAGGCAGCTCCTCCCAAGGAGTTCTCAGAGCATACCCTTAATGATATAAGTTTCTTAAGGGTTTTATTTAGACGAGCTCAAAAAACACTGCAGCAACCCAGAACAGCAGAAAAAGGAAATAACAACAAAATGGATATCCACCCAACCTTATCAAAAAGTCCCTGACCACTCAACACAATATAGCACGACCAACCCAAACCCTAAAAAGAATTATACTGCCATACATCAAGAATATCTCAGAAACCACCAACAGACTACTACAACCACATGGAATCAGTATAGTACATAAGACAACTAAAGCCCTTCAATACATCCTACACAGACCAAAATACTCAACCACCCCAGAAGAAAAAAACAGGAGTCATCTACAACAGAACTTTTCAACCAGTGGTACAGGTACCACCTGTGGTACATTGGCACCTGGCAGGTGGTACGTGAACATCCTAGAAAAGTGGTAGCGGGGGAGCTGAACCGGTGGCAGCACCGCACAAGCCTGAGCTGCAGCTGGAGCTCGGCGCTGATCCTGGCGCTTCTGCTGAGCCCAGAAGAAGTGCCGATCAGTTGGACTGTTGCAGCATCTCCAAGGTCTTGTGATTTACATTCAGATGCTTGGCAATTGATTCATATTTATGATGGTCACAGTGTCCCAGGGTCATGTGAAGTGACCAAAACCTGCTGCAACCACCCAGCAGATGGGGGGAGGATAAAAACCAAACACCCCCACCCCACCCCCGCTGCCAATCCTCAACAGAAATGCTCACAACAATGGAAACCTCAGACCGGAGGAAGAGCGCCGCCGGATGGGCAGGTAGGTGTCTTGCTCAGCTGTGTCTTGGGGGGCACTTTTTTCAGTGCCATTGTAACTTCAAACAGTCACTAAGCAAACTGTTGTAAGTCGAGGACTACCTGTACTTTATCACTTTTTTCCTTTTTTGGGGGGGAGTCATCAAGTTTTTGACCCCTTGCTAGGCGACTGGTGGTACTCAGATATTGCCATATCCTAAAAGTGGTACAATGGGTGAAAAGGTTGAAAAGCCCTGATCTACAACATACAATGTAAAGACTTCAACAACCACTGTGTAGGACAAACAGGCAGAAAACTGGGAGAACATATCCACATACACCAACCAGCAGGCAGAAAAAATTAGGATTTTTTTTTTTTTAATTTCACAATATATGGACAGATTTAACCATAGTTTCAATTGGGAAAATATGACCATCCTAGACCAAGCGAAGTTCAAAAATGCCAGGGAATTTCTAGAAGCCTGGCACTCTGACCAATCAGCCATCAATAGACACATAGACATTAACAACATCTATAGATTATGCAAAAGAGACTATCACCTAACCCAAAAAGGAACAAAAAGACCCAAGCATCTCACCACTAGCAATCAGCACTCAGATAGGCATAGATTAACTCCAAGGTTAACCTCAGACTAACAGTCAAGTAAACAATACCCCAGAAAGCAAACAGCCCAATCAAAGAATCCCTAAGACCACCCCAGCCACTCAAATATAACATTGACAGCAAACATCACTCCTTACTAGCACTGATGATGTTACCTAGTTTGGATAATGAAATGTCTGCAAGAAACAGGCAAGCTTAGAGAGCACCAAGGACTCCTGATTTTCAACCCTGAGCTAAAAATAATCTCCTTTATTATATTATGATTTAAGAATATTAACAGGTCTAATATCACCTCTGTTATTCAAGCTAAATATAGAAGCATTGGCAATAGCACTTTAATGCAATAATGAGATTTGTGATGTAAAATTAGACAAGAAATATCTTTTAAAGTTTGTTTGCAGATGATATAGTTCTGACTCTGTCAAATACCTCCCAATCGTACTACAAGAATGAGTTCAAGTTATCCAGTTCATTAAAATAAGTCTTAGATATTGTTGTTGTCTGAATTCTTTTAAATACCTGGGATTAGTTATAGCGACCAAACTTCTTTCATGTATGATGATTAGACTTGCTTAAGGCTGGTTTCTCTGGAGTGGTTTACAAAACCTATAAATAAACAAGAAATAAAATTAAATGAATTGGACAAGATGTAATTTAAAATCCCACTGAGTTTGGGGGTAAAGTCAGAAACATATAGAGAGATGTCTATGCTAATATTTTAAGTTATTCCAAGTAGACTGATAGGATATTAAGATTTTAATGGAAAATATGATTTTTTTAAAAAAATATGGCTAGAGATTAAATTGATTGTCATGAGAGTGATGAGTTTCAACTTGTCTGACTTTCAGCTTTATTACCAGGCATACATTGTTATTTCAGTTTCAATTATGGGCATAATGAGAAAATTACTATATGATTCCTTTGACATCAAGGCGGAGTTTGGGCTGTATTATATTGCTCCACTATATTTCTTATATTAATCTTGCACAAGCAGCTTGGAAAGTGTTAGAGTAGAATCATAATTTGAACTCTTTTTCCTCATATAAATTTACAAATAAGCTGGGTCCAAAAGGGACAGTTCCAATTTGAAAATTGTTTGTAAATCATGGTGGTGATATTAATATTGCAGAACCTCTTATTTAAAGCAGAGTCATTGTTTGCAGCTTTAGGCAATCCATGCTATTTGACACTGCAAATAGCACGGATTGCCTAAAATTGCAAACAGTGGTAGCATATTCAATTATCTCTAGATTTCAAATTTGTCCCAGATTAATTTTACCAGCATCTAACACTCATTAATTACTATCAGTTCTGAAGTAGATTTGCAGTGATTCTAAGTCGATAGTATTTATATAAACAATTCAACGGTATCACAGAAGTGAATTTTAGCTGTTTACATATTGCTTACAGGATTAGAATTTTTATTAAGATAGACATATAGATATAAAATGCAGAGATATAGATATATAAGATATAAATATAGATATAGGTGATATAGATTATACATATATAATCTATATTATATATATATATATATATATATATATATATATATATATATATATATATATATATATATATACCAAAATTTTATTTCTTTTATTTAATTATATATATATATTTGTTTTCTGAGGTTTTCGCGGGTATTTGTATATAGGTCTTTGGTTGTTCGGGTTTTCTCCCGCGTAAAATTTTACGCGGGAGAAAACCCGAACAACCAAAGACCTACATATATATATATATATATATATATATATATATATATATATATATATATATATATATATAATTAAATAAAAGAAAATAAAATTTTGGTATACTCATGAGAGATAAGTACATCATTAGTAGGATGTAAAAGGATTTTGCTCAAGCATTCGGTATCTCGGCAATAAAAGTTGATAGTTCTTATGATACTGGATTTAAATTTAAAAGATATAGTCCTGGTTGAGAAGACAGCTGAGTGGTGAAGAGATGGCTACATAGTTTAGCATATACCCTATTGGCTAAAACACCATTAAGGAGATGGTAGAAGGTAGTATTAAAAATGTCATAGCTATTAGTGAGTGGAAATCATTGTGAGTTGATCAGATTCCATGGGGAGGGTGGTGAGAGCACAACCAACTCTGTTACTTTTTAGAAAGAAAATAGTACAGGTAGTTCTTGACTCATGACCCTTTGTTTAATGACTCTTCAAAATTACAGTGCAGAAAGAAGTAATTTATGATGCACTTCTAATCAGGCAGCATCCTTGCGATTATGTGATCATGATTCAGGTGATTGACATATACTGAAGATGGTTACAGTGTCATATGATCATCATTTTCAATTTTCTTGGGGGCTTCTGATAAGGGGGAAGCTAGTTTTATTTAATTATGGTTAAGAGCCAAGGTGGCACAGTGATTAGAATTCAGTATTGCAGGCTACTTCTGCTGACTGCCAGCTGCCAGCAGTTCGGCAGGTCGATTCTCACTGGCTCATGGTTGACTCAGCCTTCCATCCTTCCGAGGTCGGTAAAATGAGGACCCAGATTGTTGGGGGGCAATATGCTGACTCTGTAAATCGCTGAGAGAGGGCTGTAAAGCACTGTGAAGCGGTATATAAGTCTAAGTGCTTATTGCTATTGCTACTATGTGATTCGCTTAACTTTCACGGTGATTTGCTTATTAACGACAATGGGACTAGAACATCTATGTCTAAGTGATGTAGTCATTAAGTGAGACATGATCCGCAAAAAGGTTGTAAAATTGGGCACAACTCACTTAATGGTTGCATTACTTAGTGTTGGAAATTCCAGTTCCAACTGTGGATGTAAGTCGAGGACTGCCTATAATTGCAAATCCACATCATTTTCTACTTGTTGTTTGTGTTAAGCAAGTATCACTGTAAATGTTATAAAAACTCTACACTACCTCTTTCTGACATTTTTCAACTCAAACTTTCTATTATTCTATTAATCAACCATTTGGCTTCGTGTCTGATTTTTTAAACTCCAATTTTATTTTGAATCTGTTGTTTCTTTTAATGTAGCAATATTTTTAACCTCTTCCTTCATTTAAAGATCTCTGATATAGCTATGCACTGAACTGCAGTCTTAGTTGTCCAACTGACTGCAGCAAACCAAAATGCAGGATCAGGAAATGACCGCTGTCAAACATAGGTTTAACTGCCTTAAAGTTGGTGCCATCATTTACCTTACAATATTACCTGTGGCTAATCTATTTAATCTTTAATCTATAGTCTCCTCTAAGTAGCACAAGAACTCGGCAATGTTGAAACCTAGGTAGTAGAGTCTATAAAATAATAAAAAAAAAACTTATTGTTCTTTTTTAAGGCATTGTTCTGCTCTTTTTATTCCCATTAGTCCAGCCAGGTTACAGGTAGACCTAAACGTTCCAAAATATTATTGGGTTTGTGGAAGCATATTGTATGACTTTGGCTTGGCTTAGCAAATATTGCCTCTAACGTATTAAATGTCGATCCAACTACAACAGCTCTTGTAAAAAAAATTGTGGAGGGAGAGGTAGTACAGAGAATTTGCAGCACTTGTGTGAAATCTGTGGTTACTGTTGTGTGTTCCCTTTCCCCTTAGGCAAAATGTATAAAAACAATCTGATAATGACCTTTAATTCTCCAGCAATTCCTTCTGCATATGCTTAAGAGCTAACATTTTAAATATCAGTGTTTTCCTCTTCTTTTCCTTCTCCTTTTTTCATTCCTTGTTCATATAAGGACATATCAAAGACAAATCCAGCAAATTTCATTCCATGTTCATTTCTGTGGTCGGAGTCCTAATGAAAATATATTCTCATTTTAATTATCAGCACTGTTTCTTTTCCTTTTTCACCTGGCTTGGTAAATTTTAAGAGCACACTTATTTTTACTTTGGTTGAACCTTTAATTAAATCCAGCCTGGTTCTCTATCAATGGAAGCAATATTGTGGGTAGATTGCACTCGTAGTAAGAGCTTCTTGAAATTACCCAGTCTACATAGCAGAATAATCTTTACTCTTCACTCTTGAGGTCCCCTTTGTAGAGCTTCAATGCTAAAAGCTGCCAGCTCCATCAGGACTGGGCACCTCTGAATAGATCTTAATAAACTATAGATCACAGAGTTACAAATACAGATTAGAACCAGAAAAATATCAGTGACTCAGGACATAGCTATGTTACTGTTTAAGCTACTTCTATTTCTGTGCCTAAATCAGGGATTGTGTCCAGACTCTTGGTCAACTTGGGCAACAGCTTGAAAATATTCAGCCAAGCCTGCAGGCTATTATATTCTTCTAATGCAAGGGTTCTCAACTTTGGCAACTTTAAGGCTTGTGGACTTCAACTCCCAGAATTCCTCAGCCAGCAAACCTGGCTGAGGAATTGTGGGAGTTGAAGTCCACAAGCCTTAAAGTTGCCAAGGTTGAGAACCCCTGTAATCTAGTGGACTTCCTTCTACATCCTTGCTGTGATTTTCCTCCCATGTTCTGTTTCAAGAAAAGTAACTGCTTTGAGTTGGTCTTACAGCATACATTCCTCAAAGTATGACTATAAATGAGTTAAAATTATGATTGAAAGTCATTGCTATCATACGTCAAGGCATCATGTGATGGGACCATGATTTTGTGGTGGTTGTTAAGTGAATGCCATAATTATTAAATGAATCCATTTCACCCAATGGGTGTTTATTGCCAGAAACTGAAAGTAAAAGAGGGAAAGCAGCAAAAAATGTCAAAATCTGCAGTCACATGACCATTGGATGCTGCAAACAGCCATAAATATGAACCAGTCACCAAGCAACCAAAATGGGATCATCTCACTGTTTGTGCATGGGGAAGCATTGTAAGTTCAAAATAGAGTTGTAAGTAGCTAGTCATATTGGCTTTTGTGGAAGTATATGAACTGGCATGGCTTAGCAAATATTGCCTCTTAACATATTAAATATTCATTCAACCACAGCAGCTCCTGTAAACATTTGTGGAGGGGTAGTACAGAGAATTTGTAGGATTTTTGAAATCTTCCTGCCTTGGGCTACATATAGAAAGTATTAAAGCATCAATATGCACATATTTGGATACCATCTGCGAGCTAGCCAGCCAACCCATAAAGGCTCCCATAAGGACACCGTTATGTCCTCTGCTCTTAAATTCTTCTAGCTGTTGCCTCCAGAGAAGGGTCCCTAAAACTAATCAGGGATAAAACATTGATCTGTGAAAGAAAACCATATTTGCCCCACTTGTTGCTAGATTGCAACAAAACTAGTTTATTTAAAGATCAAGAGGCTGTTTCAATGTCATTGGCTTTCTTTATTTGCATGGAAGTGGACCTCAATGATTGTTCACTGTCTTAAGGTGGTTGCTTTTTTACTTCTCTTTTCTTTTTCATTTCAGTCTATAGCCATTTCATGTTATAGTTTATGCTCTTAATAATTCTGGTAATTATGGCTGTTATTGCAACTCTACCTTATTTGAGAAAGACTATTTTCACAGAAATGGACTGCCAACTCAAGAAATCCATGCCCTTTTATCAAACACTAAGCTTGCTAGTGCTTGCTTCCAGCAGAGATAGTAAATTAACAATGAGGGCAAATCTAGCCCACAGAGTTAACACTGATTTAACAGTAATTCATTCTCTCTCTCTCTCTCTCTCTCTCTCTCTCTCTCTCTCTCTCTCTCTCTCTCTCTCTCTCCCTCCCTCCCTCCCTCCCTCCCTCCCTCTCCCCCTCTCCCTCTCCCTCTCCCTCTCCCTCTCCCTCTCTCTCCCTCCCTTTTTTGAAATCTTGGCTGCTGGAGTGCTGAGGATAGCTTTTTGGTAATGTGGACCTCTCTCAGCCATTCACCAAACATGAGTTGCCAGAATATATTGCAGGAATGATATCAAATCCTTACAAGTTTGTCATAGGGGAGCATTGCAAACCAAAACCAGACCATTGCTAGTGATGGCTTAACATGATATAGGATGGCGAGTAGGATATAGGATAGGGTAGAAAAGGGAGTCTAGCTGTGACTTGAATATGAATAGTGCCAGCACTTCCTTCCTTCCATCCCTTTGTTTACAGCTGAAGAATCTGAGTTGCTCATTTGTTTAGGTTCTTTTACAGATATTGTTTTCATGTACTTCCTACTGTAAAAATCTAGGGAAAGAGAGATAGTTTTGTGTAGTGGTTAAGGCACTAGCTTGAAATCTGGAGATTGGGATTTGTAGTCCTGCCTTAGGCACAAAGCCAACTGGGTGACCCTGAACCAGTCACTTTCTCTTAGCTCTAGAAAAGAGGGTAAATCAAGGGATTTGTCCAGAGAGTTGCAGGAGTCAAAAACTGCCTTGAAGACCCAAACCATCAACATCAACAAGTGAAAAACTTGAAAGAAATATGCATACTGTTTTAACTGAATGTCCCTTTCAGTTAAACTTAGTATTTGGTTAAATATAGGTTTTAAAAATTAGATAGTAGAGGGAACTAGAAGAAAGTGAAGATTACAGTTAAAGGAGAAGGACACTTAAATTCAACTTATAATTACAGATTGAAGCAAAAAATAATTTAATACTGAACACACTAAAGGATATTTTTGATCAGGAAACCCAGAAGTTAATTTTAAAAGTGCCTGACCTTTACCTGTCCAAGAAAAAAGACATAGAACAATCCAGTCAAAGTTCAGTCCTTTATTTGCTTATATATGATAGACAGAATCCTGCCAGATTAAACCTTTATTACTATCTTCCCAATGGATATACCCTGGGAGATTATAGGCAGTGGCTTTCCTAACTCTCTTCCTTTGTTTCCTATTCAGCTCTGGGCTGTGTTGCCTCTCGCCTTACCCTCTCCTTGGAATGTGCTCCATCCTTCTTGGGAAACTGCTGCTTCATTGTAGTCCATCACAGTCTCTATAGATAGACTATGTCTAAAATATGTTATAGAAGAGAAACAAGAGTAAGACTGATATGGATGTCATACTGAAAAGAAAGCAGCTGATGTCTTAATTAAAAATGTCATACAAACAACAAATAAAGAAAGTAGTTTGCATCATTTTCCTATTCGGACTTGCAAAAAACACCTTATGGTTTTGAAGAATTTTGTGAAAAGGAATAAGGAAGGAATGAAAAGAAATCAAGTTATATAACATTATTTGAATGGACAAAGATTAAGATTATTAGAGGTAAAAGGATGACATATACTTTTGGTTTGTTTGATCAAGGTTGAAATAAGTATGTTAGTATCTATGGTACCCCTTAAGGGACACCAAGATTGAAATGGCTTCATGAATTTATTTATACATAGGAGAAGGACGTGGGAAAAAGAGATTATTTTTTTTGCATTTTAAGAGAAAAGGAAGTTTACTAAAATTCTTTATACTGAAAGTGAAAAGTCACTTCTTTATATGTTTTCTTTATTATAGTCTTATTTTTCTTTCTTTTCTATTTCTATTTCTGTTTCCATTTTCCCTTTTTTTCTTGCTTTACTGCGCTTTCCACTCTTATATTTTTTCCAGTTTTTACTGTTTGTAATTATGATTACAAAGTGAGAGAGATGACCATAGACCAGAGGCCCCCAACCTTTTGGGCAGCAGGGACTAGTTCCATGGAAAGAGGTTTTTCCACAGACCAGAGAGGGTACGGTTTTGCATGTTGCCTGCATCCTGTGGATGTTTGTGTGGACCAGTTGCTGGCATGCCACGGACTGGTGCTGATCCACAAACCAGGGGTTGGGGACCTCTGCTATAGATTATCCCTAATCTATTGTTTCACTGCATATTTTTTCAATAAAATACATAATCTCCATGAGTTTATACAATATATTCTTTGTACTGCCTGAGCAGTAATATGATTTCCTAAGTTGCATATCAGGGTGTGAAGCTGTTTAAGCAATGTGGTGGGTTTAAAAAAAGAAACTTAATAGGGTCAAAGCAAATGAGGTATACACTTATGTATGTTAAATATACTCATGCAGTCAAAACACACAAATGCCCACATCTTTACAATCCATCTTTAAAACAAATTGCTCCCAGTAGTCCTTCTTTAAAATCGATTGATTTGCTCTTCAAGTCCACCTTTAGAATAAATTGTTTTGTCCTCCTCCAATCTACCTTTTAAGTAAATTATTTCTCTCCCATAAAAACATCAATTTTATTTGGTTGGCTGCTTGGCTGATCTTTGAGAAAGCCAGAGCATGCTGGTAGATTATCCCACAGGCCCAAATTGAAGTCGGGGAGAAGGATATGAGAAAACAGGAAAGGAAGAAGGAAGTGACGTGGTTTGGCTGCTGCAGTAGAAATGAATTGAAATGAAGTAGAGGGACTTGCAAAGGAGCATTCTAGACTCCATTTTCAAGATTTAGGGAACTCTAGATTGTATACTTTGTGTACAAACGGGAATAATACATTGTAGCAAAGTTAAGGAGACTTAACTTTCCCTATGGTGCAATTATGGCCATTGTGCTTACAAACTATGGTTTAGTGAGTTGCATGAACCTAGACAGTTGTGATCCTTCAGTGACCACACATCTTCTCTCAAATAAACACACAAACCTTGATATAATCCTGTCTTTGAGCATACAAATGCTCAAAGTCTGTATGTTTAAGTTCTTCCTATCTAGTAATCTTTTTTCCAAAACCCAAACAACTTTGTTTTCATTGACATGGGTTTTTTTTAGTGAGAAACTGATAGGAGAATGCCCACTTTAAAAATAATAAAAAAGATTAAGAGATTTCAACAAAACAGTTGGTTTAATTAAGACTGCTATTGTATTGGCTGTGCTCATTTGCAATTTGCTCAGATTTTTGTAGGCTTGCTCAGTGTAGTGGCAAAGTGCAAGTGTTATAAACATAAATCATGAGCTTTTGTTTGTTGCTAATAATTGTTTTCTTCAAAATAAATAAATAAATAAATGGCTTTGTGCCAGGTTGAGCTACAGAGTATTGCCTTTATTCTTCTTTATTACATCTTCCGTCATGCTATAATTTCACCTTTCCTGGAGCAGTTTATTCAGGTACTGAAATTTCTAACATATTAAATTTGGTGTAGTTTCCATATTTTTTTGTTTCCTTTATGATATGAGTTATCAGGTTTTATACAGATGAAAACCAGGTTTATGTATCTCTTCTGGAAAACATCCCCTGGTAGTTTCTGTAATCGGATCAACTGACTGAAAAGGAATACACTATACTTAAACCCAGCTCAATACTTAAGGCAATTTTCCAACCATGATATCATAAAATTACAAATACGATGTCTCTGTGTATTTGCAGGAGGGTAGTAATATTGAAATATAGTTGAACTCTTAACAGAGTTTTCTTTGGAAAAAAAAAAGGAAATACTCAAATTTCATCATTTTGAGAAAATTCAAAATTGGTCAACAATATTGTGAAGTAAGTTAAATATAACCAAGAATCCATGTACATACCATTTAGGATGAACAGTATAATTGGTAGACTTTAGCTGAAGCATCAGTAGTTGCAGTGTGTAGTGTAAATGTGTAGAGGCAAGATTTGCTCTATGACAGATAACTGGTCTTAATGTATGCATCATCCTAGCATTGCTCAGGCTATTAACCATTACTGCTATTAGGAATAATTCTTTAATGTCTATGGGCTTTTCCTTTGTTGACATTTATTCTCCAGTGTGTATATATATTTTTCCATCTCATATACTAATTGTGACCAATGGTAAAAAAACATTTTTTTTGTGGTTATGAAATTAACAGTAAAAGCATATATAAAAATCTAAGCAGTAGATTTTTTAAGCAGTAAAGGCATATATAAAAATCTAAGTATTAGAACAGCAAGTTTTCAATTGTAATTAGTATTTAAAAGCTTCATTTTTAAAATTTTATTTTATTTTTGAGATTCTGGTTGTGGCATTCATGGCAATGTTCTGATGTCCTCAGTGCAACATAACTATTAGAAGTAAGATAGCAGAGATTTGAACTGATTTGAGCTCTCCGTGTGAACTTCAGGCATTGTAAGCTGAGTGATTATGTACTGTAAGTTTGTTCCAGGATTCTCTGGAATTAGTCTCTCCTACACTAAGAACCAGCATTAATTGGTCTGAAGACTTCTGTCAAAAAGAGCTTTTGTGCCTTACGTCTTTCCCCTAATTATTGCTAGAGGAGTGAAGGAGAAAATTAACACAAGATAAAACACTTCAGACTTTTTTTCCTCCTTCCTAACAAGATGGGAAATCTTTACTTTTGCATGGATTGCATTAAAATAACCTTCCTTGATTAGTCCAAAAAAAGTATATTCTGTCTTCTACACCATTCTGTGTCATGTAAAGGCTGGAGTAGCAGACCTCTGCTGCATTGCACATCTGTCATTCGAAAACAGTTACAATGCATTCTGTTTATACATTAGAAAATTTTAATGTTCCCCACAAGAATGTACCTTGCTTTCCCCCATCTCCCAGCAGAAAGTTGAGACCAATCAACACATGGGGTGTATACCTCTGCACCATGGCTGTTGGGATTCAGGATATGCTTGCATTGGGCCATCTGCAAGCCTCTGCAACCTCTGCTTACCCATCAACCCCTTGTCAGTGTACGTATGCAGGTACAGCTGTGGGCAGTTAGGGTCAACTCTAAAGCAGTCTTAAAAGCTAACCAGTGCACCTCCTGCAAGACTCACAAGGAAGGTGTAATGGTATGGGGGAATTGGGAGACAGGCAACAAGGTGCAACTGAGGGAATAGTTGAATAAAATTGGAGCTTAGCCCACAGCTGGTATGTGTGTGGGGCAAGAGACTCAGGAGAGATTTCTCTAATTTCTTGAACTGTAAAAGGGACAGAGGGAGAAAAATACTTTCATACTTGGTAATATTCCGTTAATGTTAGGGAGCCCTGGTGGTGCAGTAGTTAGAATTCAGTATTGCAGGCTAACTCTGCTCACTGCCAGAAGTTCAATCCTCACTGGCTCAAGGTTGACTCAGTCTTCCATCTTTTTGAGGTTGGTAAAATGAGGACCCAGATTATTGGAGGCAATATGCTGACTCTGTAAGCTGTTTAGAGACGACTGTAAAGCACTATGAAGCAGTATATAAGTCTGAGTGCTATTGTTATTAATGTTTCCTGTCAGTTTATGTCATAGGGTTAATAGAAGCTGCTCATATTCTTTTTCTGTTGTTTCAACAAATGCTTATGATGTGTTGGCTGTGTGTAATAATAAGAATTTAAGAAACTTGTATGTCGCCCACTCCCAATGACTCTGAAAATGAATAACACTAGGTAGAGATCTAACAGAAAAAAAGTGCTTTAGTAAATTAAAAAAGAAGTGAAATTACAGGATGTAACTAAGTGACCTTAATGGTTTTGGATTCAGGACTTGATGAACCTCATTGTGTTATAAGGACACTTTTCCTATTTCACATTTTTCAGAGTTAATTCTTCTCTTTATTGAGGTTCTTCCTACTAGTTTTCTAAGTAAAGGCTTGGGCTGTTGGCCCAGAATCAGCCCTCGCTATATTCGAGCTGAGGTGAACTTCAAGAAATGATTAAATATACAGGCGAAACATAAACTGCAAGCATTTGCAGATGACCTGGTATTTATCCTAGAGCAGACTTTAGAGACGATTGGAAAAAGATAGAATAGTTTGGAGAGGTAGCAGGACTGAAGATAAACAGAGAAAAGACAAAAGTGATAATTAAAAATCTTACAGATAAACAAACAAACAAACAAAAACATTTGTCAGAAAAAATAGAACTACAAATAGCTAAAAAGGTTAAATACTTGGGAATATACCTGACAGAAAGATGCTCAATGATAAAATAAGATAATTATATAAAATTACTAAACCAAATAAAACTTGATTTGGAAAAATGGAAAAATCTGCAATTGTCAATGTTAGGAAGAATTGCTACTGTGAAAATGAATATATTACCAAAAATACTGTTTTTATTCCAAACAATACCTATAAAACTAGAGAAAACATTCTTTGAAGCTTAAATTCCCTAATTTTAAAATGTATTTGGCAAGGAAAGAAAGGTAGGATTAAACTGAAAATGTTACAAGAATCTAAGGGGAACAGAGGCTTTGGTTTGCCAGAATGGGTTTTATATTATCAAGCAGAAAATCAAGTAAAAGAATGGATAACCCTCAGAAACAAAAGATTGTTGTATTCAGAGGGACATGACTTACAATTCAGCTGGCATGCTTTCTTATGGTATGGGAAAAATAAAATTCATAAATATTTTCAAAAGCACTGCGTTAGAAATGCATTATTATTAACATGGGAAAAAATAAAATGTAAAATATATTTGAAAATTCCAGGATGGCTTTCAACAATGGAAGCATTTGTACACCCAAATTTAGTCAGTCTTGAGAAAATATGGACATATAAAGATATTCTGAACTCTGAAAGGAACTTAAACTCTAGACAAGAGATGGAATATCAGGGTATTGATCTATCATGGTGAGCATATTTACAAATGTATGTGAGATATGATAAAGATGTTAAATGTATGGATTTTATAAAGAGCAGACCTTGTTTGATCAGATATTATTAACTTCTGATTGAGAAACTAATTAAGAAAATGTATAACTTTTTATTGAATTTGAAAATGGAAAAGAAACAAGTAAAAGAAACAATGATAACATGGGCAAAGAATTTTGGATACAATATAGACTTAGAGAAATGGCAAAGCCTGTGGGAAAGAAATTATAAACTGACAATATCAACCTCTTATAAAGAAAACTTATATATGTTTTATCTGCCACCAGTAAGATTAACAAAAATGTTTAAAAATATGTCAGGTAAATGTTGAAAATGTAATCATAAACCAGGTACTTTTTATCGTATGTGGTGGACATGTGTTAAAGCAAAGAGATATTGGACAAAAATAAATACTTGGCTAGAAAAGATGTTGGGGAAACATGTAGATTTTAAACCTGAATGCTTTTTATTAGGCATAATGCCAGAAAAACTGGATAAACCAAGTATATATTTGATTTTGCACATGATAACAATGGCAAGAATTACATTTGCACAATACTGGAAAAGTGAAGAAATACCATCAGAGGAGGAAATAATTAAAAAAAAATACTGGACTGTGCAGAAATGGACAGACTTACTTTGAGGTTGAAAGAAAAAGAAAAAACAGAATATTTTCAAACCTGGGACTTATTTTACCAAAGGTTGGAGAAACAAATTAGGGATTAGGAATTTAATTTGTACTAGGAATGATAAACTCAGACAACATGCTTGTTGAATAAACACTGTTGAATTGTATTAAAAAAATCAATAAAAACTAATACAAAAGAAATGATTAAATATACAAGGATTACATATTCCAGACATTAATAGCGATAGCACTTAGGCTTATATACTGCTTCACAGTGCTTTACAGCCCTCTCTAAGCAGTTTACAGAGTCAGTATATTTGCCCCCAACAATCTGGGTCCTCATTTTACTGACCTTAGAAGGGTAAAAGACTGAGTAAACCTTTAGGCCATCAGAATCAAACTGCTGGCAGCTGGCAGTCAGCAGAAGTAGCCTGCAATACTGCCTTCTAACCACTGTGCCACCACAGCTCAGTGTTAATGTTAGAACTGAGTGTTAATGTTAGAACTGAGATGAAATCCCCATGTTTAGTTAATTTTTCTTATTAAACACCTGGGAATTATTAACAGGGAAAAGGAAAGATGGTGTTTTTTTTTAAAGTGTCTAAAAAAGCTGGATGAATTTGTGCAAGTCTCTCTGTTTCAGCCATAGGATGACTACAATGTTGCTTGGAAAACTGCATGGACAGGTGCCAAAGCATAAATGCATACATATTTCTATATACATGCATATCTATAAATACATAGATTTTGTGACGGAATAGGTAGTAGTAACCTCAGCTAGTGAAAGCCACAACAAACATCTGGAATGACACCTAATGAATGATTCCAGAACAGGAACATATTGGCAGCCATTGTTTTTTGTTAAAAAGAACCACAAACCAACATTGCTTGTCTAGGTGGATTGATAGGTATTCATTATACTTCCCAAGCTCCTGTTTTGTATTGTTTGAAGACCACATGTGACATGTTGTCATTGAAAATAGCAGTGCTGTTTCCTGCCCATTGGTGGTGAAAAGCCAAAGGAAAAAAAAAGAAAAAAAAAAACCACTAATGTGTTCATCCCAGGATATACTTAAAAAGTGAAAAGAACTCAATCTCATCAAACCATTAAAAACAATAAAAAAATCCATCTCTGCTAATTTAGTTATGTTATTTGTGCATGAGATAATGTGACATGCTAGTTAGGGTGTTGGGAAAAAAAACCCAGGGATTCCCAGGTTCAAGTCAACCTCCAAGTAATGGAAACCCACTAAGTGCCTTGGGATCAATTATTCTCTTTTCCCTCATTCCAGCCTACCTCACAGGGTTGGTTTTGTAGGGATAACAAATGGATAAAAAAAGAGCAACAATTTAAATAAATTGTCCATTCTAGCCTTTAGTTGTTAAAGGAAACAAGTTAACTATTTGGTCTTGGTACTTACAAAAGTGCTCTTCCCAAGAGAATTCTACCACCTTTGAAATGTGTTTTTAAAATTTTGACTGGAATGCCTCCCTCAAAAATTCTGGTGGGGAAGAAACAAGTAGCTCAATGTGTAGTGACACCACACACTTTGCTACTATTAAATGAGCAGTGATTTATTGAATTAACCCAGTCTCCCTAAATCACCTTCACACACTGAAATATAACTGCAGGGGTTGGTTACTTGGAACACATTAGCCTTAAATGAAGTTGGCTAATTTCTGTCTCATAATATTTGTGAGACAGTACTTATAACAATTGTGCCCATAATATTTTTTTAATTTATTTACCTATTTCCTAAGACTTGTATGCTGTCTCAGTCTGACCTTATACTGCACCACAAAAATAAACAATTGTTCACCTGAGATTCAAATAATCCATCACTAACATAAAATACACCTGACATATAACCACTGGGTGACATAACCAAAGCCATGATAGCTAATTAAAATCACCATTTGTAGGGGAGAAAAGAGGCAGACTCTGAAAATGCACACGTGCGTTCAAAAATATCCCAATCAGTGACAGAATATAAATTAGGCAATATATTTTGCATGGTTATGTGTTTTGGAATAAAGTTTATGCCAACTATATTTGGCATTCATTGTAAAGAACCACATATATATATATATATATATATATATATATATATATATATATATATATATATATATTTTCTGAGGTTTTCGCGGGTGTTTGTATGTAGGTCTTTGGTTATTCGGGTTTTCTCCCGCGTAAAATTGGAAGTGTCTTGGCGACGTTTCAACGTCGCCAAGACACTTCCAATTTTACGTGGGAGAAAACCCGAACAACCAAAGACCTACATATATATATATATATATATATATATATATATATATATATATAGAAATAAAAACAAAAATGCGACTCTTGGGGGTATTCATATTGTCAAAATAATGATCACCAAGAGAATATCTATCAAAAATAGAATTTAATCCACCAAGCTTTCGTCAAATACATTTGACATCGTCAGGGTTAAAAGGCAAACGCCGGGGGAAGTCTTATATACAGTTGTTTAATGCCTGTTTCCGGCTCTTGGAGCGTGTCATCGGCCCCAGCTGATCGAGTTGAGTCTCAAGCGCACGCCCCACATCAGCATCTATCCTCTTTCCATTGCTAATTTGCATTCTGTCATACGTTACTCCGTTAGCTGTTTCAGAGTTGGGGGTCAGGATCTTTTTGTCTCCCCTGCTCATAACTCCCCCACCATCCCACACACGGCTTCCCTTAGGGAGCGGGGGTGGGTAATTATTTAAATTGCTTCCAATATCCCTGCAAGCCCCAAGACCACTTTGATCTTGTTTATCTATCCCTCGGGGTTGTAACGCAGGCTCATAGTCACCACCCATGCTATTCCTCCTCCCCTCCTCCTTCCCGTGAGTTCTCCTAAATGATCTACTGTTCGTTTCCACGCTCTCTCCCTTGCGCACACTCAAGATGTTTTCTGCCATTGTCCCATTGTCAGTGCCTTGTTGTTCCGTCCATTGTCGGTAAGCACCATTCCCACTCATCCCCAATTCTCCATTCTCACTCCGTACGGGGCTCTTCCCCTTTAATTGCAGTCGCTGTTTCACTCCGCAGCTTTGTGTTGAGAATGTCAGAGGGGGGTGCCTTCCTCTGCTCGACTGCGACCGGGTTATCATAATGTGCCTGGTAGTATCCTCAAAGGGGGATTCATCCTCGTTCTCATCATCCTCGTTAGACTTTATTATATTCCGTTTTCCTTCCGGTTCCTCAAGCCCCACTCCATCTCCATTCCGTCCCAAAAAGAGTCTGCTCCCGGCGGATCGTGGCAAACCTAGCCGCAGTTGTCCGCTGGAGTTAGTCTGTTGTCGATCCGGGAGGGAGGAGCTGTCAACAGAGGCTCCATTGGTGTAATTACGCAGGGAGGGGGGCCGGGTGGTATTTTGATTACAAGTTTTTTGATTGGGTCCCCCCACATGTTAGTACGGTTGCTGGCACTCCACATTTTCAGAGCTTGGTGCGCTGCACACAAGTCTACGCGCCGATTGATGGACTCCGTTCCTGAAAACCATGCCTCTTTCAGTAGGCGACCTCCTTTTGTCGTGTCGTTGGCCAAGATTTGGGCATTCTCAAAGTCAAAGCAATGGTCGTATTCTGCTACATGGGCCCAAATCTGCAAATGTTGTTCGCCTCGTCTAATAGCCAACCTATGCTCATGTAGACGAGTCTTAAGTCTTTTTGAGGTCTCGCCTACATAATTACTCTGGCACCCCGTGCAGTTGATCTTATAAACTATAGCTGATCTCTCGGCGGTAGGGAGCTGGTCCTTGGGGCGCATCACTTTAGCTCGTAAGGTCTGGGTAGGTTTGTGGGCTACCTGTATATTACGGGGTGCCAGAAGCCTGGCTGTGGCTTCTGACACATTACTAATGTACGGTAGAGACACCCGTACGGTTCGTGTCTGGGGTTCCTCTCTTTGCTATCCGTTTCGGGGGTCTGATACCATACTGTGTCGCTTAATAAACCTTAGGGGGTACCCATTCATCCGGCATATGCGGAATAGATGTTTTCTTTCTTCTGCCTTAGACTCCATGGTGCTGCAGTGCGATTGCACCCGTTTAAACAAGGTCTTAATGCAGCTGGCTTTATGAGAGGCCGGATGGTTGCTATGGAAGTGGAGGATTCGGTCCGTATGGGTGGGCTTCCGATAGACCTTGGTGATCAAAGTTCCATCTAAGGAAAGTTGGACCAATACGTCCAAAAAGGCTATCGAGCCCCGGATCTCCTCCTCCACCGTAAATTTAATGTCCGGATATATTGAGTTTAACACTCCCATAAAGCCAGCTAGATGACACCGTTTGACGACAGCAAAGGTGTCGTCAACATACCGTGCCCAAAACTTGGGCTGTTGACGGGTCATGGCCTCGTGTTCTAATTGTTGGAGAACCGCTTCTGCCACCACGCTGGATATTGGGGAGCCCATCGGTGTGCCCTTGACTTGCTCATATATACTGCCTTGAAAGGAGAAATAAGTTGTAAGACATAGCTCAATGAGTTGCGCCAGATCCCCAGGTTGCAGGGAATCCCGGTGTCCAGTTTTTCCTAGTTTCTCTAATTGATCTCTTAGGATTCTTAGGGCCAGATCCTGAGGGATGGAGGTAAAGAGTGAGGTGACGTCAAAAGAGACCATCACCTCATCCTCCTCCACCCTAAGGGTCCTAATCCTTTCCAAGAATTCCTCCGCGGATCTGACTGTAGTAGGGCTGCCATCGACCAGGTAGGATATGCGATCACTAAGCCACTTTGCCAGCCCTGAAATGGGGGTGCCTCTAAACGACACAATAGAAAGACCCCATGGTGGCCTTGAAAAATAAAATCAACAAGTTACTTGACGGTTTTAAACGGTCTAAGAAACTTGACGAAGACACCTTAAGGAGAATACGGCCCAATGATTCGGCGCTCTCAAGGTTTTATGGGCTGCCAAAGGTCCATAAGGAGGATATTCCACTTCGCCCTATTGTGTCGTTTAGAGGCACCCCCATTTCAGGGCTGGCGAAGTGGCTTAGTGATCGCATATCCTACCTGGTCGATGGCAGCCCTACTACAGTCAGATCCGCGGAGGAATTCTTGGAAAGGATTAGGACCCTTAGGGTGGAGGAGGATGAGGTGATGGTCTCTTTTGATGTCACCTCACTCTTTACCTCCATCCCCCAGGATCTGGCCCTAAGAATCCTAAGAGATCAATTAGAGAAACTAGGAAAAACTGGACACCGGGATTCCCTGCAACCTGGGGATCTGGCGCAACTCATTGAGCTATGTCTTACAACTTATTTCTCCTTTCAAGGCAGTATATATGAGCAAGTCAAGGGCACACCGATGGGCTCCCCAATATCCAGCGTGGTGGCAGAAGCGGTTCTCCAACAATTAGAACACGAGGCCATGACCCGTCAACAGCCCAAGTTTTGGGCACGGTATGTTGACGACACCTTTGCTGTCGTCAAACGGTGTCATCTAGCTGGCTTTATGGGAGTGTTAAACTCAATATATCCGGACATTAAATTTACGGTGGAGGAGGAGATCCGGGGCTCGATAGCCTTTTTGGACGTATTGGTCCAACGTTCCTTAGATGGAACTTTGAACACCAAGGTCTATCGGAAGCCCACCCATACGGACCGAATCCTCCACTTCCATAGCAACCATCCGGCCTCCCATAAAGCCAGCTGCATTAAGACCTTGTTTAAACGGGTGCAATCGCACTGCAGCACCATGGAGTCTAAGGCAGAAGAAAGAAAACATCTATTCCGCATATGCCGGATGAATGGGTACCCCCTAAGGTTTATTAAGCAACACAGTATGGTATCAGACCCCCGAAACGGACAGCAAAGAGAGGAACCCCGGACACGAACCGTACGGGTGTCTCTACCGTACATTAGTAATGTGTCAGAAGCCACAGCCAGGCTTCTGGCACCCCACAATATACAGGTAGCCCACAAACCTACCCAGACCTTACGAGCTAAAGTGATGCGCCCCAAGGACCAGCTCCCTACCGCCGAGAGATCAGCTATAGTTTATAAGATCAACTGCACGGGGTGCCAGAGTAATTATGTAGGCGAGACCTCAAAAAGACTTAAGACTCGTCTACATGAGCATAGGTTGGCTATTAGACGAGGCGAACAACATTCGCAGATTTGGGCCCATGTAGCAGAATACGACCATTGCTTTGACTTTGAGAATGCCCAAATCTTGGCCAACGACACGACAAAAGGAGGTCGCCTACTGAAAGAGGCATGGTTTTCAGGAACGGAGTCCATCAATCGGCGCGTAGACTTGTGTGCAGCGCACCAAGCTCTGAAAATGTGGAGTGCCAGCAACCGTACTAACATGTGGGGGGGACCCAATCAAAAAACTTGTAATCAAAATACCACCCGGCCCCCCTCCCTGCGTAATTACACCAATGGAGCCTCTGTTGACAGCTCCTCCCTCCCGGATCGACAACAGACTAACTCCAGCGGACAACTGCGGCTAGGTTTGCCACGATCCGCCGGGAGCAGACTCTTTTTGGGACGGAATGGAGATGGAGTGGGGCTTGAGGAACCGGAAGGAAAACGGAATATAATAAAGTCTAACGAGGACGATGAGAACGAGGATGAATCCCCCTTTGAGGATACTACCAGGCACATTATGATAACCCGGTCGCAGTCGAGCAGAGGAAGGCACCCCCCTCTGACATTCTCAACACAAAGCTGCGGAGTGAAACAGCGACTGCAATTAAAGGGGAAGAGCCCCGTACGGAGTGAGAATGGAGAATTGGGGATGAGTGGGAATGGTGCTTACCGACAATGGACGGAACAACAAGGCACTGACAATGGGACAATGGCAGAAAACATCTTGAGTGTGCGCAAGGGAGAGAGCGTGGAAACGAACAGTAGATCATTTAGGAGAACTCACGGGAAGGAGGAGGGGAGGAGGAATAGCATGGGTGGTGACTATGAGCCTGCGTTACAACCCCGAGGGATAGATAAACAAGATCAAAGTGGTCTTGGGGCTTGCAGGGATATTGGAAGCAATTTAAATAATTACCCACCCCCGCTCCCTAAGGGAAGCCGTGTGTGGGATGGTGGGGGAGTTATGAGCAGGGGAGACAAAAAGATCCTGACCCCCAACTCTGAAACAGCTAACGGAGTAACGTATGACAGAATGCAAATTAGCAATGGAAAGAGGATAGATGCTGATGTGGGGCGTGCGCTTGAGACTCAACTCGATCAGCTGGGGCCGATGACACGCTCCAAGAGCCGGAAACAGGCATTAAACAACTGTATATAAGACTTCCCCCGGCGTTTGCCTTTTAACCCTGACGATGTCAAATGTATTTGACGAAAGCTTGGTGGATTAAATTCTATTTTTGATAGATATTCTCTTGGTGATCATTATTTTGACAATATATATATATATATATATATATATATATATATATATATATATATATATATATATATATATATATATATATATATATAAATAACCAGTATATCATCAACTTGTCTGTAGTCTAAAGGCTGAAGATGTACTTTGGTGAATAAATAATCCAACAAAACTGAAGTAAAGTAGATAGTGCACAATATATATACATTTATTTGCCCATTCAGCCTTGTGTTGCTTCTTTGACTGACATTTGACAGCAGCTCTCCAGGCAGTGGTCTTGATTCTCTCACAACACTTATCTCCTTCTTTCAACAACAGGTTCAAGGAATTCAACCTGGGGGCAGCCTCACACCAAGGATGAGCTATAGTTCCCTTTTGTAGTTAAAAATTCAGCCTTCGGTATTGTAGGTGTCACAATTTCAGCAAATAGAAATACTAGTTAGCAGACAGCAGACAGCTGGCTACACTTGACCTCATCATTGCAATGGGCCATTTATGGTTCTATTAAGTGAAGACATTTCTTAGATGTTACACATTTCTAATTTTGGGGATTGATGTTTATTTATATTCTAACATTCGTCCCTTGCCAAATTCATCATAAAAACCATCAAGATCATTAAAAATGAAATATAATAGCCTTACCAGAGCAACTGTTAAAGGATCAATGGAAGATCTGAAGAAAGCAGTCATATCCACATGTATACCAGTCAACTGAGGGATTTGGAAATGTTTTGCCAAGTGCCCAGAAGTTGGCAGAGAAATCTCAAATTGAAGCAATTTCCCTATTCATTCAGGAATACAACTGGCACCAAAGAAAGAAACATTTTGATTATGAGGCTTGGGGTAATCACAAAAGAAATATAAGAAAATGTTTAAGTTGAATTCTTTGACTGTGTGGTTGGTTATTCAGTCAGTCAGCTGAAAAAAGAATTAAAGGAATACAGTAGCATATGTTTTTTTAAAAAAAGATTTTTCCAGACGCCTGGTTATACTTGAAGAAGACTTACTTATTCATCAAATTTATAAAACTGCCTAGTTCCATAATAACTCAACACCAACAATTCATGGGGTAAAGGCAATGTTAGCACATGATGGCATGCACAATATTGATAAGTGTGATTTGGACGATAAACCAAACTGCCTTTGAAGGTATCTTTCAACAGGATTAGTATTAAATTATTATTAGACTATTTTTATTCTTTCTTCATTACTTTTTAAGTAACTCAGGGCAGCAAATATACATAATTATATTCTTCCCCCTATTTTGGCCACAACAGCAACCCTGGGAGATAGATTGGGCTGAGAGTGATTGGCCCAATGTCACCTAGATGGCTTTGGTGCCTAAGGTGAAATTAGCACTCACTGTCTCCTGGCAAATGGCCCAAAGTCAGCCAAGGGGCTTTTATGCCTAAGTGAGGACTAGAACTGATAGTTTCCTAGTTTCTAGGGCAGCACCTTAATCAGTACACCAAACTGCCTAGGAGAACAGATTTTGGATCAGTTGTGGATCAACTTTGGGTTATATGTGTGCATGTATATATATTTGCATTTTGCTGATCTTCGCTCATACTTTCCTATACAATTGCCAGTGGAGAACAAATCATTGATGGCGCAGTAGTTAGAATGCAGTATTGCACTGATGTTCTCAAGGTTGACTCAACCTTCTATCCTTCCGAGGTCGGTAAAATGAGGACTCAGCTTGTTGGGGGCAATATACTGACATTGCAAACCACCTGAGAGTGCTGTAAAGCACTATGGGACGGTATATAAATCTGTGTGCTATTGCTATTCACCAAGCTGAAATTAGTATATATAGACAGAACTCAGACTTCTAAAATTTTTGGATAAGCATGGGGACCAGTTTTCCATTTCAGCTCCCTTGCAAGTGTTCAAATATTGTGCCCGTGCCTTGGGAATACAGTAATCTCAACCATGATGGGCATCACTGAGCAGGAAATATTTCTCCCTGCTCAATTTTCAGTGAAATTGCTAACTGTAAATAGCCAACTCTGAGTCTCCTATTTCCCCATTTTATAGTTCTTTGTTTTTAGAAAACAAAATTGGACTGGATGTCCCTTCAATTAAAAGACCGTCCTCTGGCAGTCCTTCAAAGAAGGAGCTGGCATCTGATTTCCCTTGCAATCATAGACCATCCTTTTAAAAGTTTTGTCATGTTCAATAAACTGCAGAGTACTGAATGTTCATTCAAGGAATTCAACTGAAGGCAATTGTTAAAAAAGAAAGGGAAAGGGTAGAATCATGAATTTTGTTTATTGTACTTAACTACATTTAATAATAAATCAAGCTAGAGGTTTATATGTTCCTAACACACACAAATCATCTTGAAGGGACATATCAGAAGAAGAGAGAATAAGAATGGAAAATGGTGGCATGAAAAAATAGGGAGCAAGGAAAAAAAATAGAAATTATTCTAGATGACCTCTGTGGTCCTTCTCAGCTTTTGGATTCTTTGAAATGTCAAAGAATGTCATATATACTTTTTCTCTATGATATTCAGTCTTTTTCATCAGATGTGTGCAAATAATAATAATAATAATAATAATAATAATAATAATAATAATAATAATAATAATAGTGCAATCCCAAAACAACTGGAGCACCACTTGAACACCATTGGCATTGACAAATTCGCTATTAGTCAATTGCAAAAGGTGGCCTTACTAGGAACTGCTTCCATCCTGCGACGATATCTGTAATACCATCAAACATCCACATCTGCCTATCCCAGGTCCTGGTAGACAAAATGCCAAATCCAGTCTGAACATCTGGCTAACTGTGCGATGATCAAAAATAATAATAATAATAATAATAATAATAATAATAATAATAATAATAATAATAATAATAATAATAATAATAATGCATATTGGAAGTGATAGGGATCTGATATTCTGAGTCATTGCCCTCCTGCCCTCTGCATACTGAGGAGGAGAAAGGATGTGCAACAATCAAGGTCTCTTCCTGGAAAACATGTATCAATCAAAGCAGATAATACAAAGTTAGAAGGACAAGTAATTTGATTTGGTATTCAGTAGAACGGGGTGAGATGTTGAAATAATGATTTGATTCAAATGAGATTCAGGTAAATTATCCCTTCAAATAGAAATATTGAATGGAATAATCAGATTGATCCAGGACATCATTTCAAAGCAGGGATCATTAAACTGTTTTGGAGAAATTCAAATACATTTTGACAATTTGATGGATTTCCTGGTTGCATAGAATACCAAATCTATTTCCTTACATGGGTGAGGGTGGGATCATGAGGTATGATGGTTCTTTGATAGATGAAGAAAGAACTGGAGAAGATAACAAAACATAAAGACCTGCAAATAGAAATAGAACGACTGTGGTGAAAGAAAGCAATAGCCATAGGCACCTTGGGTGCAATCCCAAAACAAAACTTTGTTTGAAAGATCTGCAATTTGCTTTGGGAAGTTACCATCAGTGACACTACTTTTATTTATTCAACCGCTTATTTTACCCATATGTTGTCCACATTCATTTCTTCGGGTTTCTGAACAGAAATGAATATTTTAATATATACTTCAAACCTCCTTTCTTTCTATTGCTTCAGCCAATGAGTTTTATGACAAGCAGAAATCTTGACTAGAGGCATGTTGTTCTACTGTTTTTTTTCACCTGGCTCGTATTAAGTGTATTTGGCAGGATTGTTTACTACTGAATTACAATTTGGCCTATATACCAATACATGAGATGAACTGGTATCAGGAATATGTTGATTTTAAATTTTTAAGTGCAGCGTATGTTCAGGTAAACAGGAATATATTTTCATGGATCTAAATAGACATGCACATTGCACTGATATAATCAACCTTCAGGTAATAAAATTCTTTTGCACTGTTCATTAACCTCAAAGAACTCTGAAACATATTCATAAGCTTCCAAGTCCAGTACAGGAGATAATGTGATTACGACTATAATTAATTGGAAATAATACTGAAACTTAATTATCCCTGCCATATGCTCCCATGCATGCTAGGGAGTAAGATACTCAGATTATATCTATCCTCTGACTAGTGAATTGTGCATTCTGCATTGTTAAGCTAATCATATGCCTAATACTTAATGTCATTTAGAATATAATTAATTTCAGACAAATATGTAGGTGGACAAAGAATAATCTACTCAGATTCCCATGTATAGATAGCTATGGAGAAATGAAATGTTATACTGTTGATACTTTAAATATGCATTACATGCAAAGAAAAAATTAATACAGATTATACTATAGGGGAATAATATTTTACTTTTTTATTTTGCTTCAGTGGCTCAAAGTAATAATTTAAACCAAGCTGATCAACTTGTCATTAAACTGTGACAATTAGAGTCACATTCAATATTATTACATTTTTCCAATCATGCTAATAATGGTGCAAGCCACCATTCATTAATATAAATGACATAAATTAGGGCCACAATATTATAAAAAAAAATTGTTGCATCCACTCAGTTAATTGTGATATTTTGTTGCTTGTAGCATCTTTCTACTAGTTAGCATTTATGTATCATAAATGATTATAAAAATAATCCAACAAAATATTTGATAGAAGCCATCACATGAATGGATTTATGCTGTCACCAAAGGCCTGTATGCTATAAATGTAGACATAAACATAAGGATATTCCATAAGATTTTATGGTTTTAATTGGTTGTAATGGGTTCCTATGCTTCTGTTTTATCCATCTTTTATCTTTTTTGTTTTTCTTGTAATTGTTTGAGATACCCAAAGTTATGAATGTAAGATGGGTGGCCATACAAATTGAATGAATGAATGAATGAATGAATTATAAATGAATGAATGAATGAATGAATGAAATTTTCTAATCTCAGAAGAGTCTCTTTTCCACACACTGAAATATAATTTCTAAGAATAGACTTTCTATAGAAGTATTCAATTAATTATCCTTCCTTGGAACTGTTACCATCAGTGGAATGGAAAGAGATTATTCACATACACACACACACACACACACACACACACACAAACACACACAGAGAGAGAGAGAGAGAGAGAGAGAGAGAGAATATACAGGTGTGTGTGTGTGTGTGTGTGTGTGTGTGTGTGTGTGTGTGTGTGTACATAGATACATACATACATACATACATGTCAATAAAAATATAGAAAAATGAACACCAGGATAAAAATAAACAGGACCATTTAATATAAACAAACCTGCAAGTTAAAGAGTTACTGAGCTTTCGTCAGCCAAACTACTGACATCATCAGAGTTAGAATGCTAGGTGATTAGGGGGCTTGCCTATATAGCTGTCTGTCTCTGCGCCCGGCTTCTCGAGCGCATCATCAGCCCATTAGTTATGTTAATCTGCAATGTGCTAAGTTGATTCACATCCGGCAGCTTGTTGGTGGACCTGATGATTGTATTCCGATCCTCTATCGCTTCTCTAGTGCACGTGCAGATGCCTGGGGGGTAGCTGTTAAGCCGTCTCTGCTCCTTATCTCCCCTTCCTCTCATTTTGGAGCGATCTCTCAATCTGCATTTCAAACGCCCTGTGGGGCTGTCATCCTCTCCTAAGGCCGCCATTGTTTCGTCTGTAGCTCCCTGTCCCCGATCCTGGAAAGAGCCACTATTCGGATGTTCCTGCTTCATATCCCCCCTTTTTTTGTCTCTCCTTTCGAGCCGCTTCTGCATGTCCGTTTCCAACACCTGATCTTGACACCTCATTAGTTTTTCATCTCCTCCCATAGCAGGTCTTGTTGTCTAACCTGCAGCCCTGTCACTCCAGTCCTACGAGTTGCTATCTTGTTGCTTCTAGAAGCACGAAGCCGAAAATACCAGCCTGAAGATGACAAATGAGACTTTGTCGAAACGTCGCCAAGACACTTCCAATTTGACACGGGAGAAAACCCAAATAACCAAAGATCTACATATATATATATATATATATATATATATATATATATATATATATATATATATATATATGTATATACACATATACATATACATGCTAATCTTTGCCCACTCTTACAGAAATGTATTTATGAATTAAATTTATTTGCCACTCATCTCACTATATAGGAAGTTTTTATATTTTACATGCCTGTAGAAATTCGGATCTCACAGAGCCATCTTATTGACTGGCAGAGTGCCATATTGCCGTTAGTCTAGTTTCTTAGCTTCAACTTCTTAGGTAGACAAAGCATCTATTATCTTCAATAAACTGAATCAAGTGTTTAATATAAAACCTATTTGATAGACTGTTCTATCTATCAGACACTAGTTGAAAAATAGACACATCGCTTTATGATGCCTAAATCAATGTGGTAATTTTCACTTCTTTTGGCTTGTATCTTTTTATTGTTATTAACATTTTATTGTAAATTATTTCCTTGCAGCTTTGTGTTAATAATCTATTCTTGCATTCGTTACAAAAACACTTCTTTGCCTTTGGCTACTGCTGGGAAACAGCTGCAATTTGAGATGTCAGTGTAGCCATTAACATCAAGTGTTGTGAATCACTGTTTGCACTGCATCACAGAATTATTGGGTGTAGATGTGAGACGGTGAATGTATGTTAGGCAAGCAAAAACATCCCTATATTTTCCCTGTGGTAGAAAAGTTTTCTTCTTCAATATAAAAGAAAGCTGATTTCCCCCCCCATGCATTGTAGAACAAATTATTAAAATACTAAATGGTTGTGGTATTGCCAAGGATCTTCTATGTTGCTATAGGGTGACTTTCCTGACCTTGTAGGCATGGCCACATGTAATTTTCAAAACTCTTAATTTATTAAAAATAGTTATATGAAAAATAGGTAGACTTCCTCCATATTGGTTGGAGGAAAGGCATGAATTGTTTCTGAAGGAGCAGAAATATTGTATTTCTCCAAGAAAGGGAGCCTTAAAAAAACATGCTCCCCCTATCATCATTTCTCAACTCCTGGTTTTTTGCTTCTCAAAACCTTCTTTGGTTATATGATGTAGATCAGACATTTCAAACTCGCTACATCACGTGATGCCGTGCGATGTATCGAAACTTTTTCCCCATTGCCGGCAATGGGGTGGGCGTGGTTTCCTCATGATGCATCCTGCCCACGGGCCGGCAGTTTGACACCCCTGATGTAGAGAGAAGCAGAAGTGGTGTGAAAGCAAAGAAGGGAAGTTTATTTCTATAGTCGTGCTGGATGTGCCTTGCCAACATGAATTCTTAGGTCTCCATTTTTCATAGTCCATCAGGAAACACTGCTATGCTTTCTATGAGTCAGTATGTCTGCAAGAATTTTTCCCTCGAACTGCAAAACAAACCATTTAAAGATGAAAGGCTGAAATATGGACCTTGGCATCCTTCAGACATATAAGACATATCGGACCCCAGGCAGCATGATCAGGGTTTGAAGAATTGTAATCTAAAACTTCACCAGAGGGCCAGCCCTGTTAGCTGGGCACTTCTGGGATTTGAAGGACATACAACTTAAAGTTTACAAGGTTAAAAAACATTGGCATAGATGTGATTGCTGCTGCTAACCCTGCCACCACCCCCACCACCAATTCCCAACTCCAAGGACTACTGTCTTATCATCTTGGCCAGTGTGCCCATTTTGGATGTGACAAACCAGAAGCTGAACTGGTTGCCTAATTTACCATCCTATCTGATGTTATCCATCATAATTAATACTGAAACATTACCAAATGAAATTAGAGCAGGTTACAACTTGATATTGGCAATGAGCTTGATGAACTGGATATTATGATATACTGTATGAATTTTATTTTATTTTATTTTATTAGAGGTCTCCTCATCATTTCTTAGTGTCTCACACTTAAAACATCGTTCAAAATATTTAATTATATTGTCACGGTTGGAAGACTCAGGTAAAAGGCAGGCCAGTATTCATGCCAAAAGCTTGTTAAGTTAATAGAAATCATTTCTGGTGAATTGCTCTGAAGCAACAAGATTGATAGAATTTCAATAAAATGTCCTTTAAAAATATCAGAATAGTTCAAGGTGCACTGAGTCAGTTTCTGGATATTTTTTCACTCATAGGACAGTGAGCCTGTGCAAGACAGCATTATGTTGCACCTACAAGGTGCCATGGCTTTCACAGATAGCTTTCATAGCTTTTTGTGCTAACTTGAAAATTCCGCCTAACCTTTAGGGATCTCGGAGCCCTAGTGGACAATCATTTAAATATGAGCCAGCAGCGTGCTGCAGCTGCCAAAAAAGCCAACTCAGTGCTGGGCTGCATTAACAGAGGGATAGAATCAAGATCACGTGAAGTATTAATACCCCTTTACAATGCCTTGGTAAGGCCACACTTGGAATACTGCATCCAGTTTTGGTCACCACAATGTAAAAAAGATGTTGAGATTCTAGAACAGGCATGTCAAACTGCCAGCTCATGGGCCGGATGTGTCACACCAAAACCGCGCCCATCCCATTGCTGGCAATGGGGAAAAAGTCACAATAAGTTGTGTGACATCACATGACATCGTGAGTTTGACATGCCTGCTCTAAAAAGAGTACAGAGAAGAGCAAAAAAAAAAAATGATAATGGGGCTGGAGGTTAAAAAATATAATAAACAGTTGCTGGAATTGGGTATGTCTAGTAGAACGGCAAGAAGGACTAGGGCTGACATGATAGCAGTGTTTGAATATTTGAGGGACTACCAGAAAGAAGTACCTGAGGGCAGGACAAGAAGCAATGGATGGAAATTAATCAAGGACAGAAGCAACCTAGAACTAACTGACAGTCAGAACAATTAATCAATGGAACAACTTGCCTCCAAAGTTGTGAATGCTCCAACACTGGTAGTTTTTAAGAAGAGATTAGTCAACCATTTGTCTGAAATAGTATAGGGTCTCCTGACTGAGCAGGGGGTTGGACTAGAAAACCTCCAAGGTCCCTTCCAACTCTGTTATTCCATTCCATTCCATTCCATTCCATTCAATATTATTATTATTATTTTATTATTTTTAAAATTTAAAATTTTAAAAAGTATTTTAAAATTTAAAATACTTTCCATGGGGGCCTTATAATTTTGCCTTTGTGCTGCTTTGCAGATCTGCTTCAGTGGAGTGATTTGATGGTTATCAGTGAACCAAATTGTCCCTTGAAAGCTTTGCATTGCCCTACAAGGTAGCTATCTAAAATCATGCATGACCAAGATAACATGGACAGAGATTTCCTCCCTCCCTTCAATATTAGAACTGTAGATCATTCATTGAAGTTGAATGCAGACAACAGCAACAACAATGGAATATACAGCTCCAAAGAAGAAACTATATTTTGCTAGTGAATATTGATAGTTTTAAAAGACAACTGGAGAAGTGAATGGAGGGGGACTATTACTTCCTGATTCATAGGTAATATACTAAATATTCCTGGGAAGCACAGCAGAAGGCGGCTTGAGAGCTGCCCAAATACATCTAGTTGGCCATTATAACTAAAATGCTGGTTTACAACATTGTTCTATTATCTTATTGCGCTTGTGAACACACAAGCACACAATTACAAATGTGTAATCAGCTATTTGCTCAAAAATGGCAATAAACAGAAATACCAGTTAAAGGAATATTCATGGTCTTCATTTTTGGGAATAAGGACTATTGATCTGAGATGGTTAATGAATGTTCTGAATCCTGTAAAGGAATTTTGAGTGGCTTGTGTTGATTCCGCGGGAAAAGCAGTAACTTCGTTGAATGGTTGTAGAGAAAGATTACACCTTTTTCACAGCTCAAGAGAAGAGGATAGAAAGATGAACAATATCTGCTCTTTAGAATTAGGAGAAAATTGGATGGTTTCACAAGACTATTCTTTCACAAGGGAGTAGTCCAATTTATACTACTTAACTTCAATCTCAGAATGTTTTTTTAAAAAGAAATACCAAGTCATGTTTCTTAGATAATTATGTATTGCACATTATCAATAAGCTGAAATATAACATTGTTCTTTCCACATATTTTAAGATAAAGATTGATGCATAATTAAGTCTAAAGAATGTGACTTTCAACTTTAATTTGGTTGGAAGCTGAAATGAACAACAGTGGAATTTACTTCTATATAAATCTCTATAGAATTAAGGTATAATGAGTTTTCACCTACACAGTACTGACCTGTACAATCTGCCCTGTACAATTAAACCAGGAAAGTATATACAATTTAAAATAACAATAGAGAAAATTCTGGAAATACATAAAAAGCAACCTACAGATAAAAATGATTGCTGCTTGATATAGTACATTTCAAATGACTTTGAGGGAAATTCACAGAAGAGATACCTGCCACTGCTTGTTTACATGCCCTCCTTTTAATCTTTGAGACATCCAACCATACATTGCTGAAAACAATCTTTTCCAGGATTCTTATAGGCTAACATTCTTTATATAACCTATTTCCCTTTTGCCAATTAGGATCCTAAAGAAGTAGTGTCACTTTGTGATAAGAATGATATTGTTATGGTTCTGGCTAATGAAACACTTCAAAGAACTTCCAGGCATATTTTCCTAAAAGTCATTTATTGTTACAAAATGTTGGCACAGGCATAACGGAGGTATGCCAAGATCTAAATTCTCTTCCCTCAAGCAATTAAATTATCAGCATGTTCCCTCCCCCAAATTAGCTGTCATATATCACGTTATCCAATTAGTATGAAGGTCAAAGGTTTCCTTCCTCTCTCTTTCCCTTTAACATCTTCTGCTCTGCATTAACTCTAAAATTACCAGACAGTTCTGCATATTGTCAAAGCAAGAATATACAGTATTTGCAGCGTTGACAGATATACAATATTTGCTGAAATTGGGGTGCTATGGCTCAGTGATTAAAGACACTGAGCTTGTCAGCTGGAAAAATGATGGCCTGGGTTTGAGACCCGAGCGCTGTGTGATGGGTGAGCTCCGTCACCCAGCTCTTGCCAATCTTACAGTTGGAACACATGCAAATGTGAGTAGATAAATAGGTACCATTTCAGGGAAAAGATAACAGCGTTCCATGCATCTCAGCATATAGTCATGCTAGCAACATGATCATGCAAATGTCTCCAGGCAACGCTGGCTCCCTTAGCTAAGAAACAGAGATGAGCACTAGAGTCAGATACAACTGGACAGGAGAAAAACTTAATCTTTATCTTTACCTATTTGCTGAAATCATTGAGATGTCTTGTTTCAATCCAAATATTTTAAACACCCTGTATAAATAAAATTATATAATTGAAATTTCCCATAGCAAATTTTTTCCACTCATGAAATTGTCTTCAACTTAGTATAGCCTACTGTAACATAATATCATATATCACATTACATCGTAGTATGGGTTTTTCACTAATGCTTCTTTCACACATAGCATTTTATTCCATATTGTGCCTTATTTTTCAACATCCACCAGTCCTTTGCAGTAGATAATCAGAGTTTCAGAACAGCATCAAAAGAAAGGAGAACTATGATCTGCTGGATTTTTTTCTGGCTATCTGTGTATTATACTGTTACCTCCATCTCCTAGCTTATTTATTTATTTATTTATTGTTAAAGTTATTTGCTGCCTGTCTCACTCAGGCACCCTGCAACAATAAAAAGGAAGACATGAAAAGAGTGCAAGCAAAACTGAAGTAAAATAATAGAACAATAAAATAAACAATGAAATAGAGCAATGAGAATACATCAATATGATGACAAAATTATGGACAGGTGGAGAGCAGAGAGTAAGGGGGGAGGTGGAGTCTACCATCAATCCAGCAGCCACCTCCGATGCGGAACTCCCCAATTTGATCCCCAGGCCAACTGGTAGAGCTAGGTCTTCAGGTTCCCGTGGAAGGATAGAAGGGTGGGGGCAGATCTTGCCTTAGAGCAGTGGTTCTCAACCTGTGGGTCGGGACCCCATTTCGGGTCGAACGACCATTTCATGGGGGTCGCCAAACCATGCTGTCCACCATTTTATTCCCTTTTCCCTAGCTGTCCTACTCCCTCTTATTGGTGGCCACACCCACTTGGGGGTCACCACAACATGGGGAACTGTATTATGGGGTCACGGCATTAGAAAGGTTGAGAACCACTGCCTTAGAGGATAGGCTGCTCCAAAGAGAGGATTGCTGCAGCAGAGAAGATTCTTCTTCTGGATCCCTATAGTTGGAGTTCTTTGACTGATGGGATTCATACTAGTGTCAACTATCTGGCTGGTGAATTCAATATTGAAGAAACTCTATGGTCTTGGGGTGCCATAAGAAATAATCTTTACTGAATACATTGAATAATGCTGAAGAAGCAAAATCAACTCTAGTTTTCCTGCATGGTTAGTTAACAATGGCTTTTCATAACCCTCACCTACCATGTATTCACGTTACCCAATCACATTCTTTCTGTTTGTTATGGGATCAAACCACTTCTCCGTCAGACACCTGATTTTGATGACCTTGGGTCTCACGGTCCATGGATGGCTTCTTGAAACTTTTGTTTCTTTCCCAGGCTTTCCCTTCCTCCTGTTTCTATGGCAAGTTGAGTAGCGACAGAGGTTAGCAAGCATCTTAGCAATTCAACCTTCACAAGTAGACCCTCTCTTCTGGTTCAAGTAGAATGAGCTTGTCTAAGCAGGACAAGACGGTTCATCAGGTTGCCTACCCCTGGCCTAGACCAATGCCATTAAGGACTTTAAAGGTCATAACCAACATCTTGAACTGCACTCAGAAACAGACTGGTAGCCAGTGAAGTTCATGGAGCAGAGAGGTAATACAGGTAGTTCTCAACTTTCAACCATAATGGAGTTCAAAATTTTGGTTGCTAAGTGATTTTGTAAGTGATTTTTGCCCCATTTTATGATCTCTCTTGCCACAATTGTTAAGTGAATCATTGTTAAGTTAGTAACATGGCTGTTAAGTGAATTGGGTTTCCCTGTTCACTTTGCTTGTCAGAATGTTGCAAAAGGCAATCACATGACCCTGGGTCACTGCAACTATCATAAATATGGGTCAGTTGCCAAACTTCAGAATTTTGAAATGAGTGACCATCGAGATGCCACAATGGTCGTAAACATGAAAAAATTGTCATAAGTCACTTTTTTCAGTCTTTTAACTTTGAACAGTCACTAAGCGAACTGTTGTAAGTTGAGAACTATCTATATGAACCATCCTACTTTAACAGCATTCAAAATTGCCTTTGACAGAATGTTTGTAAGCTTGTTTGTAAGTATTGTTGCTTACAAACATTAACAATATACAGTAAATAAATCTTAAATAAAAACATCTAGGATAACAACAATAAATTACATAACTGGTCAATTACGAAAATCATTGCTAATGTTCTTGAAAAAAAATATTCTCAGATCCACATTTAGTTATTCATTGAGTTCTTTTGGCCATGGTAAACAAACTCCATTAAAAAAAAGACATTATCTTGATTAATTCTATATACTATTCTCAAAGCAGAAAATGAAAGCGAAGAATTTATATATTTCAAACAGTAAATAGCAGTTTGGATGCTAATAAGCATTTACAATTGATCCCACAACTTCAAAACTCTATAAAATACATCATCATAAATCTGTGCAGAAGATATTTGAGCACATTTACAATATCCGAGCAATTTTACAGAAATGTGCTAGAGAAAAATGTCTAACACATTATTATAAATTTAAATAATCATAAACAAGACTCCTAAAAGCTCACTGGTATGAACTGCTGTGAGATAAAAGATGCATAAATAAATAAATCCCATTTTTCATCAGTAACCATTTAGGATGTATATTTAGTTGCTGGTTGAAGGATGTTTTGGGCTTTAAAGTGCTAATCTATGGAACTGAGTCACTTCAGAATATCATCACCTCATCCATAACTAGGAATGTAATCCAATATATATATATATATATATATATTTCAAATGGTAGAGCATGGCAATTATTGCTAGAAACTGAAAACTGAAGTACACTAGGAAAAAGGGACCACTCTGTGAAGCTAGTATACAGTAAGCAAATAGCCAGTACCTGTCTAACTAATCACATAGCTTCATGATGCAATATGAAATCTTATAGCCATGAAATGAAATCATTTATGCCTTTTCTCTTCTCTCATTGGTTCCTATAAAACAATATTTTCCCTTAGATAGTCCCCTACCATCTTGACTTTGCAGAAGGCTGTTAAAACCTGTGTTTCCATAAGTTATGTGTGTTTGTTGTTAAGCATTTGTTGTGCTGTATGTATGTATACACACACACACACACACACACACACACACACACACATTTCTATGAAGTGTTTGCTCCCCCATGTTAAATATTTAAGACAGGCGGCTGTATAAATTTTCTCAATAAAATAAATAAACAAATATAGCACATCTCTTTTTCTTAGTGCACCTAAAGAGATCTCAGAAGCCTTTAAACATAGTTTACAGTTTGTTAGTAAACTCCTAAATTCTGAACAAAGCAAGTTAGATACTGAGGAAGGTATCTAACTATGTGTACATTGTACTAACTGAGAGTGGACAGTGAATGAAATTCTCTTGGATGTATTATTTATTAACCCATTTTTCATAGCTACCCATTTAACTTTTAGTGACTCTAGGTGGCTTACAATAAAACCAATAACAACACAAATTACATAATAGAAGATGAAAATAAAAACAGATAGCATCCAGACTTGATCTAATTCATCATCCATACACCAGGTGGTAGGTTCTAAACCATACCCAGGATCTAGGGTTTGAGTACAAAACCAAGTTTTCTAAGTATTATGAAAGCTCAACAGCGACAGAGCCAATCTAATCTCAGGGGGAATTATGTTCCACTAGGAGGGTGCCATTCACATTCCCTAGATGATGGAACTCAGAGCATGTTCTTCCTACCAGATCAGATAGGACAGGAAGAAAAAAATTAGGGAGAGATGGTCCTGTGAGTAACCTGGTCCTAAGCCTAACTCTTACATACAGTAATGGTTAAACCCTTTCTAAATGGTAATGTTCCTAAAAGTGAAATCAGATCATAATACCAAGTAATATGTCAAGTTGGTAAGTCTAAATGCAAAACTGGGTGCATATATTGAGAATGTGAGTGATAGTTTGACAAACATTTTGATAGTTATTTGAGTATGGCTTATGTGTAACATCTAATAGAGACCTTATCTGATGCATATTTTTTTTTCTTAATTTCAATGTCTTAAAAGCACTTTCACAACGATAATGTACTTTATTTTATTTTTCCAAAATTTTCCAAAGGCTAGATAAAGAACTGGGGGTTAAGAAGCAGACACAAAGGAGTTTCAGATTGGGTGAAATGTTATGTACATGGATCACTTGAATGATAAGTTCACATAAATTATATTTATTTGAAACGTAGTAAATTTTGCCTACTTGGGATACTGAATTTTAGCACATCTAAAAATGACTAGTCATAAATTCTACAATTATTGAAAGAATGGCTTCTTGATTGATCGCATTGACAGTGTTATCCTCCATTATTACAACAGTATAGTAGCGTTTCCAGGTTAGCAAGGAATTTAAATGCCATGATGATTTATTTGCCAAATACAAAACACTGTTGTAAGCAAGGCTTTTGAATTGTACCTTACAAGTGTCCAAAGTATTATCTGCTAATTAGGTACAGAAAGTGCATATGTAATGTTAGCTGAAACAGTTCAACCTTCTAACATAAGCTTTTTAATGAAAAAAAAATTACAATTACTGTAATAAATTTGGTATCATTTTTATACAATTAAATACTCTTTTAAAAGAGATTTGGCAGTTGATTTTTGAAGTTAACCTGAAAAATAAGCATAATAAAAAGAAGAAAAGCCCTAACTCAGCAGGTAGTGTCTAGAGTTCAGTCCTATGCATGTCTATTCTGAAGTAATTTTAATTATGTCAATGGGATTTATTTCTAGATGCATTTGAGTAGCACAACAACTCAAATATCATATTTTTAGATTTACAACCCTTGGCTGTAAAAAAAGAGACATAGAATCAAAATTAAGTGAAGTATTAGTACCACTTTATAAATCCTTAGTAAGACCAAACCTGGAAGGGTATAGTTGCATCTTATTTGGTCATCGCATTACAAAAAAGATGTTGAGACTTTGGGGAAAAGTGCAAAGAAGAACAACTAAGATGATTAAGGGCTTGGAGCCAAAAATTATGAAGAATGGTTGCAAGAATTGGGTATGGCCAGTCTAGAGAAAAGAAAGACTAGGGATGACATGATAGCAGTATTTCAGTATTTGAGGGGATGCCACAAAGTAGAGGGGGGTCAACATATTTTCCAAAGCACCAGAAGATTAGAAACAATGGATGGAAACTAATCAAGGAGAGAAGCAACCTGGAATTAAGGAGAAACACTCTAACAGTGAGGACAATGAACCAGTGGAACAACTTGCCTGCAGAAGTTGTGGGTGCTTCATCACTGGAGTTTTTTAAGAAAAGACTGGACAGCCACCTGTATGAATGCTATAATGTCCCCTGCTTGAGCAGGGGGTTGGGCTAGAAGACCTCCAAAGTAGCTCTGTTCTGATTCTGATTGAATCAGAAGCCTTTGAATCTTGAATCACTCAGTCTCTAAAGTTCTTCCATTTTAGCATATTTTTTTAAAAAGTCACATTTCTTAATGACAAGCAAATGTGTATGGCAGGCTTTGAAATGTTTGCTTATTGAGCATTTCTTGCCTAGACATTGTATTTCAGTCTTCCTCAGTCTAATGCACCCCAGATATGATGGAATTTATAAATAATGTAAATCCCAGTCTGAATATCCTGCCTGAAATGTATGGAGTTATAGTTTAACAATCTTGAGGACAATTTTGGACAATGTGGCTGACTTAGCTGAGAATAAAACTTACTACCAACAAAAGCAATAACAAACAATATTACTCAAAGACCTATACATTATTATTGTACTTTAGCGTGATGCTTTCACTAATGCTGTTAAGTCAAAACAAAGGCGTTCAGTAATTAGAGGGAAAATTACTGACCGTTTTCCTGAAAGTTATCAATGAAGTTTCTTACACCTTCGTTTCCAAGCAAATGACAGATCACTGACATTAAGTCCTTGACTTACAACTATCTGTTTAGTGATTTATAATTGGCCCTCACATTTACAACTGTCACAGCATCCGTACAGTCATGTGATCAAAATTCAAGTGCTTGGCAACTGGCTTGTATTTATGATGGATGCAGCATTCCAGGGTCTTGTGATCACTATTTGTTATCTTTTCAGCTGGTTTCTGACAGTCAGTTGGGGAAGTTGGATTTGCTTAATGGACCGCCTGATTGACTTAAAAACAAATGCCCCACTGCAGATTGGAAAAGATTTATATTTTTATATTCAAGGAGATGGTGATAGCCCATCAGGTCACTCTTCTGCCTCTTCCACTGAGCAATGGGCATGAGTTTTTTTGCTTTCCTCGGAAGGATTTCATTTGTTTATTTCAAGTTCTTCTTACTCTATACTTCATCCCTAAAGAGATCACAGAAGAATATACTTAAGACTGTGAAGCAATAAAACAAGCCTTGTTACATGCTGACTTCACAGCAGCCCAAAGAAACCTATTTTAACTGTCCTTGTAGGTTTTTCAGATCTGAGTAACTTACAGATTGTTGTCTTATAAACATTTCAGAAGGCACTGAGAAGAAGCTCCATGAAAAGAACTGGTTCTTAGGAAGATTTATGAGGAGGAAATTAGTTCTTCAGGAAACCTGGATTCTAGCAATTTAAAACAAGCTCAAAACCAGCTCTTTGATTTGTCAATAGACAGCCTCTATTCCATCTCTGTAAGCAATTTCACAGCAGTATTCTAAACCAGCTAAGATTTTTCAGTATTCTGTAGAAAAAGCCACCTCTAGAATAAAATATAGTAATCAAGCCAGCCAAGATGTGGATAAGACATAAATCACCATAACTAGACTTGTAAAGGATGTAACCATTTGTTTTGGGAGTGTTCAAAGTTGCAAAAGTTGAAAAAAGTGAGTTACAAATGGTCCTTGAACCTACCTGGCCATATAATCAAATTTTGGGCACTTGGCAACTGGTATATATTTATAATGGCTTCAGGGTCCCAGGGTCACATGATCTCCTCTCCTCTCTTCCCCCTCCCCTTCCTCCTTACCTCTGGAGACATATATTTTCAAGTAGATTACTTTTAAAATTAAAACAAGATGGTAAAATAAAATCACATAGGGGAGCAAGCATGACATGCTGAAAGAAGGTTCTATATTCCCATGAGCACAAAATTGTCCATCCTTGGTTTGGGTCATGAAACCCACTTGAGATAAGATGACATCTGTGAGAAGCCCTTTTGATGCAGTCATCCCTGGCAAAACCTCTCAGGTTTTTTTAAATTTTATGGCACTGTAAAAGTGATTTTCTAACTCCATCTTTTATTTATCTTATGACACCCCTAGGTGTCACTGCCCTTCAAAAAGCAACTGACATGGAGAGCAGATTGGAGATTTACCTGCATTCTGAGGAAATGCTTGCTGAATCATGAATCCTCGGTTGACTTTCTTGACGTCAGAATCCAGTCTTATTGCAGAAAGATTTTGAAAGGGAAAAAAGAATCCTTGTACTAAGGCTGTTAGAAAATGTTGGGAGTTTGCTTATGTGGAATACAGTTCGTCTCCCCCTAAATTATCATAATATAAAATGTACCTCTTTATCTCTGTGTCACATCCATACCGGTATTAGCAGCCACAGACGCATATTTGAGTAATAGGGCTGAAATGTTTAAATGGCTCGTCTGTTCTTTGTAAAGAATTCCTTCAACTGTGTTATTTTTAAAGACATATAAAAGTCTGTTTCAGTGGCAGTGTATCTGGCAGTAATACTGAAACTGGAAAAAGCTTATGTATTTCTTAGTATTATCATTCAATATAGTACATGACCAGTTTTGCAATCTTTCACTTCTTTTAAGATTTTTGTTCTATGAAATAAACAGGAGGTTGGCTATATAAATGATGGTATATTTTCCTGTCTCTCAACATGCCTCCAGGATGTTAGACTCCAGATGGAAAAAAAAATAATTGGAAAAAAAAGAGATCTCACAAACAAGCCTGGCTTATTAAATAATTAATCTACAATCATTTACTCCTCTCTCACTCACATCCTATACAACACTGCACAGATATGTAAATAACTGCTGACTTTTCCCAATAGCAATGAAGTACTGGGGAAAAAATAATAAAATACTGCAGAATATATATAGAATATTTGGAGAATTGGATCAAAATGATTGCTTAGAAGCAGAATGCAAATAGGATGCAAAAATGAATTAAAGGTTTTCTTTTTTTGGTAAATGGAAGATGGACAGACTTCAAGGGTGAAAAATATTTTTGGTGCAGAGGCATATTTCAAGCCTGTGATTACAGAATGTTTATAAATGTCTATATATTTTGCTCAAGTTTTGTTGCATATTTGTCACAAAAAGATGCTAGCGTTCTTCTTGGAAATATATTTTTCGGTTATTTGTTCAGTTTACATAAATAAATTATAATTCTGCTTCCATAAAAAACCATTGCAAAGTAGTTATCAAAACATTTAGGAGCCATATTAAAAAATTCAACCCATTTAAAATGTAAATAAAACAAATGCACTACATAGATCTCAATTTTAATTATCAGTCTAAAAAAAGTCAGAACTAATTAAACAAATTCCAAATAATTACATGATGAACAAGCCGTGATGAGAAAAGATAGATCATAAAATTTGAGAGCTGGATTAGATGAACTTTGTGTTATGGTAAAGAGTCCACAAAATAGGAAGAATCTTCTAGAAGACCTCTTTAGCTGGATTCTAGCAATAAATAATTTATCCGTAATGAAAATTGGGTCATAATATTCATAGACAATCTGCTATCTACTAGACATTTGGGGCTCTAGCTCCTAAAATCCCTGATTATTAACCATGGAGATTAGGGCTTTGGGGAATTGTAGCCCAATATCTATTTCAGGTTATTAGGTAGCTTTTATTCCTTTGATCTCAGAAGATAATGTCTTATTAATCTTGGGTTTCTTTCTTTTGGACTTTCATTTTGCTGAAATATGACTATTCTGCTGCTTTCCTTTCCTCATTTTTCCATCTTCTTTGCTTCCAGTTTTGCTATTTGTCTGATAGAGCAGGGATCCCCAACCCCTGGGCCATGGACTGGTACAGCTCCATGGCCTATTAGGAACTGGGCTGTGGAAGCGACGGGCAAGTGAGCGAAGCTTCATCTGCGCATGCGTGGGAACTAGGTCATGTGTGAAACTATCCCCTCCCCCAGTCCATGGAAGACAATTTTTCTTCCAAAACTGGTCTTTGATACTAGAAAGATTGGGGATAGATAATTCTTTTCCTCCATGGATTTAGTAGAAGAAATCTTAGGATGTCTTTATTCTTTTTCTAGCTCCAGTCAAGCATGTTTCTTCTCCTGACAGTTAGAACAATTCATCAGTGGAACAACCTGCCTCCAGAAGCTGTGAATGCTCTTGTCACACATTTTGCAAGCATAGGCTTTCCCCTAGGAAATCCCAATATTTTTGAGCAAATGTACAAAAGACAGCCTGGTGGTGTTAAAGTAGGCATGCTATATTTTTACTTTAATGTGACGATCACAAGACAACTCTTCTCGGTTAACAATTAAATTGAGTAAGTATAAGAAAACTAAGCAACATAAAATATTTTTTTTCACCACCTGGCTTTTATCTCAGATGTTCAAAAGGAGTGTACAGGTAGAGAAATTGCATATTAAACACATACCTACCACATGTATTCATGGTTACAAGCATGTTCCCTGTCACATAGCAGTAAAAGCTATAAGCACCATATAAAAATAGTAAACATTTATTATGTGACCTGAATGTTTTGCTTTATTTTTAAATCACTTTTGCCTTAAAAAAATATCCAGTTGCTGGAGGCAACTGAAAAACAATATTTGTGCTGAATTATTATTATTATTATTTTAAAAATGCGTCAGGATTCAAGGCATGGCCACATATTTTAATACACTCCTTCATTTTTACAGTGTTCTATAAAAAAGAAATAATAATAATATGGCTGCCACATTGTGCCAACAAAATCCATTGCTTATAATAACCAAGGCAAAAGACAAGAGACCACATCATTTTAAGGCTGCTGATATGTTTTCTTTGCTGCTATGTTTAGTTAAACAAAGGGGAATTCATTCATTCATTCTTTCATTCATCCATTCATTCATTCAATATACTTGTACCCCATTTCTGATTATTATTATTATAAATGACAGAGAGGCTTACAGCCAATTAAAACAGAAATAGAAATAATTAAACAAACCAAGTAAAACACCAAGCCATGCAATTTTTTAAAGGGACAGAAAACAGAAAAATGGAATCAAGATCAAAACCACATTATTATTACTATTACTATTGTGACACAATTAAATAACAGTTTCATCATCTCTCCCTGAGTATGTCTACTCTTCCTATCAGGTTTGGGAGAAAGAGAGACAATTTATGGATCCTGTCCATTAAAGAGTACAATCTATCCCAGCCCATGCCCTCTAGGAGTTCATACTGGCCCTGATCCTTTTGGTTTTCGCAAGCCCCCAAATTGTGCATGTGTTCCTGGGCTTAAAATTCTCCTAACAGTGAGAACAATTAAACAGTAGAATAGCTTGCCTTCAGAAGTTGTGGATGCTCTATCACTGGAGTCTTTTAAGAAGAGATTGGACAGCCACTTGTCTGGAATGGAATTGGGACTCCTGCTTGAGAAGGGGGTTGGACTAGAAGACCTCTAAGCTCCCTTGCAACTCTGTTATTCGGTTAAAATTTGGAGCATTGATTGAAGTCTGTGAAATGGTTTGCATTGGTGATTGTTTCTGTTCCTTTTTTTTTGTTGACATCTCAGTTGCTGATTATCTGTTTTGTACATCTTTGGAGCTTCCTGCTAGTTTTCTATTGCTAATTGGCCAGAGTCACTTATTTGAGATGAATGGATATCTATTTATATCTATATCTATATCTATATTTATTTATTTCTACATCTATATCTATATCTATATCTAATCTATCTATTGTTGTTGTTGCTAGTTGTGAAGTTGTGTCCGACCTATTGCAAACCCCATGGACAACGTTCCTCAGGCCTTCCTGTCCTCTACCATCTTCTGGAGTCCATTTAAGCTCACGCCTACTGCTTCAATGTCTCCATCCAGCCACCTCATTCTCTGTCGTCCCTTTCTTCTATTGCTCTCAATCTTTCCCAGCATTAGGCTGTTCTCCATTGAGTCCTTCCTTCTCATTAGGTATCTACATTTATATCTATATCTATATCATCTATATAAATACACACACAAGCATAGACGCATACAAACACATATATACAGGAGACACCAAATGTCACTACATTAAATGGATGTCATTTTCTTCTAAACCTTTCCTTGCTTATTTGAGGCAAGACCTCTGAATATTATAAAGTACAGTAACATTTTTTCTGGAAAAATAAACTTTTTGTTTCTTTTTGTATTTAGGGTAGTTATATTGTGTCTAGCACCTATAGGGGTTAATTACACAAACACAAATATGAAAACATACAAAGACAAACACATATATACACACTGTGTATATGTAAGTATGTGTTTGTAAGTGTATGTCTAAACACACACACACAATTTATGTTTATTTTTATATTAGGCATTGATTTATAGACTGAAGAAAAACAAACAGCCTTGGATGGCTACATATTGAACCACTGAGAGACAATTAAAGCAAACAAGATTTTAGAAGCCTTTCCACTTCCCACAAAGAAAACTCTTGCAAGATGTCCATAATATTGAAACAGAGATGTATTATTTTTCTTGTTTCCTGATTTTCAAACAGTGTTTTAACTGCACTTCTTAATTAAAGTATTCATATTTTGCAGTATTTTGTGACAATAATAAATACATTCTGTACCTAAAATAGCATTTTAGGAACGGTCCTGTACACATTTACTTAAAGTAAGTAAAAGTAAGTAAGTTATGTTTAGCAGGGTTTAATTTCCAGAAAGATACTTACAATGACAGCCACACCATGAAATTCCATATATTCATAATCAGTGGAGCTTACTCTCATGTAAATGGGCACAAAATAATAGTCTATACTCTTTATTTTCCCCCGTCTCCTTTTTTAAGCACATGAACAGAAAAGTATTTAATTAAATAAGTAATCCATGGTTAGTTTACATAATTATTCTTAACAAGAGTATCTCACCATAAAGTGAGAAAAATGTTTATTCAACAGCTATTTATTCCACAAGTCTTCATTACAAAGAGTACCAGAATTTACACAAATAAAATATAATCAAAAATATACAGTTCAGTAGCTGATAAATCTACAGAAATGTCATCAAGAAAACAGTAAAAAAGAATACAAAATGTGGCCTTGTTTTTATAACATTGCTAGCCCAGTACAATCTCCTTAATGGTGTATTTGTGTAGGACTGTCTGGATTGTAGTAACTGTAATCAACCTTTTCTAGTAATTATGGCTTTTTAAAAAAATGAATATTTTTCACCTGCACTCTGGAAGGTAGTAATAAAAGAGTTGGGTAAATCTGGCATCCAGGAAAAAGTTCCATACTGGGGTCACCATGATAAAAAAAAAAATGTAGATATCACATTGTCACAAGGATACTTCAGCCTTATTGCCAGTCTCTTCTAAGGTAAGTTGAAGTCAATTTTAGGCAGTGGTGGGATTCAAATAATTTAACAACCAGTTCTCTGCAAGGGAGGAGGTGGGGGGGCACTGCCACGAGGCAGGTGGGGGAGGAGAGCAGCTGCCCCATGCTCCCCACTTACCATGCCGAAGGGCCCCTGAAGCCAGGCCTACCACACCCTGACACCTGTCTCACCTCACCTGTTTGGTAGTGACTTCTCCCACTTTCTCCTTCCTCCTTTGAACAACCCTTCACTCGCATTGCTGCTTTTTCAGTCCCAGATCTCAGTTTGTACAGAGCCTGTGCAGAGAGTCTTTGGAAATGAAGCCCCACAACGATTGGGTGGGGTGGGAACCATTCCCTTCATTTTTGGAGCGGCTCCAAAATGGACTGGAAGGAGTGGCCCGAGGACTCCAATCTGGCTTTGCAGCAAGCAAGGGGATTGGAGGCACATGAATGCATGCCAGTCTAGCATCTCAAAAAACCCGGGGATTTTTCCCCGCTGCCAGATTTTTTCTGCCATACTGTTTAACTTTCTTTAATGATTACTTGATGCAGAATGCAGAAGCTTCTTGAATGAGAAGTGAAACGTCTTCAAGGAAAAACAAAGCCCAGTTGCCTTTTGAAAAGCCACCGTTGGAATCCGTGGCCGTAAGAAAGAGCAAAGCCCTGATAAATTGCCACTTCATTCACTGAATTTTGAAGAGAAAGTCAAAGGTGGGCTATAGGATGACTGATGTCTCAAAAAGAAAGTCTTATTGAAGCACACCAAAACCTCTTTCTCAGACTCCACCTCTTTGACAACACTTATCCAACAGTTGTGTCTGAGCTGCACAAATCCAGAAAACCACAGCATAGACTTAATCGTGAAACTTACATCTTGCATTAGAAATACAGAAGATCACCCCACAACTTCACAGCATAACCTCTCTCACACTCGTACCAAAATCCTTTTATTGAATTTTGATTTTTAGAGCACTTACATAGTGGCTGCATCTTAGCTGCACTAATCTGGACAATATTATATTCATTTCATAGTTATAATTAAATCAAGCGTTCATACTGGGAGAAAAATAGGGAAAAATAACTAATTGGATGGAGCATAAGTAGCTTGTAAGCTTAACCTAGCACGTATTGTTGCCCTTAGAGTGTCTCATGGAGGTGGTCTATTTAAGGACTTTAATAGGAGAGCATGATCAAGAAAGCAATATTTCTTTTATCTTCAAAATCAAGAAATAAAGGTTTACTTTTGGAAGCTAAATAAAATTTTTACCTCTCCTATTAAGAGGTATCTACAATCTCAATTGTTTGATAAGGCTGACATCACAATATCCATCAGTTCTCTTTTAGTGATATTTTCAAATATTCTCTTTTGTTTTTCAGTGTCAGTGAGTTTTCTTACATGTGTAGCAGAACCCAGCCCCATCTTGGTTGCATATCTACAGAATGCTGTAGTAAAAGGTGTGCCAAAAACAACTGTGTGGGTGAATCCTTACTGAAAAGGTTTATGTAGAGAAAGTCTCACAGTAATTATTTTAATTCCTGGGCAAAGAGATTTGACAGAAGATACCTCCATTTCACGTTGAAAGAGCAGAAAATTTAAATATTTGTACCTTTCAGTTTTATAAAATACTCACATCAGGGGAAAAAGTATGTTCTTTTGAGAGGCATATTTACAAGATTTTTGTTTTCCTTTTTTTTAAAAAAATGACAGGAGTTCATGAAGTAATTATTTTGCCCATTGTCCTTATTGGATCTCTTCTCAAATATGCTTAACTGGGTCAATGGGTGCTAATGAGTTTTAAAGATAATTAAAAGGGCTAATTGACCAAATCACTAATGTCAAGGCTGTATAATACAGAACTAGATTTTGTGAGATATTAGGCATTTTTGAAGAAAATAGAGAGGACCCTTGATTCCAAAACTGGTGATTTTTTTTTATTAAATGAAGTGAATAAAATATTCATAAGTACACTATGAAGGAGATTGTACTGGGCTAGCAATGTTATAAAAACAAGGCTTTGAGGAAGCCAAATGCTTATGGCAAATATTTATAGAAACATTTTCAAGGAAATGTAGCAATTTTCATATATGGACCAGTTCAATTCTATCTATGCCTTGAAAAGAAATTCAGGACTCAAGAAGTAAAATTTGGGCAAAAAAAATTGGGCATAATATAGAATTAGAAAAATGGCAAAGAATGTGGAGTGGCATCACAATGCTCTGTCCACCATCTTGCTGATTTTGAAAGAGGCTCTCAATGGATGCCAGTGGGTAAAACAAGATCAGGGTCACAGCACTTGAAAGACACCAGATGTCATTAAAATGCATTCCTGACTGAGGCAGAAAAGTTAGCAGATCCCTAATACAGAGGTCCCCAACCTTTTGGGCACCATGGACCGGTTACATGGAGAGAGGCTTTTCTGCAGACTGAAGGATGCGTGGTTTTGTTTGCTGCTTGCATCCCGCAGATGTTTGTATGGACCGGTTGCTGGCGTGCTGCGGACCGGTACTGGTCCACGAACTGGGGTTGTGGACCCCTGCCCTAATAGATGGATGTTTCATATGACATCCAATGCTTGGAGAGTTCTATTGAAGCAGAGGCCATCATCCCTTGAGGAAAATTGGTTTCTAACAAAACTGTTCTTGTCCTCAGGGACATTCCTTTTTCTCTCTCCTAACATCCCCAAAAAAAATCTTCTCTCTTAAACCTTTTAGACCTAATCCTGCCCCTCTGGCACAGAAGAATATGTGTGCTTGCTTGCTTTCCTCTTTTGACAGTCCTGTTTGTATCTGAAAAATGTTTTCATATCCCTACTCCACATACTTATTTCCAGATTAAAGAAATTCAGTTTTTTTTTAAATCTTTACAATCAAAATCTTTACAAGATTGTAATTTACAGTCTCAGGGAAGCATACACCTTTTGAGCATGCTACTACAATTATTCATCTTAGTAAAATTATAGGATACAAACCTTTATTTTTACCTTTTGTGGGTGAATAGAAAACAGAAGTGGAGTGAACAGATGTAAAAAATCGCTGCCATCTGTATTTAAGGGTAGAAATATTTAAAGCATTGGATCCCTGATCCATCTTGGCAGCCAGTTATCAATGTGCAGCAGAGTAGCTATCAGTGTTTCAATTCCAGACACATTAACACAGATGTTTGCCCTAGGGCCGATCAAGTGACAGCTTAGCAATGCCTAGACATTCCCATTTTTTACACGGAACTTCCCAGCGGCTTACCATTTCCATAAAGTAAGTAGCTAATGATTTAAATATTTGCTGAAATCCTCCTCAACCCTGAAATCACCCTTTCAAGTTTGAAAAATGACCTCATTAGCACAAACATATTATTCTAAAGCAGTGTTTTTCAAACTTGGCAACTTTAAGATTTGCAGACTTCAATTCCCAGAATTTCCCAGTCAACATGCAAGCTGAACTCCACACATTAATTTATCAAATTGATAAAGCTGCTCATCTCACCAAGGGGGATCTTGGGAAATGCATATGAACACCAGTATCCTAAACATCCAAAATGCAACCATAAAAATCATCATAAATGGAGGGAGAATAAAAAAAATGGCCTCCTTGACAATGGTGTGCCATCAAGACAAATCTCTGGTTTCTGGAGGTCTTGAGGACATTTTAAAATATCAAAAGGAATGAGCCAATCTCTAATTTTTCAGTCATGAAAGACTGTTTATAGGGTTGTCCATCTTTGTCTTTTTTCATGGTAATAATTAAAGTACATTTGATTTGTAAGAAACAGGAGAGTAGCACTGCATACGTATAGAAGCAAACTCTATTTACAAGAGTTGGTTTAGTGGCCGAAGTTACAATGGGACTGGAAACTGGTAACTTATGACCATTTTTCACAGTTGCGACCTCTACAGCATGCCCATAATCATGTGATCAAAATTTAGATGCTTGGCAACTGGTTCATATTTATGATGGTTTCAGTGTCCCGGGGTCATGTGACCATCTTTTGAGAACTTTTGGCAAGCAAAGTCAATAGGGAAGCCAAATTCACTTAACCACTGTGTTACTAATTTAACAAATGCAGTGATTCATCTAACAAAATGTGGCAAGAAAAGTCATAAAATGGGACAAAACTCATTTAACAAAACAAAGTCTGGGCTCAGTTGTGGTCGTATGTTGAGGACTACCACTATGTGTATATTCATTTATGCATGAATCAGTCTCTCTCTCTCTCTCTCTCTCTCTCTCTCTCTCCCTCCCTCCCTCCCTCCCTCCCTCCCTCCCTCCCTCTCTCTCTCTCTCTCCCTCCCTCCCTCCCTCCCTCCCTCCCTCCCTCCCTCTCTCTCTCTCTCTCTCTCTCTCTCTCTCTCTGTACATGTGTATACTTATAGTATTTGATGGGACCAAGATCTTGGAGATTTGAAGGTTGAGTTTGAAACTCAGTTTGCAGCTGAGTGTTATATGACAGCACAAACCATAAGTTGTGCCTCCCAGGTGTTCCACAATAACCCCTGCATTAAAACAACACAATGAGTTATCTGTTGACTAGCATGATGTAAGAGTGTTTTATTTAAAGATCACCTGTTCCTCCAATGTCTACCCCATGCTCTTAGATCATCATATCTTAGATCAGGGGTGTCAAACTGCCAGCCTATGGGCTAGTTTCATCATACCGAAGCCGCGCCCAGCCCATTGCCAGCAATGCAAAAAGAGTTGCAATATGTCGCGACACATCACGTGACGTGGTGAGTTTGACACTCGTGTCTTAGATCATTATATTTATCTCTTACTCTTCTATAGAAGCTTTGTCACAGATGTTTTTTTTTAATACCAATTTTACTTTCTTAAAGATAGTTATAAAACTAAGAAATATTGGAATCGAAGCATGGTGTCTCCTCATTAGAGTTTAGAAAAGATTATAGTAAAGGGTATTAAGCTGTCAGCCCTTTGAGGCCAGACCAGGCTTCAACACCAAAGTCATAAATACTAAAGCTACTTTTAGTTTTAGTTTCAGCAAGAGAATCTTGCAACTACGAATGTGTATTTTCCCTCCCTGCCTTTATCCTAAAGAGCAGTAGAGAAGGAAGTTCAATCTGAGATGCTTCTCAAATTTCTTTGCTCCTTTAGGCTTAGATTTGTTTTATGTGACAATTGCCTTGGCTGCGGCTGTTTCTCTTCCTCAGAGTCACTCTCAGAGCCTTATTTACTCATAGGCCTTTTAATCTTCTAGCCACTAATATTAAATATTTGCTCACTTAGCTTTTTGTGTCTTGTGTGTTTTGTTTGTAATCAGGTTTTTATGATAGTCATTTGCATCAGGTTCTCATGGCAATTTAAGGAATGGGGAAGGAAGGAAGGAAGGAAGGAAGGAAGGAAGGAAGGAAGGAAGGAAGGAAGGAAGGAAGGAAGGAAGGAAGGAAGGAAGGAAGGAAGGAAGGAAGGACCATTTAAATTACTCCTGTACGTGTGTTGCATTTTATGGATATGAGGATGAAAAGAACACTTTGTACTGCAAATACTCAAATTACAGCAACTTCATTTTTAAAATCATTGCTTATATGAACCCATATAGCACAAAAAGGAAAGGTTTCAGCAGATACTAATCAGTAATATGTCACAGAACATTGAGCAAGCTTTTATCCATGGACCCAGGGAACTAATTGAATCATTAGGAGAGGCCTCTGAAAATTGACCACATAAGGGGAAACTCAGTTATGAGTTTGGTGGCAATCTAATTTGACTTCAGTTGTTTTTGTTTTTGTGGGGTTGTATGTATGACATGTCTTTAACTGTGTCAAGTAATTTTACAACATTAAAAAGGTAACCACTACCTCACAGCAGTTTGTAGAATCAAAAGTTCTCTGGTACTTAATAAACAGTGGCAGAAAAGCAGTTTTTTTTTCAACTTAATATAAGGAGGCTTACATCAATTAAGGGACATTTCTAGTTACATGGATAGTTGCATAAAATATTTGTGTGGTTTCTTGAGGTTTCATACAACTCTTGTTAATTTATTTTAATGAAAGGTTTATTTAATTTTAAGACAGACAGACTTTCAGCAGGGTTTGTCCTAAGCCAAAGAACCAATCATTTATTTCAGTGACCTTACTTAGGAGCGAGATCCATGAAACTCAATAGAACCCATGTATATTTATTTGTTTATTAAATATATATCTTATCTTCCTTCCTTCCTTCCTTCCTTCCTTCCTTCCTTCCTTCCTTCCTTCCTTCCTTCCTTCCTTCCATTGCCATGTGTATTTGCTATAAATTCAAACCAAGACATTAAAAACTATTAAACAATTAAAAACTCAAAATATAAAATATAATTTTTAAATTGATTATGACATTTTTGATTGATGGATTATGTGCTTCAAGTCAGTCTTAGAAATCACATAAGATAGATTCCCCCCCCCATAAAGATCTGTTCCTGTCTTTCAGGCCTACAATAGTGCACTCACTACTACAGTTAGTCTTTGACTTACAACCAAAACTGAGCCCAAAATTTCTGTTGCTCAGTGAGACATTTATTAAGTGTGTTCTGCCCCATTTTATGACCTTTCTTGCCAAAATTGTTAAGTGAATCACAGACTTTGCTTGTCAGAAGGTGGCAAAAGGGGATCACATCACTCCAGGACAGAATAATGGTCATAAATATGAGTCAGTTGCCAAGTGTCTGAATTTTGATCATGTGACTATGGGGACGCTGCAGTGGTCATAAGTGTGAAAAACGGTCATGATTCACCTGTGGAGATGGTTACCAGCATCAAATTCCTGGGTGTGCAGTTAACAAGTAGGTTTGTTTGGTTGCTCAACAGCGAGACACTGGTGAAGCAGGCACAGCAGCGCTTGCATTTTCTGCATTGCATGAAAAAAGCACATCTTCCTTCCCTTGCCCTTACCACTTTCTACAGAGGGACGATCGAGAGCATCCTGTGATACAGCATCACAGTCTGATTTGGAAACATCACTGCTTCAGAAAGGAAGACAATGCAGAAAATGGTGAGGTTGGCCAAAAAGATCATTGGCAGTTCCCTCCCTCCCATCCAGGACATAGCACAGAAGCATTGCTTGAGCAGGGTCCGCAAGATTGTCTGGGACACTACACGTCCTCTTCACAGCCTGTTTTCCTTGTTACCTTCTGGGACGAGGCTTCGTGGTATCCAAAGCAGAATATCCAGATTCAGTCACAGCTTTGTTCCATACATTATTAACCTTGTGAACTCTAAAGCTTCCTCTTCCCATTATGTATTCAAGATGGATAGTGAATAATATTTATATGTTACTTGTTAAATAGTGAGTTCTTGAAGGCATGGACCAGACCGATCTAATGCAACATGCTTTATTGCAAGAATAACAGAACTGAGCTCAACTGGCAGACTGACAGATATTTATACATGCCGCCACTAGGTGGTGACCAATCTGATTTAAAACTGTTTTACCCGCTCAAATATGAACTTCAGTTTCCCTCCAGAACAGTTGGAGACACATTTAAACATAAACACATTAACGGTCAATAACAATACATAACATTACTTAAATCTAAGGGTGTAGGTCTATACATATGTTGTATATAGTATGTTTTAAGTGTGTTGTATATGTGTACACTTTGAGAGGAAGCAACTAAATTTCATTTTTAATGTGTGCCATTGTGCCCACAGGAAAAAAATGACAATAAAGGTTATCTATCTATCTATCTATCTATCTATCTATCTATCTATCTATCTATCTATCTATCTATCTATCTATCTATCTATCATCACTTTTTTCAGTGCTATTGTAACTTCGAACAGTCACTAAATGAACTGTTGTAAGTCAAGGACTTACTATAAATGAGTTTACGGAATAAAAGAATAACAAAGTTGGAAGGGACCTTGGAAGTCTCCTAGTTGAACCCCCTGTTCAGGCAAGAGAACTATACCATTTCAGTTTATCTACCTTGCTGTTCTCTTCTTCCAATTCTTTCCACTTTTCCTAGCATTATTATGCCATTGTTACCAGATTCTTTACGTAAGGTTCCTCTCCAGATGCTTTTCTTTTCCCTATTGTTTCTCTTTCTCTCAAAAGAAATCTGCAAAACTTTATCCTGGATAAATAAAAGAAATCCATGCACTGTGATGGGAAAAGCTCAAGCTTTGAGTTGTCAGAACAATCTATAGGATTGTGAGCAATATACATTGGGCTGAATCCACAGAGATTTCGAAAACATATGTTGCAATAAATGAGGTCTACACTCGGTTTGTTATCACACACTCTAGACATATAAATGGGATTTTAGCAGAACAACTATTTTCAATGAAAAAAGTAAAGGAAATGGAGGTGCCTTGTCTAAAAGTATGATTTATTGGTGGCAATGATTTAAGTTAGAAGCTTTAAAAGCTGTGCTTTAGAAATTGTGTGAATGTTATTTTTTAGCTTTCCAATTTTACTCCTGTTTTTGCATCTCCTTTTGCAATAACTGCATATGACCATATGTTGGAAAGCTCTTTTTCCAACATATGGAATTATGTTTTTTAAAAAGAGTTTAAAGTTCAGATTGGAAACTTGGTTAGAATTGTGCTCAAATGCACTTCTACAAGACAGGGTGCAGGTGAAAGCCAATAGCACAATCCAATTTTTTTATTTGATTTGTTTTTTTTTAATGGCCACAGGTTGGGAGGTATTTGGGGAAAGTGCTCTTTCCTGCCACTGCGAATTTATTTCCATCTCAGTTCAAATCTGCAAGATCTCCAGAGTGAGTGAAAGATTTGTAATTAAGGGCTTTGGTAGGATGTCATGCTGCATTGCAAAACAAACAAATGAACAAGTGCAAAAATTAAAACAAAAAAGGCTTTTGGGTAAAGTGTTTGTTTGTTCACTGGAGTATTGGATTCAGAGATCTGTGAGATCAGCCTCAATTCAAAGTGAATCCTGAAAAAACATGTCCCACTTTTAGACAATTGAGATGGAGAGAGATCATTTTTGCTAGAACCGCTTGTGCTAGAATCCTTTCCCTTCCCTTTCCTTCTCCTTCTTCCTCTTTCTCCCTCTCCCTCTCCCTTCATCCCATTTTTTTTAGAATTATTCTAAATTTATTTACAAACTCAGAAAGTAAAATAATCCTGATATGCCAACTGTCTATATTTCAGATTGCTGCTCAAAGATACTTGTAGTCATCATATTCAGTCATTTGTACCTATGATATTCAGTTTCACTAAGGCAGGAAAACAAATGAGATTGGGGGAAAGGTACTGATGCAAAATATCTGAAGGATTTTGTACAAAGCTTATAGAAAGCCTGTTCATTCCCTGGATTAATCATGGAAGCCTGAATAGACCATAGCAGAGAAATTGAGGATAGGAGATGTAACTGTCTCCTTTGACAAAGCTAGCCGATGATATGAAACCTCACTGAGATGATTGGAGGAAAATTTTGTATATTTCTTTTAGTCACTACTACCCAAAGTATGCTTCAGTACTCTAAATTATGCCTATAATAACAAGCTGATATAACTGCAGACATAAATACCTTCCTTTAGATAGTTCTTTGGCCTTTTAAGAGCTTTCTGTAGTGTTTCTCTGGCCATATTCTGATCAAAAGAAATCAAGCTTGATTCATAGTTATGCAGTTTTCTTGGCGACAGCAATAACAACAACAATAGTGAATAAACAGAGTTATGTGAGACCAAAGATACTACGTACATTTAGATTTCAAGCTTTTGGTCTCCAAGTTCAAAATAATAAAAATGACACAGATCTCTTGAGAACTGCATCATTCAGAGTCGGAAAATAGGATACCACATCTGAGAATTTCCCCTAGGACAGTGACGGTGAACCTTTTAGAGACTGAGTGCCCCACCCCGCTCCACCGCCTGCCCCGCCCCTGCTCCGCTCCACCCCGCCTGCCCGCATGGCCACTCATTGCCTCCAGGGCCCACCGCAGATCGCCCAGGCAGCCCAGCAGCACCATGGCGGCTACGTCTTCTCCCTGCATCCTGCAACATCAACTGTGCGCAATGGGGCGTGAGGGCAGAGTCTTGTCTACGCTGCCTGGCTGCCATGTCCTTGGCTCCGCTTGGGGGTGGACTCTCCTCTGGGGTGGCTGCTGGTGAGGAAGGGGTCGTGGGGGGAGGCAAGGCTGAGGCAATGGCATGTGTGCCCACAGAGAAGGCTCCAAGTGCCACCTCTGGCACCCGTGCCATAGGTTCACCACCACTGCCCTAATATCACCACAGGTTTTAGCATTGCTGTTTTTTAAAAAAAATGACAACAATATAGTCTTAACTTATTAACTCTTTAAGGCATCTTTATGAATATCTGTTTGTAGTTCAGAGAATTTTTGCAATGCTTTCACAGAAGGCATCATATTTTGTAAAATAGGGAGGAATTCCCATATTCCTATGCTTGTATAGATAACTTCATTTATTTCACTGCTTTCTGGCAATTAGACAAATTCTTCAATAGTCAGATGAGGTGGCTTTGTAGAACTATATTTTTTAAAGACTGCATGCCATTTGTCAAACAAAATTAATAAAAGCAATTACAATTAATAAAAGCAAAAGCAAAACAAAACCAATTAAACAATGTGTCTTTTCAGAACACTCTTGACTTTTCCAATTTCTACTGGGAATTAGCAATGTGATTTCAGGTATCTCTGTCTCATCTGAATCCAGCTTGTACATCTGGCAGTTTCTGCCCCATGAACTCAAAAATTAGCATATGCTATAAATGCAAATGTTTGATTGCTTAAGTTTTTTTTTTTTTTTTTTACCTCTGCCTTGTTTTGTGTTGGAATAGTACATTGATCTTTCCAGTCCCTTAGTCATTCCTGTGTTTTTAATATCTGCTTACAAACTACATTGTTGTTGTTGTTGTTAATTGCGAAGTCGTGTCCGACCCATCGCGACCCCATGGACAACGTTCCTCCAGGTCTTCCTGTCCTCTACCATCTTCTGGAGTCCATTTAAGTTCACACCTACTGCTTCAGTGACTCCATCCAGCCATCTCATTCTCTGTCGTCCCCTTCTTCTATTGCCCTCAATCTTTCCCGCATTAGGCCCTTCTCCAGTGAGTCCTTCCTTCTCATTAGGTGGCAAAAGTATTTGAGTTTCAACTTCAGGATCTGGCCTTCTAAAGAGCAGTCAGGGTTGATCTCTTCTAGGACTGACCGGTTTGAACATCTTGCAGTCCAAGGGACTCGCAGGAGTCTTCTCAAGCACCATAGTTCAAAGGCCTCAATTCTTTGGCGCTCAGCCTTTCTTATGGTCCAACTTTCACAGCCATACATTGCAACTGGGAAAACCATGGCCTGGACTATACGCACTTTTGTTGGCAGGGTGATGTCTCTGTTTTTTAGTATGCTGTCTAGATTTGCCATAGTTTTCCTCCCCAGGAGCAAGCGTCTTTTAATTTCTTGGTTGCAGTCCCCATCTGAGGTGATCTTTGAGCCCAGAAAAATAAAATCTGTCACTACCTCCATTTCTTCCCCATCTATTTGCCAGGAATTGAGAGGGCCGGATGCCATGATTTTGGTTTTCTTAATGTTGAGTTTCAAGCCTACTTTTGCACTCTCCTTCACCCGCATCAAGAGGCTCTTTAGTTCCTCTTCACTTTCTGCCATTAGAGTGGTATCATCTGCATATCTTAGGTTGTTGATATTTCTCCCGGCAATCTTAATCCCAACTTTTGATTCATCTAGCTCGGTCTTTCTCACGATGTGCTCTGCATATAAGTTAAATAGGCAGGGCGACAGTATACAGCCTTGCCGGACTCCTTTTCCAATTTTGAACCAATCAGTGGTTCCGTGTCCAGTTCTCACTGTTGCTTCTTGACCCGCATATAGGTTTCTCAAGAGACAAATGAGATGGTCTGGTACTCCCATCTCTTTAAGAACTTGCCACAATTTGTTGTGATCCACATAATCAAAGGCTTTTGCATAGTCAATGAAGTAGAAGTAGATGTTTTTCTGGAACTCCCTAGCTTTCTCCATGATCCAGCGTATGTTGGCAATTTGATCTCTAGTTCCTCTGCCTCTTCGAAATCCTGCCTGTACTTCTGGTAGTTCTCGATCCACATACTGCTGGAGTCTAGCTTGTAGGATTTTAAGCATAACTTTACTAGCATGTGAAATGAGTGCAATGGTGCTATAGTTTGAACATTCTTTGGCATTGCCTTTCTTTGGAATTGGAATGTAAACTGACCTTTTCCAATCCTGTGGCCACTGTTGAGTTTTCCAAATTTGCTGGCAAATTGAGTGTAGCACTTTTACTGCATCGTCTTTTAAGATTTTGAATAGCTCAGCTGGAATACTGTCACCTCCACTAGCTTTGTTGTTGTTCAGATTTTCTAAGGCCCATTTCACTTCACATTCTAGGATGTCTGGTTCGAGGTCAGTGACCATCTCATTGTGGTTATCTGGGATGTTAAGCTCATTCTTGTATAGTTCTTCTGTGTAGTTTTGCCATCTCTTCTTAATCTCTTCTGCCTCTGTTAGGTCTCTGCCATTTTGGTCCTTTATCATGCCCATCTTTGCATGAAACGTTCCCTTCATATCTCCAATTTTCTTGAAGAGATCTCTGGTCCTCCCTATTCTGTTGTTTTCTTCTATTTCTTTGCACTGTTCATTTAAGAAGGCATTCTTATCTCTTCTAGCTACTCTCTGGAATTCTGCATTCAATTGGGTGTATCTTTCTCTTTCTCCTTTGCCTTTCGCTTCCCTTCTTTCCTCAGCTATTTGCAAAGCTTCCTCAGACAGCCATTTTGCTTTCTTGCATTTCTTTTTCTTTGGGATGGTTTTAGTTGCTACCTCTTGTACAATGTTGCGAACTTCCATCCATAGTTCTTCAGGCACTCTGTCTATCAGATCCAGTTCCTTAAATCTATTTGTCACCTCTACTGTATATTCATCAGGAATATGATTTAGTTCATACCTGAGTGGCCTAGTGCTTTTCCCTACTTTTTTCAATTTAAGCCTAAATTTTGCAACGAGAAGCTCATGATCTGAGCCACAGTCAGCTCCTGGTCTTGTTTTTACTGACTGTATAGAGCTTCTCCATCTTTGGCTGCAGAGCACATAGTCAATCTGATTTCTATGTTGACCGTCTGGTGATGTCCATGTGTAGAGCCATCTCTTGGGTTGTTGGAAAAGAGTGTTTGTTATGACCATCTATTCTCTTGACAAAATTCTATCAGCCTGTGCCCTGCTTCATTTTGTACTCCAAGGCCAAACTTGCCTGTTATTCCGGTTATCTTTTGGCTTCCTACCTTAGCATTCCAATCCCCCATGATGATAAGGACATCATTTTTTGGTGTTAATTCTATAAGGTGCTGTAGGGCTTCATAAAACTGGTCAATTTCATCCTCTTCAGCACCAGTGGTTGGGGCATAGATTTGGACTATTGTGATATTGAATGGTTTGCCTTGGATTCGAATTGAGATCATTCTGTCATTTTGGGGATTGTATCCCAGTATTGCTTTTCCTATTTTTTTATTGACTATGACTATTCTTTTATTGACTAGCACTTGGCAAGCTACAATTCATTGATCAAATCTGGATGGTTTATATACCACCCGTGAGCTAAGAGGGAATAGGCAGGTGAGTGGCAGATTGACAGACTGGAGCCTCAGCCAAGCTCTTGCCCTGAGGGGCAGGACACAAGGGTAGTGGTTGGGCATCCAGCAACGGCAGCAGTGGAAGCATATCAGTAGCCTTTAGGCTAATTTGCCAGTGCTATTTAATGACTGCCACATTCCTGGATCTGTAGACCTGCCAGCTGTGCCCATAGAGGCAGAGGATGGATGTTCCCTGACCCTTTACAGAAAAATTTTGCTGACACCTGAAGTACATGCATAGCATAGCATAGCATAGCATAGCATAGCATAGCATAGCATAGCATAGAGCTGGAAGGGACCTTGGAGGTCTTCTAGTCCAGTACCCTGCTCAAACAGGAGAACCTATACCATCTCAGACAGGTGATTGTCCAGTCTCTTCTTAAAAATCTCCAGTGATGGAACACCTATGATTTCTGGGGGTAAGCTGTTCCACTGGTTGACTGTCCTGTCAGGAAGTTTCTTCTTAATTCCAGGTTACTTCTCTCTTTGATCAGTTTCCAACCATTGTTTCTCGCCCTTCCCACTGGTGCTCTGGTGAACAAACTGGCCCCTTCTGCCTTGTGGCAGCCCCTCAGATACTGGAACACTGCTATCATGTCTCCCCTATTTCTTCTTTTCTTTAGACTAGCCAACCCCAAGTCCCGTAGCCATTCTTCATATGTTTTAGCCTCCAGGCCTTTGATCATCTTAGTTGCTCTTCTCTGAATTTTTTCCAAACTCTCAACATCTTTTTTGTGATATGGTGACCCAAATTGGCTGCTGTATTCCAGGTGTGGTCTTACTTAGTTGGGTCATCTAGTAAGACTTTAAACAGTTCTACCAGTTTCATCAAAGATTGCAATGTCATTGTTTTGCAATATCTTCTAGAACCCATTCAGCCCTTTCCAGAATGATTGGCTCTAGTTGAACCATCCATATTTATGCTCAATTTTGAGAACCTTTTTTCTTGTCTGGTTCTTCCATATGTTAATGCTAGTTTTGTGTGTAGCATCTTTTTCCAGTGGATCTTTGTGTTCTTTGTCTTTTATTGCACCAATCTCTGCACAAATGCTTTCTTTCATTTCTGCAATTCTCTTAAATAAAACTCTTCTCCTTCCCAATTGATTGCTATCATCAGTTTCATTGTTTTGCTAATTAAGATATAATCCCATGCCTCTTCTTATAATCCACTCATCTTTTATTTGGGCCATTCTTTTCTATCTTTATTGCCTTTTGCCTTACATCTTATCATATCAACATATCAACAGCATATCAACAGAGAACCATTTTGCTCTTTGGTGTTTGAGATATTTCTATGCACTTCATCTTTAATTATTTCAAAACTTTCAGTCCAGAATTCTTCAGGTACTCTTTATCAGATCTAACCTACTACAACTAATCTGTATCTTTACTATATAACCATGTGGGCTATTGTTAAGACTCTATCTATTTTGTTTTTCCTAATATAACTGTATTTTTGGAATAAGGAGCTCATGATCACCTGGTTTTCTCTTTGCTGAGAGAATAGAACTTCTTCATTTTTGTTTGCAGAACATATCTTCAGTTTGATCTGAGCATTGTCCAGTTGGTGATGTCCATATATAATTTTTGCTATAAACATTGAATTTTCTTTGATACATACTGTACATCTATTCGACTGCATCTTGCTTTGATTTGTACAACGAAACTGTTTTCCCATTATTCCACATGATTTGAACATTTCTATCTACCTGTATGTCTATCTGTTTATTATTTAGTTAGTTAGTTAACTAGTTAGTTAGTTATATCACACCTTTATTATTTTTATAAACAACTCAAAATGGCAAACATATCCAGTACTCCTTCCTCCTATTTTTCCACACAACAACAACCTTGTGAGGTGGGTTGGGCTGACAAAGAATGGCTGGTCCAAAGTGACCCAGCCAGTTTTCATGCCTAAGGCAGGACTAGAATGCTATAGTTTCTTAGTTTATATCTTGGTGCCTTATTTTATATATCCATAGAATGTTCAACTTCCATTTTATCTGCATCTATCTGCATTTACTTGAATAATTGCAATATCAATTGCCCTGTGTTGGACTTGAATTGAGATAATTTTGTCATATTTTGAGTTCTATCCCAAAAAACCTGTTTTTTTTTTTTTGTAAGGCAGTTTCTAAAGATATTTAAAACTTGTATATATTCCAGAAAAATTGTGTACAAAAAAGGGTATATAATAGAGAAAATGGTTTCTAAAAATGCATATATTAAAAGAAATGTGAAGAAAAGTGCAGAACATTTTCTATACAGGCTTTTTACAAACTATTCATAAAAGGTTGAGACAATGGGACAATATCTGAGAAAAACTGAAAAGATTGTATGGAGCAGAACGGATGTAGCAGCCTTTCCATTTCACAAAAAATATTTGTACTAATTTAGATTGCTTTTCTTGATCTGTGGGCCAATTTACTGTTATGAAAAATGTACAATACAAAGAACCACAGTTTTTCTTAGTAGGTTCTCTATTTTTTAGTATGTAAAGGATTAAAAAGTAAAGTTTCTTTCAAGCTGAGCTTGAGGCTTTGTGACATCACATCTAGCTTGATATACTTTCTTGACAACTGTATAAAAGTGGTTTACAACTACCTTATTCCAGTTTCCTCTGTCCTACCTTGTTCATAATATTAGTATTACCCAAATTATCCCATCCAAATTCTAACTGGATCAAACACAGCTTAGCTTCCAAGCCCTGGCAAGACTAACCAGGTACTGCCACCTGCTGAGACTATGTATAGCAGTACAATTTAAAACCTGTAACTAAATAGGAGAGAACTGACTTCTCAGATTGGTTAATATATATATATGAAACAAATTGACCTCGAATTGTGAATGGTTTCCTTTATGTGAGTATATGTGGAGGTTGCTATCTGGGAAACACAGATAGAAAAAAGAGAAAGAATTAAGCTAATTAAGCTAATATTGCATGAACATCAGTGCAATATAATATATGTGTGTTGTTTAATTTGCTAAAACCCCAAATATTAATTTGTGAACATATTCTGGAACAAGCCTGAGGGTACACACCAACACATACATGCCAACAAGAAAGCAAACAAAAAGAAAAATAAAAGGAAAGAGTCCACTAGCTGTAAAAATGAGACCTGCCATGTAAACTAATACAAATGAACCCACTGCAGGAGAAGGGGTGATCTAATAGCAAACACATTTGTCAAACGTGAAGGAGGGAACCAGACAGAAGCCGGGAAATTAAAATATATCCAGTAGATAAAGAAAAAGAAACTGTTTCCCTTGAAATGGGTTCTGGCAATGTAGATCTAAAAGAGAATGCTTTCAAGCAGCCGTCCATGAGAGATTAAATTGTGAAAGCTGCAATTTTATATTTTTGGTCTGCTAGCTGTGTTGTGGTCCCGATGGAAAAGGCTTATCTCTCCCTCTTCCCCCCCCCCCATCATTTTGCCTCCTGTTTATGTCTTGCTTTTCTTACAGGGGCAATCATATAAAGTGAAAAGCTTGTAGACAGATCAGCATAAGAAAAGCAGACATACACAAAAAGGAGAACGTTGATCTAAATATACAGATTTAAGAATACGCCAAAAAAGGTTTTGTTTTGTTTTGTTTAAAAAAATGTAAAGGAGTCCCTGCAGATTTTACTCTGCTTGTCCTTGCCGACTGTAAGGGTTGATGCTCAGCTCTATTTCAAGGTCACTGAGTCAGTGCTGTCCAAAGACATTCCAGCATGACATCACAGGGCACTGTTGCCTTCCCACCAAAGTGGTACCTATTTGTTTACTCGCATTTCTGTGCTTTTAAGCTGCTAGGTTGGCAGAGGTGAGGACAGGAGTTTACCTCGTCATGTGGCTTTCAGGTCTCGAACCTGGGCTATCGGTTTTCCAGCTGACAAGCCCAGCATCTTAACCGCATGTAATAATAACAATCAGAACAGAGCTGGAAGGGACCTTGGAGGTCTTCTAGTCCAGCCCCTGCTCAAGCAGGAGACCCTATATCATTTCAGACAAGTGGCTGTCCAGTCTTTTCTTAAAAAAAACTTGAGTGATGAAGCACCCACAATGTCTGTATATATTTCTGTAGGCATACATAGATATTTTCGAAGGCATTACCGTATATGCCGGCGTATAAGACGACTTCCTCAAGCGCTAAACTCGGCGCCACAGACGGGGGTCGTCTTATACGCCGAGTCGTCTTATACGCTGGAAATACTGGTAGACGACGTTCTAGGAATGCGGCTCGGCGACAAAGACGGGGGTCGTCTTATACGCCGGGTCGCCTAATACGCCGGCATATACGGTATATCAGATAAGCTTTAATTGATGTATGGGTTAAAAGCTGGCAACCAAACTATCCTCAAGTCCCTGGCTGGATCTCATCATTAGAAATGCATGTACATCCAAAGTTTATCCAATTAGGGAAGATTATAACATATAAAAACCTACTAGAAGAAAAATGGGAATTGAAGCCCAGGGAAATTCTTCAAGACGAAGGGATAGAACTAGAATGGTGGGCATACCTTCAATTACAGGGGAGATATTGGAAAGATAAAAAAGAGTTAGGCATAAAAATAGAACCGATAGGGCTGGATAAAATATTACTAGATACTGAGGATAAAATGATTAAAAAGCTATATCATTATTTGTTAGACCAGGCAATGTATGAAGAACAGGTAAAAGAAACCATGTTAACGTGGAGCAGGGATTTTGATCTCAACTTTGATCTGCATATCTGGCAAGAACTATGGGTACAAAATAGGAAGCTTACTTTGGCCACCTCCTACAAAGAAAACCTCTACAAAATGTTGTACAGATGGCATCTCCCACCCACAAGATTAGCTAAAATGGGTCCAAATATTTCTTCCACGTGTTGGAAATGTAAATTGGCAAGAGGGACATATTACCACATGTGGTGGGAGTGCTCAAAAACCCGTGACTTTTGGAACAAGGTTAAAAAATGGCTGGAAGAAATACTAATGATAGAGGTAGAGCTAAAACCAGAACTCTTCCTACTAGGCATAACTACGCAGAAATACGATAAAGGGATACTTTACTTGATGCTACATATTCTCATGGCTGCTAAATTGGCGTATGCACAAAACTGGAGGAATAAAGAAATTCCAACAGAAGAAGAGATTTTATATAAAATCCTATCGTGTGCTGATATGGATAGGCTCACAATGGAAATGAAGGACAAGACAGAGTCAGATTACTTTGAAATCTGGGACAAATTCTATTGTTGGTGTGAATCAAGGAGAAGTGTTTGGGTTTTAAGTTAGTGTTAAGATAGATATATATAAAACTGTATGTTAGGTCTTTGGTTATTCGGGTTTTGTCCCGCGTCAAATTGGAAGTGTCTTGGTGACATTTCGACGAAGTCTCATTCGTCATCTTCAGGCTGGTGCTTTTGGCTTCGTGCTTCTAGGAGCAATGTGTGATCGTAGCTGTTTCTTCCTTTTAACTGCCAGTGGGGGTATGAACTGATTGGATGAGAGCTTGGCTGTGTTCTGATTGGATGGAGGTGTGTTCTGATTGGTTAGGAGCTTGGCTGTGCTCTGATTGGATGGGATGTTGGCTGTGCTCTGATTGGTTGGGGGAGTGTTCTGTTTGGGTGGAGGCTTTGTTGTGCTCAGGTTAATCTGAGTTGCAGGGGGATGTGAGATGGTGAGCATTGCCATTGCTTGGCTTCGCGTCCATGGCCGTGCCCCATCTTCATGTATGTTAGTATATAGAGAAACAAATTAGTGACTGTATTGTATAGAAAAATATGTATATATAGAGATTAAGAATTATATGTATGATGAGGAACAAATTGTTAGGAATATATACACTGGAATGTTACTTTATGTTCATCTTTGTTTTATAAATAAAAAAACTTTTAAAAATATATATTTCTGTATGCATACATATAGGTGTATAGGAGCATACGTGACTGATTAGCTTTCCCTGCAAAAGCATATTAAATAAGCTTTATAATGGAACTTACCCAAAAATGATACTTATGGTTTTAATGTTAGCTAATGAACAATCATAAAAGATGGAAATATGCATACAGTTCATTAGATAGGAATAGGCAAATGGTATTTTGAACAATTATAATTGTGCTTATCATTGGATGTGTGTTGGATGTAGTGAGGGGGCAGACTCCCAGGAGGGAGGGGCCACATTCCAGAGGAATAAGAGGCAACTTAGCCCAGATATTTTGTGTGACAGAAAGAGGGTGAAGACAGCCCCTCCCTAATTGCTCACATATTGTAGGTATAGATAGTAGATCTTCATTTTGGCAACATTTTGTCTATAGGTGTGAAACAATAAAGAATTCTATCGGTTATCTTAATGATTATATTATTTGTTGTTTGTATGTACATTGAGAGCTTATGCACCAGAAATTCCATGTGTGCCCAATCACACTTGGCTGATAAAAAATATTCTAATATTATAATAAAGAATTCAGCTTGGAAGAATTGCCACATGGCATTCTTGGTTTTGGATATGATATCACATGCTGATGAGAGACTGCCCAAACACGAAGAAGCTGTGTTTTTCACTTGCACCTTAAAAAAATATGGTATTTCCTCCCTTAGAGAATGCTTTCCATCCATTCCAGTATGACCATTAATGGAAAGCTTAGTTGGGTCCTTACTGTGGGTCCTAAAATATATTTTATTATTGCCATGACTACTTAATTGCTCATTCTTCTCACTATCTTCACCTATGACTTGTATCTCTAGAAAGAATTAGAAAGGTGACTGGGACATTGATGACAGTGAGAAAGAAAAGCAGCTCTTGTTTGCCTATACTTTGGTGCCATTCAATGATAAGACATCTGTCGTAGCTAAGTACTTTGCCTACACACATATGCTTTCTCATGGACTAGAAACATGAAACTGTGTAGAATACAGTTCCCCATTGTGATAACCAGGCCATGGATATGCCAAAAAGGGGAAAAAAGGTCATTTTATTGCCCTCAGGTATTGAAACTGAATGTATGAATGAAGCTTAAATCAACTATGGAGACATAGCAGTCCTCTAGGATCTGCATCCAAAGATCTGTACCATTTGTTTTTTGTCCCTAAGGAAGCTTCACATTTGTATTCTCAAATTAAAGTCTGAAGCAAAGCTTTTCTACAACAGAGAGCTTGACAAGTAGGTTATGAAATGGCAGAAGATGTTTGCCATTCAAAGGAGAAAGTGAAACCTTTCAGAGCACAAGTCCACGTAAGTAGTTATTTGGATCTCTGCCTAGATTGTTAAATAAATCGAAATGTATGTTTATAACCACTTAAAGGCAGATCTGTTGCTAGGAAACTTAAGAGATAATGTTTTAAAATCAAGTATAAGACAGATTGCTAAAGTAGCTAAAATGGTACTATTTTGATTTCTTTGAGATAAACCATACTAGCATGGTATTTGTTAGTATCAATGCATTTGTTGGTAACATTTTTTGATTGTGACAAAATAGTAATTATAATTAGTGCACACATTGCAAGGAGGTGATTCCCTAACTTTTATATAGCACCTCTTAATTATTGTTTTAAACACTAATACAATTTATTCATCTGTTGCCTTCTTCGCAACTCAGAGCCCTCCGCCAGGTCCTTCTACCAATTGTCTCTGACTGAGGTGGGCATGTCGGCCTCTAGGACAGCACATCATAGCTTTGTCCTGTCAATTTAATCAGATAAATAAATATGTCATGCTAAAATTGAGAACTTTAGACCCTCCTCTCTTTTTTGCCTATTCCGAGGTATTAGATTAAGTCATAAGAGGAAAGTTTATTATCAGCTAAAAACAAAGGTGAATAGAAGTTCAGTCAAATCTTTCCCACATCCAACTATCCATAATTTGAGCAGAAATTATAAATATTTGTTGACTGTCTTTGTTATCTGCGGTCTTATTCTCCAACATTTTTGTATCTGCAGTTAACCAAGAGAAAATAGACATTGAGATAAACATACGTGTTTTGAGGCATATGCTCAGGCTCAAGAAGCAAAGAAAGACATGTTATGATTATTCTAAACAGATTTCTTTATTGCGCCCACCTATAATCAGAAATCTTGCCAATGTAATACAGATTACATATACCCTGAAACATTTTCTATGGGAACTTGTATGGAGGATCCGTCTTCACCTTCTTTCTCTCTCACAAACTACCCAAACTATGATGCCTTTTGCTTATCTAGAATCCACTTCCTCCCTCCTGGGAATCCAGGCAACATTCCCTCCCATAGATAGAGTATTGGTCTTGTTTATTATTACTTTAAGGATGTGTAAAAAGATAAGTGTATAATATACATTTTGAAGGATTATATTCGAGGATCTGAGTAATGCACTTGCTTTTTCTTCTCTTTGCTCTTTTGTGATGGCTGTTGCTGGGTCAGACCAGTCATGAGACATTCATGTCTGCACTATTCTGGCAGACAGAAAGAATGTAACTATCAGCAGAAGCGGTGAATGCTCCAACACTGGAAGTTTTTAAGAAGAGACTGGACAGCTATTTGTCCGAAATGGTGTAAGGTTTCCTGCCTGAACAGGGGGTTGGACTTGATGACCTCCAAGGTCCCTTCCAACTTTATTTTATTATTATTATTATTAAAAAGAAAGTAAGTATCCTAATTTCTAGGACCACATGGACACTAACTTCCAGTAGTCAAGAAATAGTGAGCTAGGGGAAGCCATGTGGCATGAGTGGGGTGACACCCACTATTGAGAACTGATAAGAAAACCAAGCAGTACACCAGGGGTCTTCAAAATTGGCCATTTTATGACTTGTGGACTTCAACTCCCAGAATTCCTCAGCCAGGCCACAAGTCATAAAAGTGCCAAGTGTGAAGACCCCTGCACTACATTGAAGCCGAGTGGAACTTTGTAATTGACTTGATTCAGCAAGATCCACCATGACTGAGTTCCCCAGGCATCAAGCTTGGTAGATGTTTGAATGGATTCTCCTTTAAATCAAGATCACGTGAAGTGTTATTACCACTTTATAAGACCACACTTGGAATATTGCATCCAATTTTGGTTGCCATAATATAAAAAAAGATGTTGCAACTCTAGAAAGAGTGTTGAGGGGAGCAAGATTAGGGGACTGAAGAACGGTTGCAGGAAACGGGTATGGCTAGTTTAATGAAAAGAAGGAGTAGAGGTGACATGATAGCAGTGTTCCAATATTGGGGGGGGGGCTGCCACAAAGAAGAGGCAAAGCATCTGAAAGCAGGACAAGAAGTAATGGATGGAAGACCTATCAAGGAGAGAACCAACCTAGAACTAAGGAGAGATTTCCTAACAGTTAGAACAATTAATCAGGGGAACAACTTGCCTCCAGAAGTTATGGGTGCTCCAGCACTGGAGGCTTTTAAGAAGAGATTGGACAACCATCTGAAATGATATAGGGTTTCCTCCTTGACCATGGGGTTGGACTAGAAGATCTCCAAGGTCCTTTCCAACTCTGTTATTCTGTTAGTGGTGGGTGAAGTGGTATCTTTTGAGGTATTTCTGAACATTCCGCTTTTCTTTTACTTATCACTGACTATTGTTCCTTATTATTTTTATTGTGCTTTTAGTTTGTGAAGCATGCAGAGTTATCTGGAAGTTGAGCATCCTAGAAATATGACAAATTAAATTAAATTAACATATAATTGTCAAAGGCACCTTCCTTTTCAATGGGGGTTGTTTTTTTTTTTTTGCTTTTCAATGTAAGCTTGCCTATGAAAATAAAAATCTGCATTATAAAAATGAAGATGTTGCAACCACATTTGTCTCTCTATTTTGTTAAGCATAATATATGTGAATTTGTGTAAAATAGCTGAACACTGGGGAACAACAAGAACATTAAAATGTTGCTTGTATTTCCACCTCTAATAAGGGAAAAATCTTGTTCAAATGCATAAAGATGTACAATGTTACCTTACATTCAGACCTTGGCTAAGAAATTTAAATTGGCCATTGCAATACTGTAAGGATGAGATATTAAAATTTCATACAATGATGTAGTTGTTTAGATTATAAGTGATTCCCTATTTATTTTCCTCCTTTTGTTATCACCCTCACGTGTGAAAGAAAACAAATAGAGGCCATTTATTATAGCAAGCTTTTCTCTTTCTTTCAATTTAATAATAAAGGTCCTCTTTTAAAAAAATAAAAATGAAAGTTTGTGTAGTGGCAGTAAATCAAATCCAGGCCCTGTATTTATCCCAAAAGATGACAACCTGTTATTTATCCCAAAAGATGACAACATGTTTCACTCCTCAAGGGATGATTAGATGGAAAAACAATCTCATCTGACTCCATTATGGTATTCTCACAAGCCTCAAGTAAGCTTCCTGTTTTAAAGGTAAATATGAATAGCAACAGCTAACATGGAAACAAGCAAGCAATATTTCTATCATCTGCAATGGATTTCATTTAAGCTTAAGCCTTACCTTTTGTCTTAGGAACAGTATAGGTGACACAGACCAGGGAAGAATGTGCAAAAGATTGTGTTATCCCAAAAATGCTTTTTCACGAGGCAACTGTTTTTCTTTGAAGACATTTCACTTCTCATCCAAGAAGCTTCTTCAGCTCTGAAGAAGAAGCTTCTTGGATGAGGAGCTGAAGCTGAAGAAGCTTCTTGGATGAGAAGTGAAACGCCTTCAAAGAAAAACAAGAAAATCCAGTTGCCTCGTGAAAAAGCATCTTTGGGATAACTATGACCTGGATGACTGAGAATCTCCATAGACCAAAGATTGTGTTATTCAATTGTTTAGACTCTAGAGCATAGTACATGATCTTGTTTATTGTGCTTCAATATCAAGCTCAAACTCTGAAGTTTTGGGATACAAAATTTCCTCCCTCCATTTTTCACTTTACATCACTTTGAAGTCTTGATGCACTTTGCAGTCCAGATTAAACAAGATACTTGTGAAAGTCATGAATCAAAGGTCTAAGCTCTGCAGAGGTCTGTAAAGAAATAAGATTACAAACCTAATCCAAAAAGAAACCTCCACTAAAATCCAAGACAAAGAACAAGAAAACGGCAAAGCCCTCCTCCCATACATAAAAGGCACCACAGACAGAATCAGTAAGATCCTCCATAAACACAACATCAAAACAGCATTCTGACAAACAGAAAAATATCCACCATCCTTAGAAACCCCAAAGATAAAATTGACTTAGAAAATCAAGGAGTATATGAAATCCCATGCACTGCTTGTCCCAACACATACATCGGACAAACCAACAGAAGAATAAGTGCACGCATTGAAGAACATAAAAACTCAGTCAAAAAAGAGGAACCAAAATCTTCCCTGGTCCAACACCTTAAAGCCACAGGACATGAAATTGACTTTAAAAATACCAGAACCATTGCCCAAAGTGAACATTTTAATAACAGAATAATCAGAGAAGCCATCGAGATAGAAAAACGCCCACACAGCATGAACAAGCAAGATGATACCTCCCGCCTACCAGCCATTTGGAAACCCGCCCTTATTGACAAACGACTCCCTAACACAAAAAATGATACCAGACCCACACTCACAAAAACCACACAGGATGTCACCACCACACATCCACGCAAAAAGCAAACCCAAAGCCACACCGATGATGAGGCACGACCACAAACCAGAAGCCCACAGCTGCATCATTAGCCACTTTAAACCCCTCCAATCCATACATGAAGCAAACTGACACCCTCCATGAAGATGAGGCACGACCACGAATGCGAAGCCAAAAAATAGCAAGGCAGCCCAAAATCTTAAACTCCCCTGCAACTCAGACTAACCTGAGCACAACCAAACAGAACACTCCCCCAGCCAATCAGAGCACAGCCAACCCCCCAGCCAATCAGAGCACAGCCAACCCCCCAGCCAATCAGAGCACAGCCACGCCCCTAACCTATCAGAACACACCTCCACCCAATCAGAACACAGCCAAGCTCCCACCCAATCAGTTCATACCCCCACTGGCAGTTAAAAGGAAGAAACAGCTAAGACCACACATTGCTCCTCGAAGCACGAAGCTGAAAGCACCAGCCTGAAGATGACGAATGGGACTTCGTCGAAACCTCGGGTTTTCTCCCACGTATAATTGGAAGTGTCTTGGCGACGTTTCGACGAAGTCCCATTCGTCATCTTCAGGCTGGTGTTTTCAGCTTCGTGCTTTGAGCAGCAAACTTCATCGAAACGTCGCCAAGACACTTCCAATTTTACGTGGGAGAAAACCCGAACAACCAAAGACCTACATACAAATACCCGCGAAAACCTCAGAAAACAAATATATTTGGCACTCTGGAAAGTCATGTGTGGAAATTTGATTAATCATTCCACTGACTAGTTGTTCTAACTATTCAGAAATTTCTCCTTAGTTCTAGGTTGGTTGTCTCCTTGATTAGTTTCCATCCAATGCTTCTTGTCCTGCCTTTAGGTGCTTTGGAGAATAGCTTGACCCTCTCTTCTTTGTGGCAACCCCTGAGATATTAGAAGACTGCTATTGTGTCACTCCTTGTCCTTGTCCTTCTTTTCATTAAATTAGACCTAATTCCTGCAACTATTTTTTGTATATTTTAGCTCCAGCCCCCTAATCATCTTTGTTGCTCTTCTCTGCACGCCTTCTAGATTCTCAACATCTTTTTTATATCATGGAGACCAAAACTGGATGCAATATTCCAAATGTGCATTATAAAGTGTATAAAGCCTTGGTAAAACAACACTTGGAATAGATAGATAGATAGATAGATAGATAGATAGATAGATAGATAGATAGATAGATGGATGGATGGATGGATGGATGGATGGATGGATGGATGGATGGATGGATGGATGGATGCATGGATGGATGGATAGACAGATAGGTAGGTAGGTGGGTAGGTGGGTAAGTGCGTGGGTAGATATATAGATATAGTTAGATAGATAGATAGATAGATAGATAGATAGATAGATAGATAGATAGATAGATAGATGATAGATATTGAATAAAGTTATTAAAAACTTCCTTCTGATCTTTTAACCTTTTGCTTATTGTTCATGCATGTGTCTTCTTTGCTGTTTTTGACTGCCTGTGTTCCTATTTTGCCAGGTTTTTTTTTTCTTTGCAGTATTTAATAAACTTTATTTTTTGCTAGCTAAATTGAGTGGCATGTGTACTTGCTCTGATCCGGATATAGGAATTGAGTGGGAGTGTACAGGATGGAACTAAACTGGAAATTACCCAGGATACTGCCCCCTCCCCAAGGGAAACGTACCTGTCATGAATCTATAAATATATTCTTCAGCAGTGCTCAAGGTATATATGAAATGAACAGGGCTGAAGCTGAAAAACTGTTTATATCCCAACTCATTCGATTCACAGAGGCGGTTTCTATTTGCTGATAAATCATGAACATCATTTTTGTTTTTGTTTTTTTGTTTTTGTATTTTTAATACAAAGGAAAGCTTAGTGTATGCATCAAGCATTGACTTCATCTTTATGGAAAGTTTTACACAGCGATTTCAAATTTCTTTTTAACTGTAAGCAACTCAATTATAAGTTGCAAGGAATAACAGATCTTCAATGCATTGAGAAATTGAAGCCATTTTCCTATCTTTGCAATGGTTGAAGGACAAATATTTTACTAATTAGAAAGGCAGATAGAATTCATTTTGGTTGCCCAGCCGCCAATTTTTCTCTAATGAGTATGTACTTCAAAAGAACATGGATATCCAAAAATATTAAACAATGTCTGAAAGTCAAATGAATATGTGTAATGACTGCTTCCCCAAAATATAACAGTTTTAATGAAGCATTATAGTCTTTTCCTAAAAAAGGGGTATCCAATAAGTCTAAGCTATTGTTTTTTGTTTGTGTTGGTGCTAAATAAGTTGATGTCTAACACCTACTGAATTTTTTGACAGATATTAAAATAATTTCCTAATGTTTAGAGAAAATTAAGTATCTCCACTTTTTTATTTCACTCAGTCTTTAACATTTGCATATCAAATCATATTAAAGTAAAATGTATTTTTAAAGGTTATTTATGGCTATTTTTGTCTTCTAATATTTGTTATCTCTTGTAATAATTTAGGTCTCTCTGAAGCTGATAATTGTCTGGCATTAATTTCTTTTCATTTTGGCAATTCTCTTATTTAAAAAAATGAATAGTGTGAATTCCCACAATTGCCAGAGTTAAGTTTCATTTTCCTCGCTAAAATAATTAGAATTTAAGCTTTGGGACAGTCATTTGGTAGGAGAGTTTTAATTTTAATTCCTGGACTAAGTTTCTGAAATTTTGGTGGATGTAACATTGACTTAGTCCCTCTTCTTCTAGTAGAACTAGTGCAGTGTAGTAGTTAAGCTATAGGAGACTTCTAAGTTCACCTTTAACCATAGAAGGCCTCCAGGTCTTCAACCTGAATGACCCCAGGCCAATAAATTTCCCTCACTCCAACTTACATCAAAAAACAAGAGAAAAGAGTGCTATTATGTATACCCTGTTTAACCCTAAGGAAGAACCCTAAAGAATTTAAAGAAGAGAAATAAATTTAAAAATCTGGCAAAGATCAGGAGGGTAAAAAATAGAACTTTGCATGGAAGGTACAATAGAGTCCAAAGCCTTTGAATTTCCAAGGGGAAAAATGGATGACATCTTTGTTCAAGAAACAACCAAATTCACATTCTGTTCTTCAGGTTTTAAATACCTCAACTTCTTGAATTTTCTTATTTTTGAGGGGGAAGCGGAATCTGCCTTATGTTGAGTTCTGATCTAGACTAATAATATTATTTTCTTTCCTCATCTCTCACTTGCCAGAGCTAACTTTAAAATCTCTCTCTCAATCTGTACCTACCCTTCCTCTCTTTTAAAGTCATAGTTGCATTGTTAAAGTCATGCAATGATTTTGCTGAGAAATATGTGTACAAATTATATTCATATAAATTTATAACTTAAATGTTATAATTTTAAATTTTAAAAAATAGAGAGACAAGGATGATAAAACACTGTTAAAATGAGTTAAAAGGTGAAGTGAGGGCTCTCAGTGCATTGGCCAGCTCCATGGCTGCATGCTCCCCTGGGCTTCCAACACGAGGTCGCAGGACCATGTTTTAACTAACTCTAGCCAGGAAAGTGGGGGCCTGCATCACCTCCAGGGAGAGAATATCCCATAGGGTGGACAAATGGCAGAGAAAGCTCTCTTTCTAGACCCAGCCTGCCTGCCATATATATTTGTCTGTCTGTCTATCCAACCATCTATCCAACCATCTTTCCATATATACATTTGTGTGTGTTAAATTTGGATTGCTAACAAAGAATTAAAGGCTTCTCACTAACATCTGCTTTTAAACCCTGACGATGTTGGGTGGTCCCAACGAAAGCTTGGTTATTAAAATTTTACTACTTTCTCTTGGTGATCGGTATTTATTATATGTGTGTATATATATTCTATCTATCTATTTATCTATCTTTCTATCTTACATGTATGTGTGTGTGTGTGTGTGTGTGTATGTAAATAAACATTAATCAAGATATGTTATGATAACTCTCAGAAGCATCAAAAAGCATTTTGGCAGTATGTTGCTTCAGTGGAGCATTTTTTGGTCAGGTATTACATCATCCGTTCTCTCTTTTTCTCTCATTCTTCTCCTCTGTGATATGTAATAACAATAACAATAACAAAGTTGGAAGGGACCTTGGATGTCTTCTAGTTCAACCCAGGCAAATGCCTTACTGAAATCTAAATATACTACGTCCACAGTATTTTGCTGGTCTATTAGTTTAGTCACTTCATCGAAGAATGAAATCAGATTGGTTTGGCATGATCTGTTTTTGACAAACCTGTGCTGGCTACTACTTATAACTTTGTTTGCTTCCAGTTGTTCACAGCTCTGTTTTTTTATTATCTTTTCCAGGATCTTCCCAGGTATTGATGTTAGACTGATTGGTCTGTAGTTTCCTGGGTCTGTTTTTTTTTCTCTCTCCTTTCTTGAAGTTGGGGACTGCATCAGCCATTTTCCAATCCTCAAGATTTCCCTGCTGCTCCAGGATTTTTGAAAGATATGATGCAAGGGTTCTGAGATAATATCTGCCAGTTTCTTCAGAACTCTAGGATGTAATCTGTCGGGTCCTGGTGATTTATATTCATCAAGGCTGGATAGGTGTTCTCTTACCATTTTTTTTTTTTTTTGCTTATCTTAATGTTTGTTTCTAGTTTTGTCTTTTGCAATGTTTTTTTTTTGGGTATTTTGGGCTATAGTTTCTTTTTGTGTGAAGATTGATGCAAAGAATGAGTTAAGGAGTTCTGCTTTGTCCTTGTTGCCTATTATTTCTTTGCCATCTTTTCTCTTTAGCGGACCTACAGTTTCCTTGACTTTTTTCTTGTAGTTAATATATTGGAAGAAACTTTTTTTTATTATCCTTGATTTCTATTGCAAGTCTTTCTTTGTTCTGAGTCTTTGCTTTCCTGCTTTCATCTTTGCATGTTCTGGCTGTCTGCTGATAATCGGCCTTAGTTATATGACCCTCTTTCCATTTTTTGTATTTGTCCTTTTTGTCTTTCAGAGGTAAAGAACAGCTTATTTCCAAAGTTGGTTGTAGAAGCAACAACTTGTAGGACCTTCTTTAGAGAAGCTGAGAAATTTGCTAAGGGATGGGGGACAACCAACTTTTATGAATTTATAGAATTTAAACACTTCTCACAGAGTGGGGATATCCATTGCTAAAGCCACACAAAGGGCAGCTTTTAGACCTGTTCTGCTCCTTTCTCAAAGACCCGCAGATGACCTTTTGTTGGAATGAGAATATTAATGTTGCACCAAATTTTGCCTTGAACCTTTTCAAAGGTTTTCTCCCAAGCCCAAAGAGGCTTCCATCATTCTGCTTTATTCTTAGGGTGCTCAAGGCATTCTTTCAAAATTCTGTAAGTTCTTTTTTTGAATTTTATTGCTTGAGGTGGAGGCTGCTGCTCTGCAACTGCTTTCATTTCCACATCTCTCCTCAGTCTGAAACTTTACTGGCTGTCTGCATTTCCAATGCGAAAAGGCCAGAGGGAAGCACCACAATCATGATGTCTTCTCTTGACCTGGAATGGAATATATGATTATTATATTTGTTACCCTGTACTCAGCTCTGGGAAATCAGGGAGGGAGAGGGGGGGTTAAGGGTGGGTGGGTTTTGGGGTGTATATTGTAACTTTTATAAAACTTTTCAATAAAAAAAAACCAGAATAGATTTTTGAATAGGAGTCTAGGATTGCATTGATTGAAATCTATAGAAAGTCAATATAGAGATATGCATTTGAATTATGATAATAACAGGAGATAAATTGTAATAACATTCTTCAAATTAAATTACTGATCAGTTCATTTTCAAATTCAAAGCTGTGAGCTGAGTATGTAGCTACGATCAAGAATGGAATGAAATGGAAGCTGTGAAGGCATTAAATGTTTATAGCAATCTTTGAATCCAAGTGAGACTAATTGAGATTGTACTAACTGTTGGGATATCTTGAATATCTGTATGGAACAATGCTACTTCAAGAATTCCAATAGAAAACAAACAAAACAAGATATGTGCATAGGAAATATATAAATACTTGGTGATGAGTAGTGAAAACTACATAAAACCAGAATCATAAATAGAAAGATCCAGATTTGGAAATATTTCTGCATTTCTTTCACTCCTGGCAACTGAATTCATTGAACAAGTACACTGATTAGGATATCATCTATAGCACATATCACAAATGCAAACACAGCTTATCCAGATGAGGAGACACTCAAATGGTTAGCTCATAAACACCAATAAATTCTACCTTCATTATTTGGGTACTAAGGAAATTAAAAAGACAAATCAATGGAGCTTGTCACACCCATATGGCAGAAAATGTTTTAAATCTATATTCCTTGCTGTGAACATTATGTAAATTGAAAATTAGGAGCAAAATGGAAGCAATACCATTCAATTTCATTTGGCCATTTGTAAGCAGATAACTTCAAGGAGCATATTTCAAGGAATTAATTGGGGCTGGGTGGGGAGGATCTCTCAAACAAGGGAATCACATTATCATTTTAAGGGATTCTTTGGTGCTAAAGAATAGTTCCAAAATACTAAGATTCTTTAACAGAATAACAGAGTTGGGAGGGACCTTGGGGGTCTTTTAGCCCAACCCCCTGCCTAATCAGGAGACCCTATACATTTTAGACAAATGGTTGTCCAGCCCCCTCTTAAAAGTCTCCCACAACTTCTGAAAGCAAGTTGAAGAGGCAAGTTTGAGGAGGCCTTATAAGATATGTCAGGTGCAGAATAGGTACACTACTTCTTCACTAAACAAATTGTCAACAAGATATGAACAAGGAAGCAAGGATTATTTCAAAAAGGTGCTTTAATTCACAAATGAGAGTTAAAGTAAAGAATCTTGGAAACGGTAATAGGAACTACCAGGTTTTATTTCTTAGTGACCTCATTAAAGTGAACATTTTAAATATCTTCTTCAAGGATTTGTGCAACTAGGACTGAACTACTCTTTATGAAATCAGCTACCATTGAACTGTTCAGAATCTGCTCATTGTTTATGTCTATTATTCTTCCCATATTTCTCCAAGTTCCCATAGTCACAAATGACCTTAGTAACTTTCCAATGCAAACACTTTTTCATCAGCAGCAACAGTTGGAGTGGGGAGGTATGGATAGTACTAGCTACTGTTCTGGTGGTTCTGTTACATATCTCCATTTTAGGTATACAAGTGGTTCCATTAAGGTTCTTATCTCATGCCAAAAGGCAGTGAGAGTCTAGATATGGAGGAAGAGGCTGTGATTGTGCCCTAACAAGACTGAATGTCTGCAGGATTTTGCCCCCCCCCCTAGATCTGGAGATCTTTCATTTCCGATTTTGTATGGAGTAGCCCTTGGTTTGAAATCCAGGGGTTTTGCCTAAAAAACATGTAGGAGCTATGGCTAGAAGGTCATTTGCATGGATTCATCTTATGTGTTATTTGACCCCATTTCTGGACCTACCTAACACCACTGCTGTGAGAATAGGCTGCCACATGCATTTCAAGGTGCTGGTTATAAACTTTAAAATCTTGCATGGCACTGGGCCAGGTTATTTGTATGACTACCTTTCTCTGGTGGTTTCTCTCTTTCCTTACCAGATCTGGCATAGTAGGAATTGTTTGAATCCTTTGCCTCCACCAGTGTCATTTTGGAGGACTAGAGATGTGTCTTCTCTATGATGGCACCTGTTGGAAAATTCTTCCCAGAGGGATCTGGATGAGATCTGCATAACCCAACCTATTGACATTCTGGAAGGCCTTGAATGCCTTCACATGTTAAGGCAAAGACAGTTGGTTTGAAACCCAAACTGGATGTTTGGTATTGTGAGTATTGTGAGTTATTTTGAGGCACTTGGGTTATAGTGTTACGATTATTCCTAATTTCTTTTCTGTGTCATCTTATATTGGTTTTTACTAAAATTGTTTTTTATGTATCATTTGTTTAGCTGCCTAGACGTGGTGGTTTAAGAAGAATGGCCATATGCATTTTCTAAACAAATAAACACATAAATAAATAAATATCAAAGAAAGAAAATGCAAGAAAAATATTTTCATCCCCAGCAACATCCCCAGTTAATAACAATATGCTGGCTTATCATGTTTATTAGAAAGGCTAACTTGCTGATCAAAGGATATAGCTGTAACATTTCTGTGTGCAGTTCATCTTTAAATATGAGAAAATGTTTCTGTGACAGAGACAGATTGCTGATCCGTCTAGTTCAAAAGTTCTAATTTAGGGAAGAAAGACAGTTTTTATGACAAGCCAGATGACCATGCTACTGATTTTTATTTTGAATCCAAATGCTGCTGAACTTAGATTATGGGATAGGATTAAGGGTTTCCTGCCTAAGCAGGGGGTTGGACTAGATGACCTTCAAGGTCCCTTCCAACTTTATTATTGTTGTTGTTGTTGTTGTTGTTATGGATCATCGCACAGTCAGCCAGATGTTCAGACTGGATTTGGCATTTTGTCTACCTATCGAATCCTTACCCAGGACCTGGGATAGGCAGATGTGGATGTTTGATGGTATTACAGATATCGTCGCAGGATGGAAGCAGTTCCTAATAAGGCTGCCTTTTGCAATTGACTAATAGCGAATTTGTCAATGCCAATTATTATTATTATTATTATTATTATTATTATTATTATTATTATTATTATTATTATTATATTTCCCTTTATACTGAATTACTTGTGACTCTGAAATAGTAACAAGAGGCTTGTTGAGGAAATAAGGCAGAAAATCTTTTATACATTTACCTTAGTATTCAAGTAGAAAATGGGCCAAATCTTCCTATGCATTACAGGCTCCCCATGTCTCACTCCTGTTGGTCAAGATTTGTGTTGGAGTTCCATGTATCTGTGACAAATCATGCAAAAAAAATTATTTATGATTTTTCTGAAATGAATTTAATGTAGAATCAAATATATTTTTTCAGCTTTTAATATGAAGTGCTGTTGTTGCTAACATTATCTTAATTATATGCTTCTATCACTGGTACGCTATCTTATATTTGCTAGTTTGATTCTGAATCAATATGATTAAGAGGACTCTAAATATATAAGTAGAAACTAGGCAAGCTAAACCAAAATTTTCTAACTTAAAGAAATCTGAAGGAGACTATAAATTATTAAGTAAATTTCCTTAATTCCCTTATTTGGCAGTGAAGGTTGAAAAGAGTTTCAAATGTCTATGGTACTTTAAATTAACATAACAGAATTATAAAACAATAAGCAGTAACTTAGTCTGTCAGTCTTCCATATAATTGGTGTAATTTGCATTGAAACACTGGGAAACAGTGGAAAATGAGCAGCAAATCTTTTGCAACAAATACTAAAGTAGAATTATAATTAAGGTTGTGTGCAGGTCACAGTTTATTTCTGAGTTCTTTTTATTTGCATTTATTTGTATCTCAATTATATTTGCTTATAGGGATCTTTTTTATTATTCTCATAAGAATGGAAAATCTCTATTTTTAGAAACACTCTTTCTCTTTTCATTATAAAAAGAACATGAGAAGAAAGGCAGTTCATAAATAAGTCATCATGACAATAATTATTAATGAGCATTAATAATCTATTAAAGTTCATCAGTAAATATTATGAATGATCAGGGCTGACATACTCTTATGTCTGAAGAAGAGTAACAAAAAGTTTGTCTTTCTTTTCAAAGTTCGGTTGTAAATATCCAAAACTATTTTTATTTATTTGTTTGTTTATTTGTTTGTTCGTATCTCGCCTTTATTGTTTTTACAAATAACCCAAGGCAGTGAACACATCCAACAAACTGTCCTCCTCCTATTTTCCCCACAACAACTAGGATTTCAGATTCTTGTACAGCGATAGTGTGGAGTAAATTTGTAGTCATTTGAACAACCCTGGTTCCTGACTTCTTGCACCCGACTTCTCTTTCCTTTACAGGCAGATAAATCCTTTAAGTAAATCAAAATCTACCATTAAGTTTGAACTCAAGATATAAAACCATATTTAAATCCTAGCTTGCTTGATCTAAATTAAAATAAAATAACTGGTTCAAATTCAGTAATGGCAAATAGAAGGCTTTGGTGTCTTAAAAAATGACCAGACAAGTCTAACATACAAACCTTTGTGCATGTTTCATTCCCTTTATTTGTAACAGAGATTGCTAATGGAAAATGTCTTGGTTCTATTTCCAAGCAAAGTGGAATTATGCAGCTTCTAGCCAGTGGATTATGCAGCTTCTAGCCAGTTTTGATAAACAGTCAATTACCCCTTCTATTTCCTTTTAGATTTCCCCATTTCCTTTTTTACACAACTTACGATATAACAAGGTTAGGTTGTGGTAAAGCAGTTCTTGATTTATACTCTGCAATCTCCAGTATTTCTGAATTAACTATTTCTCTGACTGAAAAAAAAAGACTTCTTGATAGCATTTAAACAGTTAAGGAGAAAAATGTTTCTTCAACTTTCTCCTCTCTGACACACATGCCATAGGTTCGCCACCACTGCCCTACTGAATAGAACCCCACAAAGTCAATTTTGTTCAGTGATCTATGGAACAGGCAGTCTTCAGATGCTAAAATTGTCTAAACTACCATAACTTGCAAGCTGTCTTCTTTCTCCTGTTCCATCACTTTTCCTATCAGTAAATCAGGTCTTTTTCATTTCCTCTTCCATTGAGAAAAATGTCTGTGTATGTATATCCAATGACTTTTTTTTTTTTTTGCTAAGATCCACACTTTTTCCCAGCACTAATCTGTCTCAGGGCTCAGAAGTAGTGCAGATCTAGATGGAGAAGAATAGGTTTAGGCTTATCTCAGTCTAAGCAACAATGATCAACCCTGGTTTTTAGAATCACTTGTTTCTGGAGATCTTCCATCATTACTTCTGGAGGAGCCTCACTGCCCATTCAAAAGTGGTACAGAAAGAGACTCCTGTTCAAGGAATAGGTGGCAGTGGTGGCTAGCAGGTAGGTAAGGTAAAGGTGTCCCTATAGGTTTTACCCTTCTAGTTGTGACCAACTTTAAGGTAGGATGTGGCTATGAGGACTAATCTATTTTAAGTCAGTTGTCTATGGATTGATAGGTGAGTGTTAGGGTTAGGGTTAAGGTTAGGCGGTCAACTTGTTGAACTTTCATGTGGATTAGTGTAACATGTTCTACATTGGGCTGTGATAAAAGATTACTTGAAAACATCACGTAGTGTAGAATGCAGCAGTTTGGATAGTTATACTGTAGGTGCACTTTGGTATGCTCCAAAGGTCTGGTTCTTCCTTTGTGCATTCATCTAGAGCAGGCAACCTTGGCTCTTTTATGACTCGTGGACTTCAACTCCCAGAATTCCTGAGCCATGCTGGCTCAGGAATTCTGGGAGTTGAAGTCTACGAGTCATAAAAGAGCCATGGTTGCCTACCCCTGGTCTAGAGTATTGAGTGATCCATCTTGTTATCATGCAATGTGAATTTTGACTGTGGACTGTGTTTCTTTATATTATTTATGGTATGTTTGGTATTATTAAATTTGACAAATGTAATAAAATATTTGTATCTTTTTGCTGCTTTAAAATATTTTTAGCCACTTAGAGTGGCTTTTAAATGGATGGCCACATACAGTGAATAAAAAAATCATAATCATACCAGATCAGTGTGTGTGCCCAGGTCATCAAGTGACAGGATTTGTTGCTATATTGTGCTATATTGTGCCTTGTAAAAGGATAAAAATAGTGTGTATGTGCACTATTTGTTGTACTGCTTTTCTTCTTCTAGTACAAGGTGAAAAATCATAGTTTTTTTTTTTAAAAAAAAAAACTGGGGAAGTTTTCATCAGCTCTCAAATGTTTCCCTACCCCCGATATGTGAACAAAGCTCTTTTGAGAAACAGTATTTGTTAAAGTGAATCAAGGAGCAGAAAGTCCAGGTCACTTGCTAGACCCTTTGAAACAAGGTTTGCTTTGACCTACCACCTTTGCTGACCCACATCACTGGAAGGTCAAGAGAAAGCTCTTTTGTGAAGACCCTTTTTAAATGCACTCTCAGAAGCAAGTAGCTGTCCCTGGATTATTTGGAATTGAACAAAATTGAACATTTTGTATTTGGCACAAGATGACAGAAACATGGGAGGAATTCCAACATGTGGACTCTACTTCTCAGCCATGACTCCTTCCCGGCTCTGTGTGGATGTCGCTGATGCTAGAAAGGTTGCCTTGGTAACCAAATCTAATTTTTACTTTTTCTAGTTTGATTCAAACTGATCTACCTAAAACAAAACAAAACTGGATTCCAGTCATTAGTCTGTTTCTGCAGTTCTTTGTAGGGGTCATATACTTTGTTTTTCACCAGATTTTATCCCTGGCTTCATTTGTGCTTTTTCTCTAATTGTAATGCTTACTTTTGGGGATCTGATCTTTGACTGGTCTTGGGCCGGCAATCCTCAGGCAGTTTTTCAGCAGCAGCTACATCAACTTGATTCATTTTAGATGCCAAGCAAAGGAAAAGGTTTGTCTGTCCAGTTGTGTCCAACTCTAGGCCACAGTGCTTATCTCTGTTTCTTGGCCAAGGAAGCCAGCATTGTCTGAAGACATTTTCTGTGGACATGTGCATGAAACACCGTTGCCTTCCTACCAAATGGTACCTATTAATCTACTCGCATTTGCATGCTTTCAAACTGCTAGATGGACAGGAACTGGGGTGAGAATGCAAACTCACCCTGCTGCACAGTGCTTAAAACTAGAACCCAGGCAGTCAGCTTTCCATGGAGTAGTGGGGTTATATATGCTGTGTACGTGTAAGGATTCCCCAATAAACCAGACAGGAAAAACAACTAGGTCATTAAATCTACTTTATTGTAAGGCTACATTAATAGAATGTTGCAAGTCTGAAAGTAGAAGGTTCCCACCCTCCACTTTTAACTGCTTGCTCCATTAAGGCAGTTCCTTCCTTAGTTTCTTTCTCTCTGTGTTAAGTGACTGAGGACTCCTTTCCCTCTTGTCTGATTGTTTCCTAGGTAGTTTTTCTTCTCCCCTTTCATCAAGGTCATCCAGGCATTCAGTACAATAACTAATACCATTTACTTCCCATGGAGCTACTGTATATTCTGCAGGTGTTGTAGCTCCCAAATGTTCTTCAAGAGAACCGTATGTAAAAAGCAGAAGCCTGTTGCACCCCATCCTAGGCACTGGGACAGGATGTCCAAGCTAACATTGTTGTAGAGAAAAATAGGAGGGACTACTATGTGTGCCATCTTGAACTCCTAAAAGAAAGGCATGATAGAAATCTAACCCCCCCCCACATCTGAATAAATTATAAATTCTGCAATTCTGTGGACACAGACTTAAATGTATATGCGTGAAAGCTGGGTAAAATAGTTCTATAAGTATTCTTATTTTTATTTATCTGTAATATGATGGCTTATTACAATGTAGATCACAGTCATACTCCACCCACGAAATTATTGGGGCTGATTTCCTTATCTCCAAGTAGGCACCCCAAGAGTATGGCTACAAGGCAAACGAAACTCTTATAATCTGATAAAGGACAGATAGAATATGTAAAATGTAGGTTATTCAAATGCATTCAGTTCTTTCTTGAAACCTTGACCTTGTGTCTTAACTTGATCTGATACTGACTGGTAACTTCTACATAAACCACCTCTAATAAATCAACTCACCCAATCAAATTGATTGATTGATTACATGCTATCATTTTTTTTATTCCTATATAACCACATAGATGACAACCTATTCCTATTCATGTCTCCCAATGATTCAGTCATTGCCTTTGTAACTGAGTCCCTCCACCTTGCTACTAGTTATCCTTTTCTTCCATGCTTCCCAACATTAGAGATTTTTCCAGAGAATTGGATCTTTTCATAATGGACCCAAAGTTGGATAATTTCAGCCAGGTCATTTGTGCATCAAAAGTGTGAAAGCATCAATGCTCTTCCTATCCTGCTTCTTTAAACTTCAAGTCTTGCTTCCATAGAGTGTCCAATAATTCTGATCTTTTTAGGTATAGAAAAATCACAGTATTTGAGCCTGTGACCCCTGATGAAGCGGACAAGGCCGTGAGGGCAATGAATGACGCCACCTGTTTATTGGACCCATGCCCCTCCTGGCTGGTTTCTGCCAGTAGGGAGGTGACACGAGGCTGGCTCCAGGCGATAATCAACGCCTCTTTGATGGAGGGGTCTTTCCCACAACCTTTAAAGGAAGCGGTGGTGAGGCCCCTCCTCAAGAAGCCTTCCCTGGACCCAGCTGTTTTGAAGAACTTTCATCCTGTCTCCAACCTCCCCTTTGTGGGGAAGGTTGTAGAGAAGGTGGTGGCGTCCCAACTCTTGCGATCCTTGGATGAAACTAATTATCTGGACCCTTTTCAATCTGGTTTCAGGCCCGGCTACAGCACTGAGACTGCTTTGGTCGCACTGACCGATGACCTCTGGCGAGCCCGGGATAGGGGTTATTCCTCTATCCTGGTGCTTCTTGACCTCTCAGCGGCTTTCGATACCATCGACCATGGTATCCTTCTGCGTCGTCTCGGAGAGGTGGGGGTGGGTGGCACCATATTGCAGTGGTTCTCCTCCTACCTCTCTGACAGGTCGCAGTCGGTGTTGGCGGGCGGACAGAGATCGACCCCTAGGCGCCTCGATCATGGGGTGCCTCAGGGCTCGGTCCTGTCCCCCCTCCTTTTTAACATCTACATGAAACCGCTGGGTGAGATCATTCGGCGACACGGGGTGAGGTATCATCAGTACGCAGATGATACCCAATTGTATATCTCCACCCCGTGTCCTTTCAGTGAAGCAGTCGACGTGATGTGCCGGTGCCTGGAAGATGTGAGGGTCTGGATGGGGGTGAACAGGCTTAGACTCAACCCTGACAAGACCGAGTGGCTCTGGGTCTTGCCTCCCAAAGGCCAACTGGATGGTCCATCATTAGTCCTGGGGGGGGGGCAAATTTACCTCCCTCAGTGCAGGCACGCAACTTGGGTGTCCTCCTGGATTCACAGCTAAATTTGGAACAACATCTATTGGCTGTGGCCAGGGGGACCTTTGCCCAGGTTCGCCTGGTACACCAGTTGCGGCCTTATTTGGACTGGGAGGCTTTACTCATGGTCACTCATGCCCTTGTCACCTCAAGACTGGATTACTGTAACGCGCTCTACATGGGGCTACCCTTGAAGAGCGTTCGGAGGCTGCAGTTGGTTCAGAATGCAGCTGCGAGAGCGATTGTGGGCGCGCCAAGGTACGCCCACGTGTCACCTATCCTCCGCGAGCTGCACTGGCTTCCTGTGGGTCTCCGGACACAATTCAAGGTGTTGGTTATCACCTTTAAAGCCCTTCATGGCATAGGGCCAGGTTACTTACGGGACCGCATACTGCCGCACAGTTCCCAGAGACCGGTGAGATCCCATAGATTGGGCCTCCTTCAGGTCCCGTCGGCCAGACAATGTCAGCTGGTGGGCCCTCGGGGAGGGGCCTTTTCTGTGGTGGCTCCGACCTGGTGGAATCAACTCCCCACCGAGGTTCGAACTACTCCCACCCTGCCAGCCTTTAAGAAAGCCATTAAAACTCTCCTGTTCCGGCAGGCCTGAGGCTGATGTCCCTGGGAGGGGGGATATGATCGGACACGCTTTATGAATGTATTTATTTTATTGTTTTATTGTTAGATTATTGTTTTAATTTTGTACGCTGCCCTGAGTCCCTTGGGATTGGGCGGCATATAAATTTTAGAAATAAATAAATAAATAAATAAATATCATTTCCAAGGTCTTCATTGAGAACCATTAATCTGAAAGAAGCATAGGTGAGATAATATGTACTACGAATGATAAAATGGGAGTGGGCTATTATAATTCATCAAACTTTTATAATAGTAGAAGGGTTGCAGAATTCTTGTGCCAGTCAAATAGGATTGTCAGTAAAATTCGCCTTACTTTTTTTGTCAGTACAGAGAAGTATTGCCTTTCTTTCCCTTGCTTTATTACTGCACTTTTTGCTAATAAAATATCTATTGCATTGTTCATTTATTGCATTTACATTTACATTTCTTCTGGGTTTTAATGAGGATGATTAGCCACTGATGGAATTTCCTATGGCAACAGTAACAATAAAGTACAGTTTCTGGCAGACCCTCCCCAAAACTCTGCTCAGAATATCCTAGATTTGCCTTCATCTTTCTCCTATTCTTTCTCTCTAGAAGTCATTGTGAAGGTGGGAGAAAGTGGCCTTATCAGCAGTCTCTACTTTTCTCTTAAAATGCTTTATAATTGTGGGAAGAAATGACAGTTCCAGGAACAGCTGTAAAATTTGCTATTCTGCTGAAAGAAAGACATACACTGTTCCTTTTTCTGTGGAACAGAAGCATTCCAACGCAACTAATGGAAAAGTATACCCATCCATGCACATTACTTTAAGATTTCATTTTTATAACAAATTAAAATTAAACTGAATGGACTCTCATTTCATTAAGTTGTTTGTTTCTTCTGGAAAATAAATATGTTTCTCGGATAACAGAAATGTTTATCATTTTCTGTTTTGTGCAGATGGTGGGATGATCGTAGCTTGAGGCTTTGAAAACAATCAGGGGGAGAGACTTGAATTTATAGTTTAAAAGTCAACAGAGATCACTATTCATTTAATTTCAAAGGAAATCTTCAAAATTTATTCCTCTAGCATGCAAAAAAAAGCATTTGAATCCACAAAAATCTTAAAAGTCATTTAAGAATTACAAATAATAATTGCACAAAGTTTGTTCCTGTCTTTGGCTCTGGTAGCTTGCTATGGTTTTTAGATGTGTCAAACTGGCATAAGCAAAACCATACAATTCTCACTTTCACTTTTTTAAAACTACAGAACTTAGATGCGTGAGCCTTTAGACAGCCACACTTTGTAAACTTGTAAAGACAAAGAAAGTGCTTTTGATGTGAAAACTGTGGATTTCGGGATAAATTAGAATTGGAGTTTTCTTGGGAGTCTACCTCTGAAAGTTCAGCTTTAGCTTTGGGCTAAACCTTAGTAGAAAATGGTTTTGAGGTAATACTGAAATATACATTTTTGCAATAGACTGTAAATCTCACAACATGAAAGAACAGTGGAGTATCGGAACAGAACTCCATATTTGGAGAGGAGGGGAACAGAACCCTGTACCATATTTACTACATAAAGGGCCCTTGACTAGATATTTTAGTTCAAGATTCTGCAGAGAATCTTAAAAGTTCTAAAGAGCCCAGGAAAGTATAGTAAAAAGCTAGTGCTACGCTGAGCTGCTATATGGGGTAAAGAACTGTAGGCTATTTCAAAAGGTCAAGTTCCAGATCCATGAATGCATATTTGCTCCAGAATAAGATCATAGAAAAATAATAGAGTTGGATCTTCAGGTCTTCAGATCCAGCTGGTGCTTAGTACAGGAGTCCACATGAAAGCATCTTTGACAAATTGTTGTCCAAATTTAGGTAAAAGGAAGCTTGTGTATTAGTTTCCAATTATTCTTATTCACAAGACATTATTTGAATATACAACTAGAATATGCCAGTAAAGGCTACTATTATATAGGATTGTAGATTTATTTTTTGTAAATACAGCCTTCAGGTATTTGAAGAATGAGTCACACAATGAACTATGTAGACTAATCGTGATTGGATATTTTTTGGTTTAGTATATTGTGGGAACACAGCCATTGTCTAAACATGCTATGTGCTATTATGCTTTATTTGTTTGACCCAGGGAATTATTTGAGTCATTTTTCATTTTTCCAGCTAATTATACCTTATCTGTGCCCTTTGCCAATAACTACAAGATGTGTACTGATAAACATTACAAATCACAATGCTGTTTATTAAGACTCTATTAGATAACTTTTACTATGTTTTAATGTTGTAATTCCTTTGTTTTTCTTTTTGTTATGTTTCTTCATTACAGATAGTCAAAAACAGAAAGCAGGGAGGGAAAAAAAAAATGGTCTAGTGAACTGGTTCCCTGAGGAAAGAGCTATTTCACTCTGACACAGATGTTATACTACATGACAAATTTCTCATATTTGGAGTAAAATTTATTAACTCCAATTTTTGTATTCCTGAGCCAGTAGATATGTTCTTCCAGAAAAAAAATATGGAATAAAGCATCATTGCATTACCTATATTACATTGTGAATGAAATGTTTTCCAGAATCTCATCTCATCTCATCTCTCTCTCTCTCTCTCTCTCTCTCTCTCTCTCTCTCTCTCTCTCTCTCTCTCTCTCTCTCCCTCTCCCTCTCTCTCCCTCTCTCTCCCTTTCTCTCTCTCTAGGAAATAAGTTAGGAATTCTTTCATAGGCAACACACTGCACACTTTTGAATGATGCATGAAACATGTTGCTACAACTAATGATATTTCCCACAGTTTAGTTTTTCTTTCTTTCTTTCTTTCTTTCTTTCTTTCTTTCTTTCTTTCTTTCTTTCTTTCTTTCTTTCTTTCTTTCTTTCCATTTCCTTACTTGGATATATGTGTTACCCCAATCTACAAACAATTTACAATCCAATTTTACATCTGCATTGTAAATCAAGATATGTTCCAAGATTGTAGACTTCCATATTTTCATGGTTTTTTTTTAAAGATCAAAGTTTAAAAAATCTTTTTATTTTTTTAATTACTCAAAGTTATTATTAAATAAAGAGAGGATTGAAATGTTGCAGGAAGATAGGGGTGGGCTAAAGCAGGAATAATAGTGTTTTTATACACTCCCCCCAAAAAAACATTGTGACGTATGTGTGTGTTTTAGAAAAACAGTGTTAGTCCTAGAAAAACCGTATTCATAAATTCACCCAGGCAAATGCCTAGTTTTAAATAATACATGTTGGTCTGACCTTTTAAGGAAATTGCTAATGTCTTTGTTTACAGTGCAGAGGGCACACATTGTTTTCTACTAAATTGAATATATTCCCAAAATTGCTGCCAGGTTGTCAAAAAAGAAAAAGGCACTTCATTAAGATAATGTGACCTTTTGGAATAATACCTTTTCAACCTTTTCCTGTGATTTTGGTTGGGTGGATTTGTGCTATGAACCATGTAGATTTTATGAAGTTCTTAAAGAAGAAACGGAGACTCCGTTTCTTAAATCATCTCAAAAGTAGATTTGTTCTGTCTTTCTACTGTGAGAAAAGACTACTGTAACTCAAAAATTTCACAGGACACTGGAAAGACAAGTTCAGCTGATCTTCATTCTGAATCATTCATAGTTTCTTTTGAATCTGTCCACCATATAGTCCCTCCGATAGGAAATGTGGGTTCTCTCTATATGAGAGATGGGAGGAGCAGAATCCTCTCAGTGACTGATGTGGTCCTAGGAAGTACTTCCTCCCACTTTGTTTTGTTGAACAAAATGTTATTTTCCACCAAACATATGGACGCAAAGAATACTGGTTGTGTTTATATTGTGGTTTAATAGGTTTTCTGGAAGTTTTACAGTACAGGTGTTTTGGGTGGGAGAATTGCATTGCTTTTGAATTATTATGACTCATTCGGAATCTGGTGATGGAGTATATACAACAGGGGTCCCCAACCCCCGGTCCATGGACCAGTACTGGGCTGCAGCATGTCAGCAACCAGTCTGCACAAACAAGCAAAGGCCCATCCACGGGATGCAGGCAGCACACAAAACCCTGTTCCCTCTGGTCCGCAGAAAACCTCTCTCCACGGAACCGGCCCCTGGTGCCCAAAAGGTTGTGGACCTCTGATATACAATACTGGAGTACATAAAGATTAGATTATGTGTTCTAGAAGAATGGAGGTTTCAAGTCAGAACTTGAAAAAGGTATAATAGAAGATGGGAGGAAAAAAAAACCCTGCAATAATAGATTAAATGTACCTGTTTGGACTTTGGGTGGGAGAGTTCACTCATGTGAAGTCTCTGTTGCATGTTGCTTTAATTGCCAATCAGAAAAGAAAGACAAGAGCAAAATTAGACATTTGCTTTGTAAAAATTGTATTTCCAGTTAACTTTTTTTTTTTTTTTACTGTTGGGAATACTTGAAAACGTTATCCATCACACACACTGTAGCATGATTTAATCCACTCTACTGCCTCTTCCCACTTAGAAATGATACTAAATCACAGTATTCCTCATATAGTCTAGGACAGGCCTCTCCAGTCTGCTGGCCTCCAGAAATATCAGGATGGCAAGCAATGTGGTAGTGACTGATATTTGAGATTGTGATCCAAATTATAGAAACCCACAGAACCTAACTGATCCACAATAAACTAATAGGGGTCAGACCTGGTTAGCTCTTGGATGTCTAATCACCAGAAGACTCCAGGCACAAAGGTTAAACTATGATGTTAAAGAAGGGTTTTTTTCATACTTGGCTCTTTTATGACTTGTGGACTTCAACTCCCAAAAAGGAGTTGCCTGAGGAATTCTGGGAATTGAAGTCCACAAGTCATAAAAGGGCCAAGTTTGAAGACTCCTGTTTTAGAGGAACATAGCAAGTTACTGAGAAACTTTGCCTTTAGTTTATCTCCTGGTGAATTTATGGACTGATCCATGTAGTTTTCTGCAAATATATGTACCCATGCCACATACAATAATATTTGCACCCAGTCAATTACATCTATGATGCCCAAAAAACATTTTGGACAAAATTTTAATCATTAGTGACTGGCAAAAAAAAAAGAAAGAAGAGTCCAGGACAGTAGTTGGGAACAATAATTTAATAGGAGCAGTAATACAATATATGTTACAGTAATGTAATCAATTTCAACCAGGTAAGTAGTCAAGAAGCATTTTCTTACTGCAGGTAGCTTCCAAGCACACCCAGCAGAATATGTGGGTCTTTGCTCTGTTTTTTCAAGAGTTGGTAGCCTGATTATCTCTCCTTGTTTATAAAGCTGCAGGCAATTTCAAGAAAACAAGAGATCAGTTCTGATATTTGAGACTTAGTCCAAATTATAGAAATCTGCAGAACCTGACTGATCTAAAATAAACTAATAAGTGTCAGACCTGGTTAACTTTTGGATGTGTGACCACCGGAAGAGTCCAGGGATGAAGGCTAAATTGTGATGTTAAACATTTTAGAGGAACATAGCAAGTTACTGAGAAGTGTTGCCTTTAGTTCAGGGGTGTCAAACTGCCGGCCTACGGGCCGGATGAGTCACGCCGAAACCATGCCCACCCCAGCTCCAGCAATGGGAAAAAAGTTGCAATACATTGCAACACATCATGTGACATGGTAAGTTTGACACCCCTGCTTTATTTCACACAAAACTTCCATGTAGTTTTCTACATATAAGTGATCTAAAGATCAACTGATGATTGACAGTTACTTCTGCAAATATATTTATCCACATCACATACAAGGATATTGCACAAGTCAATTACATCTATAGTGGCCAAAAAACCATTTTGGCAAAATTTTAACACTAAATTTTTTGGGCTGGCAAAAAAAGGGAAAAAGAATCCAGGACAATAGTTGGGAGTAATAAGAATTTAATAGGAGGAGAAATACAATATGTTACAGTAATGCAATTACTTTCAATCAGGGAAGTACTCAAGAAACTCTTTTTTACTGCATGTAGCTTCCAAGCACACCCAACAGAATATGTGGGGCCTTTGCTCTAGCCCAGCTGTTCCTTATGTACCCTAATGTCATGTTTGCATGGTTTTTCAAGAATTGGTAGGCTGATTACCTCCCCTTGTTTATAAAGCTGCAGGCAATTTCAAGAAAACAAAAGATCAGTCCTAATAGATTTCCAGAGGCTTAAAGCAAATGTGAACCCTTCAAGATAGACTAGATTAGGAATTCAAAGTCTTCCATGTTAATACTAATTTTATTATAAAGTTTCAGAATCTTGCAAGTTTGAATGCACTTCCTTCTTCCATCCTTTTTTCTCTGCAAAAACTAGGGAGGGTCTTTGTCTCAGGTGCTTTTTCAAGATATAGTTCTGATCTGGACTCAGATTTATTTTATATGTCTTGGTTGCAGCTGTTCTTTCTGTTCAAGATTATTCTTTCAGCCCATTCTAGCAACTCCCTTCATTTTTCCCTTAATTCTCCTTTCACTCCCTTTTTGATCTTTCTCCTTTTTCTCCTTCCTTTCTTCTTCTTCTATTTTTTCTTCACTATTTTTCTTCTCTTTTTTCCCCCTCCACAGACCTTCGATTTCATTTAAATCTCCCTATTTCTGGGATCCACCAGAACTTCCCCAGCTAGCTAATCACTCCTTCAATGCTGAACATGTGGATTATTGGTGACTATAAACATCACAACATAAAATCTCTTAGCTGTCACTTGTCTGTCACTTTAATAACAGCAGAATCTGTAGACAATATTTCTAATCCCCTAATGACATATTTTGCTGTCTGTATGACTGGTGATACAAAAAACAAATGAATGGCTCATCAAACAAGTCAACACACAATTCCTAATCAAGGCACAAATGACCAGGCACTGACTTGATGGTGTACAGTCAGCATCACCTTCATCATCATGATCATAATAATAATAATAGTAGTAAAGTTGGAAGGGACCTTGGAGGTCATCTAGTCCAACCCCCTGCTCGGACAGGAAACCCTACACCATTTCGGACAAATGGCTGTCCAGTCTCTTCTTAAAAACCATGCCTATTGATTGCTGCCAGTGAATTTCTTTTACTATCATAATCCAAGCACATTTACTCTTATCTCACATACAGTAATGTAAAACAATAAGAGGACTTCTCTTGAAATAATAATAGTACTTAGACTTATATACCACTTCACAGCCCTCTCTAAGAGGTTTACAGAGTCAGCATATTGCCCCCAACAATCTAGGTCCTTATTTTGCCAACCTCGGAAGGTTGGAAGGTTGAGTCAACCCTGAGCTGTGAGAATCAAACTGCTGGCAGTTATCAGAATTAGCCTGCAGAACTGCATTCTAACTACTGCGCCACCAGTGGAAAAGCTTTTCCAAAGCCTGCAGATTTTAGACATATGTCAAGGAGGTAGACAGTGCCAAGTACTAGAAAATTGTTTTGTCTTCCTCTACTCTTAGAAAGTTCCATAAGTCTCGAAGAGAGATTGGATTCTCTGTTTTTCATATACGGTCATATTTAACACTAGAGAAAGTTACTTCAGAGCCATGAGAAAGGTAATTTATTATTATTTAATTTATTCTTGCATTGAATCTGTAAGGGCAAAAAGAGAAAAATTCCTTGAAGGTTTTATCTCTGGGGAAATATGGGTGGATTTGAAATATTTATTTGATGTTTTATATTGGAAAGTGAAAGCCTTTGGCTATTCCTGTCTTTATGCAAAGACTGGAGTGTGTCAATTCCCAATTATAACAATATACTGTAAAGCAAATTTGTACAATGATTAATTTTTCCACACTATACTGGTTATTTTTTTGCCACTCTATATTTTTTTATTTTGCCTCTGTAAATTGTTGTATTTTTTAATAAAACACAATATACACATTTAAATAATATTAATGCTGCTTATAAATATTAACAGTAGGGACTCCACTTATTCAAAATAATCAGACATGTACTTGTTGATATTGATGAAGAGAAAACTATGGGCACTTTGTATTCATGAATACATCCTGATTTCTAGAAAAGGATTGTGTTAATCGCCAAATGAATTTGAAGTTTCTAAATTAGGGACATTAATTTGCAATGTCAATACTTTCAAAATATTTTTGCACAAAAGCAGACTAAGCAAGGGGAGAGGAGATTTTTACTCTGTGTTAAGTTTTGACCAAGTTCCTTGTTTGCTTCTTGGCAGAGTTTCTATTTTGTACAGGTACCTTAGTTTACATTGTTCTTTTTTTAATCAAAATCACTTCCAGGATTCTGGCGAATGAATGTTTCTTTTATGGAATGAAAAAGACATTACACATGTGCTAAGTGAAGGATAGGCACCTTGTGGTTAATCAGCACTACAGGAATAATGAAATTGCTTAGGAAAAAATGGAAGAATTATTTAAAGTACAAAACATTTAGTTAAACAATGAACATCGGGTCATACATTTCTTCATGAATTATCAAGTCTGCCTTAATTTGTGAAAGACATCTTTCTTTGGCCTTTGACCAATTTTATTAAAAGGAAATTCCACAAATGAGAAAATCTTTGCTTGGGCTCTTTGTATTGACCTAGAATGATAATAATTTTCAGAATTGTGAGACATAAAATATGTAGATCTGCTGAAGGAATTATTTGAAGAGAGAAGTTCATCTCAGATGAATATTTAAAATGAGAAGAAAGTAAACAAAAAATAGGATCAAATAGGATGCAACTTGGCAGCTTAGAGCTAGTAAACAGGAAAGAGGTAGGACTAACAGTGTTACCAAAAAGGTATCAGTGGATAAGGAAGAATTGGAGCATGAAGAATCTCTAGTATTGGAGCATTCACAATTTCTGGAGGCAAGTCATTTCATTGATTAATTGTTCTGTCAGGAAATTTTTCCTGGTTCTCTCTTTGATTAGTTTTCATCCGTTGCTTCTTGTCCTGCCTTCAGGTGATTTGGAGAATAGATTGTCCTCCTCTTCACTGTGGTGGCCCCTGAGGTATTGGAACACTGCTATTATGTCATCCCTAATCCTTCTTTCCATTAAACTAGATATACCCAATTCCTGCAACTGTTCTTCATATGTTTTAGCCTTCAGTCCCCTAACCATCTTTGTTGCTCTTCTCTGCACTCTTTTTGCCTTTCTCATATCAAAACATGAGAGAGAGGGGGGAGGGAGGGGGGAGGGAGGGAGGATGGAGCACATATCTGAAGGTCTGCAGCATAAAGAGTTTCAGGTCTCCTGAATGTGATAATGAAACCTGATTGTGGCACTGAATTCTGGGCCTTGTAGACCTTAGTTGTTAACAACCTCAGTTACAAGAATCAAATGTCTCAGAGCTGCCTTCATTCAGTTTTATAATCTAGTCTTGCTTATCCAATATTGACCTCTTCTATTTGACTGGTTCTTTGTCTGATATATGGTTTATTATTGCTCCAAGTTATAAACAGGACCTAGGCTTCCCAGGAGTAATTCTCAACAAATGCTGCTTCCTGATTCAGTGGCTTCCAAATACTGTATACACATTTCATTATAACCATTATCATAGCAAATAGTTACAGACAGAGTTTATCTCCTATACTTCTCTCCAAGTGCAAAGCTGACATTCAAGAAGCATTTTATGAAAGAAGACACCAATTTTTCTCTGCTGCATACACACACATTTGTGGTTAGTACTGAGTATCCACTTAATTGATTATGAGTTTGTTATAGAAGAATAGAAGGAGTATAGAGTCTTCTACTTGATTAGAAGACCTCCAAGGTCCATCTATTCTGATTGATTGGTTTATTGATTGATTGAAGACAACTATTTTGATCAATATTTTTTCTCTGTGAAGTGTAATGATATATTTAAGTAACATGGAAAGAGACCCCATATAGGTTGAATTATAATCCCAACTAAATTTGTCAAGTACTACTTTTAAGAACAGACAGTTATTTTAACCATTTGAGTAATTGTCATATTTAAATCTCATTTAACAATGTATTTTGCACTTCTAAAAGCTTATTATTTTTGTCACTTTAAAACAGTACACAAATAATGTTCACAAAATGCTTTAATTCACTTTATATTCATACCCTAACATTAAATATGATGACTATTCATAAAATCAATCCCATTATAACTTTTTTAATATATAAAGACAGTACACACTTTTTTTAAAAAAATGATAAAATATATCTATAGAGAAACCGATTAGATGATTTCTCTGGAGTTTCCCAAGACTTTCTCATGGGACTTAAGATGATTGAAAAAGCATAAATATTGCATAAATATTCCTCTTGATTTCTTGAGATAGAATTGAAATAGAAGTAGTCTTTGGTTTCTGTGGACTTCTGGAAAGCTGATTGTAGAATGAATTATGATAAAAATGGCTTCCATTTTAGCTCTCTCCTAAATGAAGACATCCCCTGTGCAAATTTCTCAGAAATTATTTGCTCCAGGAAAGTAAGTTATGGAAAGGGTCTGGAGAGGGGTGCTTACCACTGGAGATGGTTGACAGGAAAGAAGATCCATGCTATCTATCTCTTAGTCCTGGTTTCCTGTATAGTTTTAAAATTTTAATTATTCTATTTGTATTTTTATAATCTGTAAACGCCCCCCCCCAGAGTCTGCCTCATAGAGGAGATGACTATCAAAATAGATAGATAGATAGGTAGGTAGATAGATAACAGTAAGTAAACATTCAGAAATGTTTCTTTGCCACGGTTTTCTGGAATGGTCACTTAAGCATGGATGAAAGGTTTATGTTCAAAATAATAGTAAACATTGTTTCTATACTAACTATTAAAATTCTATCTCCTAAACATTTTCTAACTAATTCTATTCTAGGCCCTAAAATAAAGTTTTTGGAAGGGATTAACACAGTAGCTCTTAATTATGAAAATTAAGAGAGTTACTTAAACTTCCATGTTCAAGGGTTATATATATTTGAATTCTAGCTGGCTAAGGATCAAAGAGAAGATTCTCACTTTTTTGCCTATCTGGATAGATAGCCTTTTCAAAAGATTTTGGTTAGATCTACCAGAACAAAACAGGAGGGGCTGTAATATAGCTGATAATTTTCAAGTCCCTGCTGCACATGTTGTGGTATTAATTGGGACTTGCAATAAACAGCTTTAAATTCTGAGCCAACATACTGAATTGCTGATATTTATTCATTAAAAAAGTAGCTGTGTATTTTTATGTTATTTTTTATCTGTAAGCCACTCTCAGGGTTGTAGAGGAGTCGGATAGCCCTGAAATCTTATAATAAACTAGAATAGAATAATACACTGAAGTTAAAAAGTAAGCTTTGATCAACTGAATTGGCATTTTATGCTAAGAGTAATGGAAGAAATGAATTTTGGTGAAAACATATTACAAGCTCTTAAGGTAATATATCAAAAACAAACAGCACAACTTATTGTTAATGGAGGTTTGTCGGAGGTTTTCATAATAGAGAAAGGTACTAGACAGGGGTGTCCTTTATCGCCATTGTTGTTTGTTTTAACATTGGAAATATTATTGATCAAAATTCGAGAGTCTCAGGAAATTAAAGGAATATATGTTAATAAAAAAGAATATAAGTTGAGAGCTTTTGCGGATGACTTGGTTGTTACTTTGTCGCAACCTGATTATTCTGTAGTAAACTTATTACAGTTGATTCACCATTATGGTTTGGTCTCGGGTTTTAAGATTAATGTAAATAAGACTAAAATTTTACCTAAAAATATGTCGAGTCAGGAGAAGCAGATTTTGGTTAACTCGACGGGTTTTGAGATTGTTAATAAGGTAAAATATTTGGGGGTGATGCTGTCTGTTTCTAATGCAAAATTATTTAAAAATAATTATGAAAGGTTGTGGGTCGGGGTACAGAAAGACTTGAAGAACTGGGAAAAGCTGCAATTATCCCTCATGGGAAGAATTGCAGTGATAAAAATGAATATTCTACCCAAGTTTCTTTTTTTGTTTCAAATGTTACCAATTTTGAAAAATGAGATTAATTTAAATGAGTGGCAGAAGGGTCTCAATAAATTTATTTGGGCAGGGAAAAAACCAAGGGTTAAGTTCAAAATTATGCAAGACTTCCGTGAGAGGGGTGGACTCAAGGTACCAAATTTGAAATTATATTATGATGCGGTGGTTTTAACATTAATTAGTGACTGGGTAAATTTGACAAACTCTGAGATACTTTATCTAGAGGGATGGGATTTACTTTATGGGTGGCATGCCTATTTAATATTTAATAAAAAAATAGATTGGGCTTTTAAATCTCATATTTTAAGAATTTCTTTACTTAGGATCTGGAGAAAATATTATAAAAGTGATTTTAAAGTACCATTATGGGCTATACCTTGGCATGCGATAGAAGGAATAAAAAGAGGGGTTAAAATGGATATGGTGTCTTATAGACAGTTACTTAAATGGGATGGACAAAACTGGCAATTAAAATCACGGGAAGAATTAGCACAAGAAAATTTTACTTATTCTTGGTTCCAATATAGGCAACTACTAGATAGATGGAAGATGGATTGTAAGGTGGGTTTTCTTAGAGAAGATGAAAATCTTATTAAGCAACTGAAGGATCAAAGACAAACCCACATTAAGAGAATTTATGGGGTTTTAGTTGAATTGGACTCAGAAACGGAACTAATTAAAGATTGTATGATTAGATGGGCGCAGAACTTTGGTGAGCCAGTTTCATTGGACACCTGGGAAACTATTTGGGTGAGAAATGTCAAATTTACTCAAGCACAGAATTTAAGGGAGAATTTTTATAAAATGTTTTATAGATGGCACCTTGATCCACAAAAAATGTCTTATATGTACCCTGACGTGCAACCTAAATGCTGGAGATGTGGTTATAAGGAGGCTTCCTATTATCATATTTGGTGGTCATGCAGAGAGATAAAAGCATTTTGGATCAAAATATGGTGGAATATCCAGAGAATTTTTAGAAGGAGGGTAAAATTTACTCCGCAATTATTTTTGTTAGGTATTGTTACAGATTGTGATACAAAGGAGGTTGTATTGATGTTAAATTTGATCACAGCCGCGAGGCTGTTAGTTGGACAATATTGGAAGAAGGAATCTTTGCCTACATTGCAGGAATGGTTTTTTAAAGTAGCTTATCTGGCGGAAATGGCAAAGATTTCGGCTTTCTTAAAGCAACAAACGCAAGAGAAGTTTTTTGCTATCTGGGACAAATGGATAAAATTTATACAATTTAGATTGGGTATACAAAAATATCATATAGCTTTTTCATAAGTTTTATTTTTATATATATTATAGATATCTTTTTTATATATATAAATATAAAGTTTTTAATTTAATTTTTATTTTTTTTTATTTCTTAAGCCTATATTCTGCTCTGGGAAGCTCAGGGGGGGGAAGGGAGGGTTTTTGGGAGGGGTGTGGGGTGGGGGGTTTTTTTTTATATGTATTGTTTAATTTTTTTTTCTTCTGTATATGTTGTTTTTTGTTCTGTATTGTTCTTGTTTTTTTTTGTAAAATTTATAAAACTTTTAATAAAAGAATGATCACAAGAAAAAAAAAAAAAAGTAAGCTTTCGATCACAACATCGAAGTGGAATTTTCACAGCTAAACTATCAAAATCATTCCTAAAAGAAAACAGCATTAAAATTGGCATTGCTGCTGGAGTTTTAATAAGCTGACTTGAATGTGCATTTAATCCTTTTATAAAGCTCGCCAATATTATAAATGCATCCTTTTGGGATTCAAGGCTCCCGACAATGCACACACTATTTCACTTGGGGAAGATTGTATTATAGTGCTGTACATATATACATATACATATACATATACATACTGTATACATATACATATGGTGAAGGTTTCCCTGTTAGTTGTATTTGACTCTAGGGCATGTTGCTCATCTCTGTTTCTTGGCCAAGAGATCCAGTGTAGTACGAAGACAATTTGGTCATGTGACCAGCATGGCTATACACCAAAGGCCTATGGAACTCTGTTACCTTCCCACTGAAGTGGTACCTATTAATCTACTCACATTTGCATGCTTTTCAACTGCTAGGTGGTTAGCAGCTGGGGCTCACCCCATTGCAGGGAGCTTGGGTCTTGAACCTAGGCTGTCAGCTGTCTAAGTTGTCAAGCTCAGCATCTTTATCTACTGAGCCATCTTGCCCCCTACATAGACATAGACATTGACAGTCCAAAATTTATTTGTTCACATTTTATGGGGGATGAACAGAACTGAAAGGTCTACAAGTGTAACTGGCACATTGCAATATACTACAATGATGGAAATGCTATTGCTTTAAAGGCCTTTTAGGGGTAAACAGTTGGACTATAGACATATGCTTTTACCAAACTGATTAATAAATTAGATGACAACCCAAATGAATTCTCCTTCTTCAGACATTCCAACCCCCACCCCCATGGCTTTGTAAAATACCCATTCTAAGAAATTTTAACATTACTGTAGATAACTTAGAATACATTAGAATGCATATTTTTATTATATGCAAACCTGCCTGCCGTTGAAGAGGCTGTCTCCCAGATGGTGACGGCGTCATTAAAAGTTCATTTGATAACTGTTGGGTTGATTTTAAAGATTTTCTAACTGCTGAGGCCTTCTAATTGTAGTGTATTGCTGATTTTTTCCCCCCCAGTGAAGCAGATCCAATGACTTTTCTAGCATATGGTCTATTTCTGCTAACGGATATGCAATTTATTCCCTTTAACATATAGGCTGTTAAACTAATCCTCCTGTAGAAACATTATGGTTCCTTGCATGCTTTAACTCTCATGCTCCTTTGGCGTAAAGGTGTAGAAAGTGATGTTCCCAGGAGATACCTCAAACAATTAAGAGTACGGTCACAATTCAAATCCAGTAGTAAGACAGAGTTCATTGCCTCTGTGTCTTTTCTAGTTAAAGCTTGTAAGATGAAAGAGAGCTATGGCATAGAAAACCAGAATCAACTACAACCTCAAGGGGGTAGTTTTGTGACTTTCTGAAGTTATGGATCACTGACTTTTATTTTAAGTAGCTTTCAGATGTGCGTGCAGACCTTTTAAATGTAGCCAACCATCCCTGAATCTTCTGCATATGCAACTGATTGATTCTTTCTAATGATTCCTAGAGTGCTTTTCACTTTGTAAACTAGGACTGTACAATGAGTGAATATTGAAAGGTATTCTGAGAAAGCGGGATCTCTTAGATTGATTGTTTATTTGTTTTATTTATTAAATGTTTGTGCCGCCCATCTCCCCTTATGTTAGATGGAGTTACATAGGGTACACTGTGTGTAACTGGACTACGCATAGTTTCAGCACAGGGATGTTGAAAGCTTTATATACATATATATATTGAAATTTGAAATGGGATTTTATAATCAATACTATGTCTAAGGTGGGTATAGAACAATACCCATAGTGGTTAAGGCACCAGGTTTGAAACTAGGAGGCTGTGAGTTCTAGTCCCTTTAGCCATGAAAGCCAGCTGGATGATCTTGGACCAGTCACCCTCTTTCAGCCCCACTGGGTTGTTGTTGTTGTAGGTAAAATAGGAGGAAGAATATTAGATATGTTTGCTATCTTGAGTTTATAAAAAAAAAAAAATAAAGGCAGGAAATAAATAAATAAATAAATAAATTATATTGTGAATAAATTTTCACAGGTTCTAATTGCACCAGTTCTGAGGAGAAACATACACATAACAAAGTAGAGCCTTTTCCTGCTAATAAGTTATAAGACTTTCCTTGATTTGACAGAGAACTCCACCACTGTGAAACCTGTTATTCCCATGGCCGATTCCTATCTTGCCTTTATTTATCTCTTTTTGCCCGTCACTTTATTTAGTAAACCTTCTGTTTGCTATTCTATTTTTAAAAAAAATCTTAGCAGAAGGTTTCTACAATTTATTTTTGGATATAGTTACCGACATTTTGCAAGATAAAATTTTAATTAAATAAAAATGAACTAATTCTTGGTCACGCATTCAGGCCAGGCATTTAGATGTACAAAACGGGGCTGTCATAATAACTTATTTCTGTTTTGTTTAATAACGTAAGCAGCTGCTGCAGTCACTGGAAGATTGACATGACCTCTCTCCTCTCTTCCAATGCAGTTTAGTCGATAGATCGATCCATTAATTGACAAACAAACAGAGAGGCAGGCAGGCAGGCAAGCAGGCAGACAGACAAAGAATATTCCAATCCTTGATGGATTTGATGCCATAGCTAATCTGATACTCTGACTTTTATCTTTCAACAAGCTCAGGGGATGCTCAATAAAAAAGAAAATTAAAAATTCATTAACATGGTGTTCGGTTTTTAAAATCTCCTCGTCTCAGAGTGTTGAACACTTCACCAACTTACAAGTTGCTGTCAGATTGATTAAGATCTTTATCTGTACGGTGTTTGCAAGTGGCAAATATTTATCTGGATATTGACTCATTATGCTCCTTCTTCTAATAAACTTTCACACTTTGTTTAGCATTTCGAGCTATGAATGTTGGCTTCTTTAAAAAAACCTTTTGGGAATTTCTGATTTCTCCATATCCAAAGTAACCTTTTGTTATGTTTATGTTCAGTGGTATTTCAAAAGGAAGCAAGTTACAAGTGCAATTAAATTGCTACCAAATAGCTGCAAATTAGCCTTCTCTCCAAAACATTTCTTTTGTATCCTCAGTACAAATCCATTTGTTATGGATCTGCATTATATCCAGTAGATGCTGATTCTTTAATATGAAGGCAATTCGGAAATAAACCTCCATTTGGTTATCAATGACAGACACTCGCAGATACAGAACTTTTATTATACCCATTAGAAAACTACAACATTACATAACTTTTCGAAATAATCGCCATTCAAATTGAGGCACTTGTCATAACGACTTACAAGGTTTAAAATTCCTTAGTAGTAGTCGCTCAGTGCCAAATCTGGGCTATAAGGGGGGTTATGAAAAACATCCCAATGGTGTGCGTCTAGCGGTGTGCAGGCGAGCATTATCATGAACCAACACCACACTGGAAGTGGTGCCATAGAAAATCCTGTCAAATGTGAAGATGCCAAAAGAGTACTGCTGGTGAAGTTCATGGAGCGTGTTTCGACCATCAATTCAGATTTCTACTCTGAACTGTTATGAAAACTCAGACGAGCCATCCATTACAAGCCTTGGGGCATGCTGACTTCCGATGTGGTGTTGGTTCACAATAATGCTCACCCACACACTGCTAGACACACCTACGAACTTTTGAAGCAGTTCTGTTGGGATGTTTTTGATCACACACATTCCCCCATAGCCCAGATTTGGCGCTGAGCGATTATGACTAAGGAATTTCAACCTTGTAAGATGCTATGACAAGTGCCTCAATTTGAAAGGCGATTATGTCGAAAAGTAATGTAATGTTGTAATTTTCTAGTGTGTATAATAAAAGTTCCGTATCTGCCAGTGTCTGTCCGAATTGCCCTCATATAATGAGCAGTTTTATTCTTCTCATCCTGTTGCAAGTTGATCAAATGCCTATCTTCATTTTAAGAAGCCATCTTGTTGGAAACATAACTATAGGTTATATCTATATAACTCAGAGGCAAAACAATTTAATAGTAAGGATGAAAATAAATTCTAGCTTCTTTCTCACAACATTTAGAAATCCATTTCCCCATGTTCTACGTTTTCTGTAGAACTGCTATCACAGTAAGGAATTTGGGGTGATTTCTATGTGCAAATTCATCTACCACAAGAGCTTTGTGGATTCATGGGACATAATCTAACTCAGGGCACACTGAGCATCTTCTGTGATTATGTTGTCATTTTTCCTTTATTAGCACAGCAAACAATATTAATCATTTAGTTTCTTTTTCAGGCATGGAAAATAAGGCATAAAAATTCCTTTCTCTTCTACTTTTCTGATAAGCAACACAGAAGGACAATCATCTGATCTATGTCTATGCATGTAGTCATTTCTCTCTCTCTTAGTCTCCCCTTCTCTCTTCTGGATTTGTAAGCATTGGATTCCCCTATACATCCATTTTCCCCTCTGGATAGAGTTGTATTGCTGCTAAAGGAGAAGGTATATGACTTGGTGGGGAATGTCCTCTTGGACTTGTAGCTCCTGTTGAGTCAGCAAGTGAAGGCACAGCCAGGGGCTCTTTGTCCAGCTTTGTCCAGCTTTGGTTGCTTTATCAGTTAGGGGGCTTATTGAGGATAGGAGCACCCCACTGGACTGTGTGATATGGGGCTGGTAGCTTGGCTGGCTTAAAAAATGGCTTGGACCAATTCATCTATAGGGCTCAATAGCTACTAGCTTTGATAGCAGTGTGAGTAGTTCTGAAGGATATCTGCTGGGAGCCTAGTGGGTCTCCTTATGTTGGTTGGCCTGTCAGGTCCCCACAGATTCTTATTGGGACACTGCCTTTCCAGTGGGGGGGGGGAACATTGGTGCTTTTCTGTTTACTTTGTTTACTTTACTTTGTTCCTCTACTTTGATGTATCTTCCTGGGAAATGGGAGGGGGGAGGGATGAGTCTGGGGCCATCTGCTTTGTCTTGTCTCTGGAGAACCAAAGCTCGCAGTGCCTGAGAACAACTTCTTATCACCTTCTCAGCTTGGAATTCTTACAACACTGTCACACCTCTAGATTGGCTCTCTGTGGACTGGGCAGTTGGGAGGGCTTTTGAACAATGGGGTTTAACCTAATGTTTTAGCACGGGAATTTTTTATCCTGCCTGCTTTCTCTGCAGTCACTATTTCTCAATAAAAGATTCTTTTGAAATGCTGTCTGTTTCAAGAGTTTGGCTTTCTTAAGGAAATAGCTGAGGGGAGACCTTACAGCCACTGTGAGAACAGACCGTTTATGGGTTTTAAGTGTCCTATGTTTACATCTTTATATTTGTTGCATATTCTTACTTTGTGAACTGACAAGAATTCTGTAATTGTGTTTCACTGCATCTCTCCCTTATTCAGTGGGTCTCCCTCACTTACCTTCACCTCAAGAGACTTGCCCTGAAACCAACAACAATTAACAAATCTAAAGTATCTAACCCTGTCTAAAATTCATTTCAGTTTGCCCCTGCCACCTTCTTTCTTCCCAGTTGCCTTTTATTTAAGTGTCCAGGTTTCTCCTTCCTAACAGAGCAACAACCCACCTTTCCTTTAAGAAAATATGCTTTTTCTTCTACTCTCAGATTCTGCTATCAGTGAAAAAGAAATGACTACTTAGATAGCAGAGAGCATGGGTGACTGCATGCTGACACAGAACCCATGAGAATTTAACTCATATTTTTCTTCTTCTTTGGAAAAAAGAATAAATAATCCTGACAGCAATTTGTTTTACAGAAGATTAGACGAGAAGGGTTTTAAAAAAAAGATCTAAGAGTTTAGGTTCTGCACTAATAGTTATGAATGTTCTTAATGAAGAAACCCTGATAAGTTTCTGAGGCAATCTCGTACAAAAGTTTTTTTTAAAAAAAAATAACAAAAACCACTGTTATAAAAGTTCCATTCATTCATGCTGGCAGCATCAGGAAATTTCAAGCAAGAGACACTGGGTTTACAATGTAGTGGATGGTGGGAAGATACTGCTAATTACTGAAACCAATTAATTAGTTCAGTTATGCAAATATAGTGCTGCATTTTTAATGATGGTGATGATGAAGAAGCTGATGCTACTGTTTGACGGAGATGAAAATGTCATTGATGATAGTGCATAGAACTGTCAGCTGCCACTTTACACTTGCTTGTGTGCTTCAGTACCATGCAGTGACAGTCTGTCATGAACTTTGGGGAGGGTGGATGAGAAGGGGAATGTGTGGAGGAAAGTAAAAGTTACCTCTGTACTTCCCTGGGATGCTGCTTCAAGGTCAGCCAGCTGGGAGAAGAAGGCAGCTGCATATCAATCTATGCTTGAAGTGACAGTTCTGAAAACATCTTGTTGAATCTTGATTGCTCATGGGGGGTATGTGCCAGTAATGGGAGGCAGTTAAGGAAGGGAAAAGTTGAACTTAGGGATTTTGGGTGCATGAATCTCAGTTCTGGCTCTGCATTACTGCCAGCACCTAAACTTGACTTATGCCTTTCTCAACAAATGGAACCAAGGATTATTTCTGTTTAGAGCAGTGTTTCTCAACCTTGACAATTTTAAGGTATGTGGACTTCAACTTCCAGAATTCCACAGCCAGCAATTCTGGGAGTTGAAGTCCACATGCCTTAAAATTGTCAAGGTTGAGAAACATTGGTTGAGAGATTTAAATGCTGGCAGGTCTGACAAGAACTGTAGTGGCTAAGCAGAAAAATGATATGACAGAATTACAACATCCCTTCCCATTTGGCTGTTAAGTGAATCACTAGAGTTCTTAAGTGAGTCATCCTGTGACTCACTTTTATGTCCTCCATTTCTATTAATTTTGTTTGTCAGAAATCAGTTGGTAATCAAGCAAATGGTGATAATGTGACAGTTGGATACCACAACAATCATAGATATAAGGATCAGTCGCAAAGCCAGGGGTTCTGGGGTTTTTTACACCATTATACTGTGAACTTCACTAAATGAGGCAGTCGGTAAGCGAGGCCTTCCTAAATAAACAGTCTCACTTCTTGGCAAATAATATTCAAAAGCAGCTTGTTATGAGATGCTTTCAGTCTACAGAGTGATTCTATGTTATACAGTGACCTATCAGATGAGCAAATCTCTTCATTCAAAGTGTAATATTAACTGAAGTTGGTCCAAATGATTTTGCTGCCTCAGGCAAAGATAAAAGGTTATACATCCTCCCAAATTCCATGAACAGAAATGGACTCAAATGTAATTCAAAACTCCAATTTCAATCTTTTTAGGACATTTGAGAAAGATTCTTAGACACCCACTCAGTATCTGCTGTCTGAAGCAGCCTTGAATATCTAAACTGCCAAGAATATTAGCAGCAGGATATATTGACCAACCTTAAACTTCTTGTTGAAATTGTCTTCATGGTCATGACTTAATCTATAGGGCTTGAAAACTTTCTTCTAAGTTGAGTCTGTTGTTTTCTTACACTGTGTGCTGCCAGATGTACATCCACACTGTTTTCTGAGCTTTTGGACAATTTTGCTCATCCTGTAAGAGTTTTTAAAATTAAACGATTACCTGCTGTAGTGCCATCTGTTTATGTGCTTTAGAAATATTATTTGTCATTTTCTTTTTAAAAAAGTGGACCTTATAAATGTGAAGAAAGGACTAATAAAAGCAACAACTCTAATCAGCAGATGGACTGGGTGAAGCAGGCTCTCTAAGCAGGCATTCTTGATTGTTTAGAGTATTGTTGAATGGAGTTTCCCACAGATTTAATTATCCTTTCTGTCAGAAGATGATAGTAAGGTATTTATTTCTGTAATCAATCTATTACTTCTGGGGAAAAGACAGAAGGATTGTATGTGCGTGTTTCTGTGTATCATGTTTAGACTTTTTTCTTAACAAATCAGTTGCAAAAAAACTTTTGTGTAAATACTTCTTCTATATCAGTCAGCACTAAATCAAAATTTTTATTGAAGTACATTTTATTTTTCATCTGGCAAGATTCCTAGGAATACTTATTTGAAAATTATTGAACTGTGAGATTTACTTCAAAGTAAGCATGTATAGGATTAGACTGTCATACTTCCTTCTAACATTTTCATCCTTCCCTACTTGAAGGTGAACAACCTGTCCATTACTGGTCCATTTTTTTGAGATTAGAATCACGTTTAACAATTATTCTGAAAGAATTTGACTAATATTGAACTTGGCACATTAGGAGCAAAGATGAGGTAAAATCTGAATCAGGAATATACTGTAAGCAGAGATGTAAGATACATTTCATCTGCTACATTATAGGACGGTAACAATAGTCTTGTTAGATTGGGCCAAGACCCGTTTTAGTCCACCATTTTGCTTATCATATGCAGGTGGTGTTGACATACTAGTATTGTTCTTCTGAATTGGAATTTAGAGGCATTCTGCCCCAAACATAGAGATAACATTGAGTTTCAAGACTGATAGTCCTTCATAAACCTGCTCCTTTTTTGTGTGTGCCAGTTTTTGATTCCTGATGACTGCTTGGACAAGTCCCTGCAGTTTTCTTGGTATTGTTTCTTTTTTTTCCTAAGGCAGAGAGAGAGGGGGGGAGAGGGAGAAGGAGAGGGAGAGGGAGAGAGAGAGAGAGAGAGAGAGAGAGAGAGAGAGAGAGAGAGAGAGAGGAGTAAAAATAACCCACAGCTTTGTTCCTAAGGATAGCGTGGTGGCTCAGTGGTTAAGATGCTGGGCTTGTCAACTGGAAAAGCTGTCAGCTCAAGCATCACGCAACAAGGTGAACTTCCATCCTTGCCCCAGCTCCTGTGAATTTAGCAGTTTGAAAGCATGCAAGTGCCAGTAGATAAATAGGTACCACTTCAGTGGGAAGGTAACAGCATTCCATGATATGCTGGCTCCATAACCATGTAAATGTCTTCAAACAGCACTGGCTCAATGGCCTTGAAATAGAGATGAGCACCACCACTTACAATCGGAATTCTTTTACCTTTTTTTTTTGTTGTTGTTCCTAAGGTGGGATCAGAACTCATGTCTCTTGGTTTCTAGCTTGGTGCCTAAACCACCTTCTCAAACAGGGTCTCCTTATTAACTTAGCCAATCTCTTTTCTAAACCACTAAAGCTTGTGTCCTTTACCACATATTGCAGTAATAGAATAGAATAATAACTTTATTCTCACTTTGAATGTACACTAATCAGCATACATTAAAATGAAATTTCATTGCATACAGCTCTCAAAGCGTTACCACCTCCAATATACTTCTAGACATGAGGCTGTATGAAAGTGCTTTTTTTTTTACTTTGTAATTTCTGGCCAGTATTGGCTTTCAGTGCTCTGATTTGAATTCATGGCTCTGGATTTACTGCTCAGTTATATTGGAGATTCTAATGATACCTGGTTTTAGAGGTGTCTGCAGGATATTGTTGTGGCACCATGTTGACTTTTTTTGATGATACTCTATAGATCTTGCTGGATTTCCTGGAATATGAGTACTTTTTCTCAGCAGTTTGATGTGTTCCTCAAATAACATAAGTGGATTTCATCATTTGGTTTGTTGAACAAGCCACCTTTGATCTTGCATAATATAGAATAACAGAGTTGGAAGATACCTTGGAGGTTCTCTAGTCCAAAGCTCAAGCAGGTGACCAATACAGTTGTGGACAACTGGCTGTCCAATCTCTTCTTAAAAATCTGCAGTGATGGAGCAACCTCAGTTTCTAGAGGCAAGCCATTCCATTGGTTCTTTGTATTACGGACTGAAAATTTCTCCTTAGTTCTATGTTTGATCTCTCCTTGCTAAGTTTCCTTCTGTTATTGCTTGTCCTGCTCTTGGATGCTTTGGAAAATAGGTTGATCCCTCTTTTCTGTGACAGATCCTCAAATATTGGAAGATTGCTATCTTCATTTTGGTGATAAGTAAGTCATGTTCATTTGTATGGACAATGTCTTGGTTGTTTTTCCTGTCTTTCCTTTGCAGTTGGGTTAGAGGCAGAATACAGAATTAATTAATTAATTTTAAAAATTAAAATATATAAAAAAAACTATGAACAAACCAGACATTCACTCTTGTTAGCCTGAGCCAAAGTTACAATAAATGACAAACCACGGTGGCAAACTGGGTTTTTCTACCTTGAAATAATCTTACCCTATGAAAGATAAACATTATACCTACTGCAATGTGTAAATCCAGCCCATTTACAACCTCTGATATATTTAAGGTTATCCGTGATGATATTTCAATATAATAACGGAGGTTTTTTTAGACCTTCTGTTTGTTTTGGGGCATCTAAATGCAGCTCATGAAAGTTTCCATGAATATACCCTGAATTCCTTGAAAGCTGAGCATTGTTGCCTCTGTCTTTGCACTTTAGAATAGTTTTGGTATTGTGATGACAAAAGGAAATCACTTTAATATGTGCTGATGAAAGTAATGGCATCATGGATTTGCCAAATAAACTACAGCCCAAATAATTGAAGTGTTTATATCATATGCCAGATGGTGGATTAACATGAGATAATACTGTCTCTTGCAATTATTTTCATTTAAATTTTAATAAAGAAACAATATTAAGAGGGAAAAAAAGAGTCTGTGTAGTTCTACTTTCTTGGGCAAGCTGTAATCTATAATTATTAGCAAAGTCCAGAAGAAGACAAGTGTTTTTCACATTTGGCAACTTTAAGATGTGTGAACTTCAACTTCTTGAATTCCCTAGCCAGCATGCTGCCTGGGAATTTTTGAGAGCTGAAGTCGCTACATCTTAAAGTTGCCAAGTTTGGAATGCTGATAGGTTGCAAGTCCATTCCAGCTCATTTCCACAGCTATGAATGTTTAAAACATGTGTGTGCACACAAATATCTGTATATAAGTGTGTATGTTGAACTAAATGTTTTCCTGGATCTTTCCATAACTGCATAAATATTTATAAGATGATTTTTAAAATGAAGGTAATTGATGTGTGTCTAACATCCACATGTTACCCATGCTAGGTAGCACCTAGATATACCATGGTAGATTGATTTTTGAGGGTTGGTGTTATATCAAAACACTCTTTGAATGGTGCGGGATTATGAATGGATTTCCAGAAAAAATGCAGACTACAAGATTCAGGTGAATCTGAGGGCACACATAAACCTCCAAGTGGACTCAATGACTCTCAGAAAGAGTGCTAACAACTAGATGATTTCGAGGAATATGAATCCTTCTATTCTCCACCATTCAGTCAGAACTGAAGAAGCTTTTTGGATGAGAAGCAAAACATCTTCAAACACAACAAGGAAGTCCAGGTGCCTTTTGAAAGAAAGCACCTTTGGGACAACCATGACCTGAATGACTGAGAATCTCCATAGATACTTCCAAGCTTCTCTCCATCCAGGAAGGAAGTAAACCCATTGGATCTGCAAGCTGCCATCTGGGAGACTCTCAGTTATCTCAGAAAGAGTCCTTCCATATTATAAACAATTGTTAAAAGAAAAGTCTTCATCCTGGTTCATCCAAGCTGGGGATAAATAAACAACATGGCGACTGCTTTAGAAAGAAGGTTGCAGTTTATTGAAGAGCCAGACCGAGAGATGGTTCTGGCAGGAAACGGGAGAGAAAAGAAGGACTGACCACATGTGGGAAATAGGTTTTTATACCCACTGAAGCCTTTTGTTTGAAATAGTTTCATATTCCTGTTTTAGGCTTTGTATTTCCTGTGTCACGTATTCTGACCTGAGTCTGGGTGTGCCCTTTGGCCTTTGTGAGTTAATCCTACCATGTCCTGTCTCGGGTGGGGTATGCAGATTTTAGGTTTTTGTCTTCTTGATCTCCTAGCTGGGGTTTACATTTGCATTTGTACAGGGCTGGCTTCTGCTTGGGGCAGAAAGACTTGGGGGCAGGGTTGGTTTCTGCTTTTAAAATCCTTTTGAGGAAATATATTTTTCTGCCCTTTTAATATTTCCTTCTCTGGGGAGCTGCCTTTCCTCACCACCATTAAGATAATTTTAGACAAGCCAAGTTTATATAGCACTGGGAGTGCTATGGTGCCTTCTCCTCACCTTGTCTTACATATAAGCTATATTTGCATGACAAGGATTAGCCAATGCACTGCTGTCCATTAATAAATGCCTCAACCAATGAAGTAGTGGCAACAGGGAATTCCAGAGAAACAATTTTCTTTGTTAACCACTAGGCACTTTTGTGGTGGCTACCACTTTTTTCTTTTTACATTAAGCCAAAAATATAATAAATTAAAGTCAGTGATAGACCATTCCATGTCAAAGCCACTATCGATGGAGAGACATCCTTCCCCTTCTCACATCCTTTTTTGTTTGTTTTACATACAGTATTATGTCTGGAGCTGAAAATAGCTGAAAACAAAAATTTCTAGAGAATTTGAATTTTGCAGACAACTAAGATGAGAGTTAACCTTCTGTTCACCTTCTGTTCTGTGTTTTCACTGCAGACCTGACTGGGAGAGCTAGATTAACCCAAAACAAACACAGGGTTATTGAGGTTGAAAACTACCCTTCTGACCCAGTGCTAATTGGTTTTCCACATTTGGACAGCATCTAAAATACCCCAATGAGCTGTGCAGTCCAACACACTTGGATGCTAATACTGACCATCTGAATTTTCTGATACCTGGCACACTACAGATGTCTTGGGACAGCAACTTCCCAGATGTTCTGCCAGGATGCAGTTCCAACACATCTGTATTTTTTGCATCTGTTAGCAGATTTTCTGTGCTAAAATAAATGGATGTTCTCAATAAATGACATTAAATATGATTAGAAGCATTTCAAAGCTTTGCCTAAAAAAAGGAATATTCATAAATGGAGAAAACACCAATCAAGATTTGCATTTGAAACTGGAGAAATTTGCTTGCTTTAATATAATAAACATGGTTGTTTATTATATATTATATGCCCCTTTGAGGTTATAAAGCTACTAAGATTACTTCTGTTTTATAATGATTGGAATATTACTTTTTCATGCCATTTGCCTGACATTTAATCTCATAACAGCATTACTTTTATGTGCTATTGGAGATCTTTTACTTTTAATAATGTCCCTGTTCATAAATAAAACATTGAAACAATGTGGTACATTTACAATGGGTACAAGGAAGCTTTCTTAATAGTTTTTAATTCCTCTTGAATCTCTATAAATATATCATGTCTCGTAAGCCTCTGTTTGCTGTTATTTAAACACAGTGTTTGACAAGCTTCAGAAATGGGGGGAAAAGTTGATGCTATGGTAACTATCTTCATTCCTAAGGTAGCTTTTAAAATTCTCTTTTAACTGTAAATGTAGTCACTCAGTTTTTAAATATTTTATTAGCCTGATGTATTTCTTTCATTATAAACACTAAACTAAATCTCCTCCTTACTGGTGTAAATCAGCAGGAAATAACTGAAGTCAGAGGAGTTTCTTTAATATAGATAAAGCAGAAACAAATAGGTAGATGTTGACTTTCCCCCCCAAGATTTGTGTATTTGCTAATGAGTAGGTATAGGTCAATGGTGGGGAAGCTATGGCACGGATGCCAGAGGCGGCACTCAGAGCCCTCTCTGTGGGCACGTGCGCCATCGCCCCAGTCCTAGGCCTTCAGGTGGGTTTTATAAAATCTTTTCACTTTAGGCCTCCACTGCCATGTGCAAAAAAAAAAAAAAGGTTCAATCAATCAATCAATTTCAACTTCTCGCGGGAAAAAAAAGATCTTGCAAAGTTGGAATTGATTGATTGAACTTTTTAGTCCCACCCAGTCTGCCGTTACCACCGCAGCCATGCCCAGCCAATGGGCCATGCCCACCCAATTGGCCACACCCAGCCAATTGGCCACACCCAGCCGGCACCCGACGATGCGTAAGTGGGTTTTGGTTGCAGTTTGGGCACTCGGTCTCTAAAAGGTTTGCCATCACTGGTATAGGTTGTGGCTCTTCCAATCACACAAAGAAGATTGGGGTTGATAGATAATCTGTGGGAACAGTTAAGGAACTGGATACAGGAGATAACAAAGGTGCAAATTGAACTCAAACCTGAACTATTTCTTTTGGATATAATAAATTTAAAGATGGAAAAACAACTCCAATATATCATTGTACATATATTAACAGCAGCCCATATAGTATATGCCCAGTGTTGGAAAGGTGAAAACATACCTACAAATGATATGATTATATATAAAATACTAGAATGTGCGGAAATGAACAAACTTACGCTAGAACTAAAAGACAAGGAGGACAGAATTCTACGAGATATGGAATAAATGTCATGATTGGCTAGAACAGAGAAACAAAAAGATATGATTACTAATGTAAATAATTGTAAATAATATATATGAGATGTATAACACAGTACTGTTAAGGAAAAAATGTATTTTTATTTTTGTTGTATAGTGAAGAAGGAATAAATAAAATTTAAAAAAAGAAAAAGAAAATCTGTGCTTGCCACTCAGGGTCCCATTTTTCCATCAGAGTTACTTTTGTCATCTGGGTAGAAATCTGAGTCATTTTTTTCATCTTTAATACAATGTAGGCAGTAATAGGATAAAAACCAAGGAGAATAAATATCAGTCAAATTGCAACTGATATCAAAGAACAAAAGAGCCAAAAAGAGCAGAATTCCAGCATATAACACATTTATTCTTCAAAAACGTTTGGACTTCAATTGGCTTCTTTTAGTTCATTAAAATATCTTGTGGAGAAAAGTGGGAGCACATTCTTGTATTGGGAAGGAGAAAATTTTATAAGAACCTCGCCTTCCCACAAGCCAACTCATACTAGTGGTTGAGAGCTGGTGGGTTTTTTGGGAGGGGTATTTTTTAATTATATGGTGCTTTTTTAAAAAAAAAAAAGTTTATAAGTCCCCAGAATCACCTTTGTGTTCATTGAATGGCTATTTAAATTTGTTTCATAATAAATAAGAAATAATAATACTCAGCTCATTGAAATTCTGCCGTGGATCTTCTACCTCAGGGCTTTTCAACCAGTGATATGGGTACCACCTGTGGTATATTGGCACCTGGCAGGTGGTACATGACCATCCTAGAAAAGTGGTAGCAGGGGAGGGGAATGAGCTGAACCGGTGGCAGCACCGCAGAAGCCTGAGCGAGAGATGGCTGGAGCTGCAAGGCTGTCAGGGCTCAGCGGAAGCGCCAGGATCAGTGCCAGGCTCCAGCTGGAGCTCAGCACTGATCCTGGTGCTTCTGCTGAGCTCTGAAAAAGCACTAATCAGCTGGAATGTTGTAGCATCTCCAGGATTTTGTGATTTACATTCAGATGCTTGGCAATTGATTCATATTTATGAGGTCACAGTGTCCCAGGGTCATGTGAAGTGATCAAAACCTGCTGCAACCACCCAGCCGATGGGGGGAATAAAAACCAAACACCCCCCATCCCACCCCCACTGCCAATCTTCAACAGAAATGCTCACAACAATGAAAACCTCGGACACGAGGAAGAGCGCTGCCGGGTGGGCAGGCAGGTGTCTTGCTCAGCTGTGTCTTGGGGGGCACTTTTTTCAGTGCCATTGTAACTTCGAACAGTCAGTAAGCGAACTGTTGTAAGTCGAGGACTACCTGTACTTTTCTTTTCTTTCATTTTTTTTTTTTTTTTTTGGTCATCAAGTTTTTGACACCTTTGTAGGCGACTGTTGGTACTCGGATGTTGCCCTATCCTAAAAGTGGTACAATGGGTGAAAAGGTTGAAAAGCCCTGTTCTACCTAACTTGAAGATATCAAAGGTTGAACCTGGGAACTTTGAAAAGGAAAAGAGGTGCTGTATACAGGTAGTGTCAGGATCTCAATGCATTATACCCATTTCATTTACTTATGCATTTCATTTCAGGTACCGCCATTCTGTCCGGAGGGGGAACATTCTGTGGGTTCTGAGATGTGTTTCCTTTGCTTTGTTCTATCTTCTTTGAAGTAACTCTCTCTGGGTGTGAAAGGAAGGAGGAATGTGCCTTCAGGCATCTGCCTGATCTCCAGTCAGATGAGACATGACAGTGGAGGAACTGAAACTCTGCAAACTGCACTTTATCACTTGTTTCCCATAATAACTTCACACCTATGGATCGGCCAAAATCAAACCTAACATCTGGACATTGGGGACGGGTTGAAAGGGGCAGTTTAATGTAAACTTTCGCATGGGAAAATTTCACATCTTGCCTAGATCTCCTGTTATCAGTGACTCTCAATAGAAGTTCCTGTTGAAACAATGGTCATTTCAAGAGTTCTGCTTTCTTGGGAGCACTAGCTGAGGTAGGTCTTTACAGATAATCCTCAACCTATGACCACAACTGAGCCCAAAATTTATGTTGCTAAATGAGATATTTGTGAAGTGAGTTTTGCCCCGTTTAACAGCATTTCTTGTCACAAGTGAATCGTTGCACTTGTTAACTTAGTAAACCAGTTGTTAGGTGAATCTGGCTTCCCCATTGACTTTGCTTTTCAGAAGGTTGCAAAAGGTTATCACATGATCCAGGGACACAGCAACCATGAAAAATTTGAACCAGTTGCCAAGCATCTGAAGTTTGATCATGTGAACACAGTGATGCTGCAATGGTCATAAGTGTGAAAAATGGTGATAAGTCAATTTTTTTCAGTGCCGCTGTAACTTTTAACAGCCACTAAATGGACTGTTGTAAGTTGAGCACTATCTGCACACTCTTGCTAGAGTTTCAGATGTATTTGTTTATCACATTTGTATACTAGCAATCCTGGTTTAAGAATAAGTTCCATTCCTAAATCTGTCTTTAAGTCAATTTTTTATATAACTCAGAATTATGTAACTCCTTCCTTGAGTCAACAATGGATTAAGCCACACAATGTTTTCATGAGCCACTGAAAACTTCTGAAAACAAGCTGTATATGGCTTCAGCAGTTCATGAAAACATTACGTGGCTTCAATGGTTTATTGGCTGAAGTAGGGAGAGTGACATTAGCTATTTTTAGCAATAGCTAGTATGTTTGTGAGTTGTTTATAAGCCAGAAGTTCTTAACTCTGGTACTTTCATAATTACAGGACTCCTGGTGGGAAAGCCCAAACACAATATTTATATATATGGCATCAGGCCTTAAAAGCCGTCAGAAAAAGGACAGTCTTCAGCTCCTTTTGGATGGTGGAAAATGTTGGTAACATAAATATGTGTAGATGAAGAATGCAACAGACCGCCGAAACCTTAAAAGACGATGCTCAACTATTTTGTCTCTAACTTATGGGGATAGAGAAGAGTTTTCATAGAGGGGTAGAATGTTTTTTTTTTTTTTTTTCTACTGAACCAGCACAATTGATGATATGCTCAAGGACAAAGCTTTCTTGATAGCAATTAAGAAGTGGCTTGCCATTGCCTTCTGTTAGGTTGGGTTTCCCCCCCCCCCCAATTTTCAAGTCTAGCTTTTAGCCTGATATTTTCTCACTAGTCTCCTATCTAAATATTAACACTGTTTAACTTTTTGAGATCAGTAAAGGTTGACATAGTTATAGCACTTGATTTATAATGTGTTTGTTCTCTGAAGTTTTATTGTATAGTTCCACACGGGATTAATTTTTAATGAAGACTTTTCTGAAGTTCTCAAAACCACTATCCATCTCTGCCAATAGGGAAAATTAAAGAGCTGCCATTTGGTTTGCAACATTTTTGCTAACCATATTAGGTCTTGATGTCAAACTCTAGCCTAGCATTGCAGACCTTGCTAAGAAGACCCCCTTTTGGAAAGGTATATAGCATCCAACAAAAAGAAACAATATTTTTGTTGTGTTAAAGATTCAACCTATCATTGTATGAGAAAAAGCAAAGAGGCTTAAAAATTGAGCCTTTTTCAAGGTTTAATCTATGTTGGAATGTGTAGTAAGCAAGATCACTTTCAGAAGACATATTAAGGGGAATTAAATACAAGTTAACTTTTGGGTACAATTGAAATTGTTGGTTGTTACTATTAAAGCTCTTTGTGATTCAAGATTGGAGACCATCTACCTACTAAATAAGATGGAGAAGGTTAGGCTCAAGGGTTGCCATCTGCAGAAGCCAGAGAAGATGCCTTTTCTGTCACTGCCACTTCTCCTGATATCCAAATGACCTCTGTCTGTGTTTAAGTCTATAAAGATTTGGTTGTTCTATCAGGCCTTGAGAACTGGTTCCTCTGTTAATAGAAAGTTTTAAGTTTAGCTGAATTTATATGTGTTTTTATGAGTTTATATGGACTTTATTTTAATCTGAATTATGGAGGTTAGGAGATGGAAATTGTACAGAGTTCAGACTGTACAATTCCTATCTCCTAACCTCCATAATTCAAAGATGAGACAGAGAGAGGAGAGGAGAGGAGAGGAGAGGAGAGGAGAGGAGAGGAGAGGAGAGGAGAAGAGAGGGGAGGGGAGGGGAGGAGAGGAGAGAGAGAGAGAGAGACAGAGAGAGAGAGGGGAGAGAGAGAGAGAGAGAGAGAGAGAGAGAGAGAGTGATCCCACAATCTACCCTGAATTTCATTTTGTCTTTTCTATTTTGGAAGAATAGAAAGGGGATGGATGGAGGGAGGGAGGGAGGGAGGAAGGAAGGAAGGAAGGAAGGAAGGAAGGAAGGAAGGAAGGAAGGAAGGAACAAAGGAAGATAAGAGAGAGTATCTTTATAATACAGCAATCCTATATTGATATTGCATATAACATGAGCCATAAAGTGTGCTACCTTATTAACAAAATAAAAGATGCTTAGTTTCTGTCAAAGATTAAGGAATCCACTTCTGTTAGTGCACTCCAAGGGTTACAAGTCAAGTGCAGAGCAATTTTAGTGACCTGTCCATCTGTTTACTTTACCCATTCACTTTGCTGTTGTCTCCAGAGTAAACATTGAATGCTCATACCAGATGATTAACACAGTTCACATACACAGGTCTCTAGCTTTGGGACTACCAATTCCCACTAAAGGGAATAAATGTTTTATGCCAAGGCCACTAAACATGATTGTTAGTCTGTTTCTTCTTTGCCTCCTCTTTTATCACCCAACACTTTAAGTAAGAAAGCTTGTCACTTTCCTTTGATGGTTATTTAAAATACTTCAATGTACAATTTTCCCTTTGTCATTTTTAATTTCTAGATGCATTTGTCTAATTGGGAACTATGAAAGTGTCACCTGAATTGAAAGTATTGTGGCTCTCAGTGTACATATCTACACGTGTGGGTGGGTAAATACAGATCTTGAAAAATGAAATGTCATTCTGCAGTTAATTGCTGTATGGAACAGAAGCCTTAGATGAACGTTTTAATAGAAAGGAGGATGGAAATAAAAAAAAACAGAAAGGGCATTTATTCAGATCCAGCTTGCTCAAGTTGGTACAGGGTATTTGTAGTATGTATCAAAAAAAAATGTCTGTGATTTAGTAATCAAAGCTCCTTCACTTTTACATATATCACAAATAACATTTTTTGTTTACACCTCCCCTCTTCCATGATTGCCCCTGGATTGAGAGATAGATTTTCCCCCTATTAAGAAGCCTTTAAGCAATTTTTCCAGTTGTGCTTGTATTTTTCCTCTGGCAATTGTTGCTTTGATGCCACTGATGGTTGTTTCCTCCTCCACTCCATTGTCATCAAATGAGATGGCCCCAATGCTATGAGATCCAAACAAATTTGTTTTAATAAATAGTGGCTGGACTTGAAGTGGGGGAGATGAGGATTCTGCTTCATTCTGGGAGAAAAAAACCCTCATTTTAGAGCAGTGGTTCTCAACCTTTTCTTCACCACAGAACTCTTTTAAATACCTTTTGGGGCCACAGACCATCAAGACTTAACTCAAGATTTAAATTATAACATTTCTTCAAGACTTCATGAACCTCTAGGAGTCGGCTGACCATAAGTTGAGAACCACTGTCTTAGACCATATATATAAAACAATATAGCCAATTATATTCCTTTTGAGGCTAAGAGTACATAAAAAAGTCATCCCTTCTTTTTAACTTGGTGTTGATTTAAGGGGCAAATGATTTATAATTCAGACTCACTCACCTCTTACTTCTCCTACTCAGTCCCCCCAAATCATCCATGCCCAGAACCACTGTTAGAATGCATTCCTTCCTATATTATATAAAGGCAACCAACAAAATTGCACAATCCCGGTTTAGGGTCCACAAACACAGATACAACACATTGTAAGAATCACTTCCCAGGCCTGCAAAGGCCAATCATGCTGGAACCATGACCTATGATAGATTTAGGAGAATAGAATAAGGACAGTCCTCAACCCATGTTACAACCACAACTGGATCCAGAATTTCCATTTTAAATCATTGCAGTCATACGATGAGCTGGAGCCAATTTTACAACAATTTTTATGGTGATTTATCCAGCTTCCCCAAAGACATTTTTGCCACAAATTGGCAAAGAAATCATGATCACACAACTGCAGGGATGCTCCAGGAGGTCATAAGCTAGTTATCAAGCACCTGAATTGTGATCATGTGACAATAAGGGTGGATGATATGGTTATAAATATAGGTGGTAAGTAATTCATTAAACGAATGGTCATAAGCTGAGAACTATAGCCAATCATGACAAAAATCATCCTTTCAAGAAAAAGTCAGATAGAGGTCTTTAACTAAAGGTGACTGACAACTTTCCAACTTATACTTACATCAGTATTTTCTGAAGAAGACATTCAACATGGGTGGTGCTATGGATGCTAATTCAGACAGTCAGTTCTTTGCCAATGGACATTTGGCAGCTTCTTTTAATTCAATTGTAGATAAACATGGAACAACCTGCCTCCAGAAGCTGTGAATGCTCCAACACTGGAAGTTTTTAAGAAGAGACTGGACAGCCATTTGTCTGAAATAGTATAGGGTTTCCTGCCTGAGCAGGTGTTTGGACCAGAAGACCTCAAAGGTCTATTATGTTATTGTTATTGTTATGGATATTATGTATTGGATTAATAATAAAGTGAGAGAGCCTAGAATATTATGTCATCTTCACCTGGTTGAGAGATTCTAGCAGACAGACTATTCTTGACCAAACAACATATGTCTATTCTTGACCAAAGAACAGTACGTTTGTTCTGTCTGGAATGGTCATGTTTTTCCACCAAGTCTTCATCATGAGAAAAGATGCACATGAGTTTCTTAGGGAGAAGATAGTCACTCATTAGCCAGCCAGATAAAACAAATCAACCCTGGTGATCATTGGGGTGAGAGCCATATTGCTCTCATGTGCTATTTGTTGCTCATACTGTGTTTCTAATATGCTAGCCAGGTGTCAGCTAAAATATAAAACAGAAATTGCACATGCATGAAAGTCAGTCACCAGGGCTATTTTCTCAGTAATGAGACACTGCTTGAGTATAAAAAAAAATCCTCACTGATGCATGGGAGAAAATGATGTCATGTTTTCTATTTTTCTCTCATGCTTCTATTTGCCTTATGCTGGAATGAAGTCACTTTGGTAAGGGAAAGATGTCTTCTACACAGTCAGGAGTTGTGAATTTCAAATTATGGAATAGACACAGTCTATTCATTTGTGTGTCAGCTGTGAGGACATATTAGCCAATGTAATGATTAGTGATGGATGTCTAATTTTTTTGTTGTTATTAAAAGGAGAAAAAACATATTTGTGCCCAAAATGTCATTGGAAACCCAGAGCAGGAAAGCAATAGAGCATTCTTTTACCACTCTACCACAAATTTCTCCTGTGACATGTTCTCTTAACTTACTATGTAAAAACAAAACAAAACAAGAAGACTCTTTGAGATACAGCAGGGGTCACCAACCTGTGGTTCGCAGCCCACTACCGGGCCATGGGCTTTTGGTCACTGAGCTGCATGAGTGGCTGACACCTCCCACTCATGCTATTGTGGCGTTGCTTGGATGCTAGCAATGCCATGAGTATCAGGTGGGCACTAGCGTTGTCACAAGTGCACCCTCCTCACACTAGTGCCATGGCATGGCACGGGCACTGGTAATGCCATGTCAGGAGGGTGCTAACATCACCATGAGCGTACCCTCCACTGATGCTAGTGTTGTGGCATCATACCGGCACTAGCATCGCTTCAAGCGCAACATCCACACTCGAATGTTCATTTGTGTGCAGCCCCATTTGCGTGTGTGCATGCTCGCATGCGTAAAGATGCATCCACCCACCCCTACCTCAAGCTGCCAGTCCAGAGAGGTTGGAGACCCCTGAGATACAGGTTCTTACAGTCCTGCATCCTCCTTCATCTTGTGACCAATAAGATTATTCTACTATCTGCAGCATCAGAAGATAACAGACAATTGGTATAAGAGAATGTTTGAGTTTCAATAAATTCTACATAGAGAAATTATATCTCAGAGATGTTTGGCTCATTTAATTTAGATCTCTATGAGTTGAATTGTCCACCTTGATTTTATCTTGGGAGTAATGATTTATGGTGACAAGAAGATAAATAAAACTCACCTGTTTCATTCTTGATTTTCCCTGTTACAGTTACAATGTGATTTTGTATAGCTTTTTTCAAAAGCTAAGAGTTTATTGTAAGAGGTAAGGGGCATTTTCATCTTTTAATTATGCCAGAGGGAAAAACAGCTTGTGCAAACACTGACAGCTTTGGATGAGATTAGTTTAATGATAGCTGTATTCTTGAAGGGAAATAAACTTTATGTGTGAGAGAAGAATCTTTTCACCAGATCTAGATTTGATTCCCTATTTAAACTACTATTAATTTGTTTTGTTTCTGTAAGTGGAGTTTAATAAGCTGAAGGTCAGGGACTGCACTGGTGAAGGATACTGTGTTGCTGTATAGAATCTTAGAAATGTTGAATAGAATCACCCTAACTTTAATACCATATGGACTGTTGGCTGACCTACTATGTTCATTTTTACTGGGATTATTGTAGTAGCTATTTCGATGAGTTAAAGTTTTTTTAAAGAGTTAAAAAGAATGGTCAAGAAAAACTGTTTTTCTTTGCAATGGTTTATGGTTTCTTGCAAACTTAGTCTTCACAAGTGCCCAAATTATTAAAAATATGGCATGATAATTGTGCCAGAAAAAATAACAAGTGCTTTAGTTCATCTAAACCACCACTCCTTGAAACACGGAGTGTATGTATGTTCTCAAATTTTAACGTGTCTTCCTGAAACTCTAATTAAAGCATTTTGACATCTTTCTCAGATGGTAATCTTAGGTGTGTTCATGCATGACAGAGGTTTCTACTATGGCTGCTGTGAAACTTGGGGAACTTTGGCACTTTGAAGATTGGCATTTTGGTCAGGGTGGCAAATGATGGATTCCTTTAAGTGATTCGTACCTAATAATTATGTTCAACAAAATGTTGATTCCTGTTCAGCATGATGGTATTCCTCTGTGAGGGAAGTTTTCTTCTGAAGTCTGGCGATTATGCTATCTATTCTCCTCTATGCCCATACAATACCTTATTTAAGGATCAACAGATTACTCAATTTCTGATCTGTGTGTGTCTATGTGTGTGTGAATATACTGTATATAGTGGTGGGATTCAAATATGTAAACAACCAGTTATCTGTGTGGATGCCACGTCCAGAAATCCATTCTGGGCCTTGGCAACAAAAAATTAGCTACCTGTTCTGCCAAACTGGTGTGAACTAGCTGAATCCCACCACTGACTGTATGTATGTATATATGTATGTATGCATGTATGTATGATATATGTATGATGTATGTATGTATGCATGCATGTATTATCTTCATCATCATCAAAATCATCATCATCATCATCATCATCATCATCATCATTTTAGCCATTGTCTTTCCACTATCCTTTTCCAATTTACATATACATATATATAAATATGTGTATCTCAAGATATATAGTATACTTTCTTTTTACAATCTTGTAATCCCTTAATTCATGATAAAGTCAGGGCATTTACTGACCAGATGCCCTTCCTGACACCATGTGGAGTTCTCAGCAGATATTTTTTCTTCGCGTCCTAGGAGAGAAATATCTACCGCTACATAGGATTTGCGAGTGGGAGGCAAGCGTCATCATGACTAGACCACCACACTGCGCTCTCTCTCTCTCTCTCTCTCTCTCTCTCTCTCTCCCTCTCCCTCCATCCCTCCCTCCCTCCCTCCATCTCTGTCTCTGTCTTTGTCATCTCTATTTCTACACCCATTTCTGCAATAGTCTGTGCATTTTAATTCAATAAATAAACATATAGAAAAATAGAGTGAGGGAACAGTCCCAGAAAGTTTTAAAATTGACCATAAATATGGATGATCTCCAAGTGCCATTGTCTCTATTCAACCTTTAAGCCTATATTGTCTAACTAGATCTTTCCCAGTTGTTGACTGTTTTGTGCAGATTCACTCGAGTATTCATGGAGAAGGACATGTTTTAAGATATCCTTGGGAATGTATTCATATCAGAACACAACCATGAATTGAAAGTTTCCTTGGCTGCTTTAGCTAACTTCTCACTAAACCATCACTTTGATGCATTGAGTAACTTTATTGTCACTACAATATGTCAACCCTTGGGCACGTCTTTTAAATTACATTATCTTTTATGTCATGAGCCACACTTCCACTGAATTATATGGGGCTGTTTTTAGTAGCTGAGGGATTTAGAAATGGAGAAGATTGTTAAATATAAGGTGAATTGGTAGAAGAATTATAGAAAGCCATGAAGAGGTGAAAATGTGATCAGTGTTACCGAAATATATAATGTCACTAAAGTAGAGCCAAGTATTTGAAATTTAGCATTGACCTTGATACTTTGGATTTCAGCCACTAGCATTTGCATTATCTCTCTTTTCTATCAAGAAAACATAATCTGTCTTTTCATTGGGCTCTGTATGTGGTTTTTGTTCTGGATAGACTGAGGAAAAATATTTTTCTTTCATTTAGAAAAAAATATATGATGAGACTCAAGAACAGAATCAAGTAAGGGTGTTTGACAAAGCATGAATACATGGAAACTTTTCATTAAGTGGACATGAATATGTCTTTGATACAGTTAACTCCATTTGTATAACTGATATATGAAGTGACTATCAGCTTTCTCTGATGACATTTCTGAAATTATGGACATCCACACAATCCAAAAATCAGTCAGTCAGTCAGTCAGCCTATCTATCTATCTATCTATCTATCTATCTATCTATCTATCTATCTATCTATCTATCTATCTATCTATCTATCTATCTATCCATCCATCCATCCATCCATCCATCCATCCATCCATCCATCTATCTATCTATCTATCTATCTATCTATCTATCTAATAGGAGAGATGTAATGTCTTTAAGTGGATAGGTATATGTCTGCATATACATTGTGAAAATAAATAGTCTAGATTTCACTACAAGCAGTTGTCATAGCAACCTGTGGTACCTACATGAGTTGACACACTCTTGAATATATTCATAAATTTATTGTATAAGAATGAACAAGTGCCACATATTCAGATACATGAACATGAAAATACAAGTAGCTGATTGCTCTGTTTGATTCACTATTCATAGCTAAGAAAATTAAACTTAAGAAAGCTAATATCTGTCTGCTACTTAAATGTATATAAAACTAATTTGGACAATATTATAGTGGTCAAAAATACACAGAGACACAATTGGTAAAACTGATAAAATGTATATATATTCAGATTGGGGACCAAGTTTGGGAAGATAGAAAATGGGAGAATAATATTGGTGGATATGATGAAGAGAAACTGTCACCACTAATGTTACTTTTGTTGTTGTTGCTTATTTTTTCTTTATCAATGTGTGAAGTCTGAAGTGCAGTTGGCATTATTGGCATTAAAATAATACTCAAATGCTGATAAGTTTTAATGAGTGTTATGGGCAAAGCAAAGGATTGTGGGCCTTAAGAGCAAGTTACAAATTATTTCAGGAGTCTTCAAACTTGGCCCTTTTATGACTTGTGGACTTCAACTCCCAGAATTCCTCAGCCAGGCACGCTGGCTGAGGAATTCTGGGAGTTGAAGTTCACAAGTCATAAAAGGGCCAAGTTTGAAGACCCCTGAATTATTTGGTAAGCCTTGGGCCAGTGTTTTGCAGGAAGTAGCTATTTTTTCCCCTTAATTTATATAGATCAATAAATAAAATTTTTGAGAGAAATGTGGAGGTTTTGGTTCAGTTGAAGAATTTAAGAAATACTTAGGTGAGCTTCAAGAATTAAAATGATAGGGATATTCCCCCATTTTCTGAGTTGATTAGCTTCCCCTGAAGAAAAAGATATGACAACAAACAGAAATCTCAGTGTAAAATATCCATGGAATTTAAGGAAATGAGAATTTTTGGAAAAATTCAACACTTTTAGAGGTATCCTACTAATTCCTAATGCAGGCATCTATCTGAAAAACCTTTCTGAAAGAGCTTTTGGTAATGACAAATTTTCCTAGTGGAAATAAGAACTGTCTAGAAAATCTTGATCCGGTTTGGGAAACCCAATCCAATTTAAAAAAAAAGGTTGTTGATTAAGGCTAACAATCATTTCATGGAATTTAATATAATTTTTATAAAATGCTTGCATAATAGATTGGTTAACATTACTGATTTGCATGCATCCTAGTGCCTGAAATTTTCCTTAAAGCAGTTATCAATATGCCACACTTGGTTTCCTGCTAATTGATGTTTATTTATTTTGTTTCATTTAGCATGTACCTTTAGACCATTTGATTTTACATGTTGCGTTCTATTTAATATGCACAGATCTAAAGGCAGCTGTTATGGAATTCTGATTTCTACTTCTGACTCTGATAAAAGAGGCAATTTGGAAGTTTGCATGTCTGGCACATATCTACTATAGCATGCACTCTTAAGCACACACGCACTGCAGAATTGGGAAGTAGTAAAACATTTTTTTTCATAAATTCAACTCTCAAGTCCCAGACCAGTTTACAATCATATAGAGCAGTGGTTCTCAACCTTTTTAATGCTGCGACCCCCAAACGGTCGTAAGTCGAGGACTACTCAACCGGTCGTAAGTCGAGGACTACTCAACTGGTACAGCACCGTTTCCAGAATGGGACTTTTGGCGGGCTCAGCAGGGCAGAGACAGCCTGGACAATTCCTATTGGCTTTTGAGAGCCAATAGAATTAGACTCTGTTCAAGAGAGTCTACTCTATTGCCTTTCAAAAGCCAATAGAATAAAAGGGAGTAGCACAGCTAAGGAAAAGGGGGAAAAATGGCGGACTGCATTGTTTGGTGACCCCCATGAAATGGTCGTTCGACCCCAAATGGGGTCCTGACCCATAGGTTGAGAACCACTGATATAGAGGTAATCCTTGACTTTAGTGACCGTTCAAAGTTACAATGGCACTGAAAAAAGTGACTTTCCAGTTACGACGTTTGAAGTATCCCCATGGTCATGTGGTCACAACTCAGATGCTTGGCAACTAGTTCGTACTTATGACCGTTGCTGTGTCCCAAGGTCATGTGATCACCTTTTGCAACCTATTGGCAAGCAAAGTCAATGGGGAAGCCAGATTCATTTAACAACCAGTTTACTAACTTATCAACTGCAATGCCAAGAAAGGCCATAAAATGTGGCTAAACTCACTTAACAAATGTCTCATTTAATAACAATTTTAGGCTCAATTTATGTATAAGTAAACTATACATAAAAAGGATCAATCTAACAATGACAAAAAATAGAGAGGAAACAACATGAAAGAATGGCAAAACCTAAACCACCAAGAATCACTCTCAGTGAAAGTGAAAAATGTTCAAAAACAAAGTCTTTGCCTTCCACATGTACTGTATGTGCAAAGAGAAAAGGAAACCCCAACATTAATGAATTATGTGATCTAAATAGCATTTAGGTTTATATACTGCTCCATAATGCTTTACAGCAGGGGTCTTCAAACCTGGCCCTTTTATGACTTGTGGACTTCAACTCCCAGAATTCCTCATCCAGCATGCCTGGCTGAGGAATTCTGGGAGTTGAAGTCCACAAGGCATAAGAGAACCAATTTTGTAGACCCCTGCTTTACAGCACTGTCTGGGTGGTTTACAAGGTAAGCATTATTTGCATATTGCCCCCAACAATCTGGATCTTTATTTTACCTATCTCAGAAGGATGGAAGGCTGAGTTAACCTTGAAGCCGTCAGGACTGAACTCCAGGCTGTGAACACAATTAGCCTGCAATTCTATAAAGCACTTTAGACCTGAAACAATGATTATGTTGCTGGTGGCGAATCTGTAGATCTGTTCAGTTGTTGTATATGAGTGTTTGAGGACACAGAATTTGAAATAATGAATTCTTTGTAAAGAATTAGAATTGTCCAATTAGGTGCTATGCATTGAGACAGTTTTGGATGCTTTTTCCACCTTCATTTTAGTTGGTCATCTCTGTTTATTTTTGATATGCTTTGTAATCTTTTTTCTCTCCTGTTTGGAGAAGAGTTTACTTCTCCCTTTTTGTGCTGCTAGTGTCCAACAAAGTTTATCTAATTCATGAAGCTACTTGGAAGATGGATCTTAGATGAGGGAAACTATTACTAGTTTACAAAAAAGAGATGGAGATTGTGTTGCAGGTGTCATTCAGATAAGCACCCCTTTGAGGAGTTAATATCTGTATTTACAGTACATTCTAATTGACGGGTCTGTCTTCTGTTTGAAAAGCGTTAAATTGCCACTGCTTATGTGATGGAATCTCTATAGTCAAAACTATGAATGAAAACAAGGCCTCAGCCCTGAAGTCAATTTAGAAATGATTTGTTGAGAATTGATTTTGAATGTTTAGATTAGAGGTCAAAGTTCTACGTTGAGGGCATGTCTGTTAAGATAGAAACAGGCTAAAACTGCCACCCTTCCACTTTGTCGTTACAGAAGCCATTTTTGTGAAGGATATCAGTTGAGACATGGTTCCAATACATCTAAAATAGGACGCAGGTGAAAGAAGAGGGAAAAGTATGAACCCCCCCAAAATCAGATCTGTAGAATAAATTCCAGGTGTACTGATCAGTCAGAAAGAACCATATGCCTATATGCAGGTTACAAAAACAAAACAAAAAAAGAACCATATCCAGAAGACAGCATTTTATTGAGGAATTGAAGATAAAGGAATGTCATTCTGAAATTTCTGTCATAAGACAATGTTTCATATTTGTAGAGGCCTTAAATAAGATTGTTTATTTTTACCAGTACAATATACCCGTACTTGTTACTTCTCCCTTTCTCCTCCTCTCCCTCCTCCCTCCTCCTCCTCCATGAATAGAATCTAGATCATTTCAAAGGAGTATTTCTCTTTTTACTCACAATTTAAAGCATGTGAGACATAAGGAAATGGACCAAGAAGGAAAGAAAAAAATGGTTGATTAGTTCAGTAAATAAGAAAAATACTGTAGATGAAATTACATTATTGGTCACAACAATAGCAGAAGGGAACTGGTTGATATCTGAATTAGCAAATGCTTAAAATAAAGTAATTGGGTGTTTCCAGATACTGTATATATTGTCAATTAAATGTTTGGCAATTCTGTAAAAATGAAATCCATCCATTCAGGAAAGGATCCTGACCAGTGGTGGGATTCAGATATATGAACAACTGGTTCTCTGTGTGGATGCCGCTTTCAGAAGTCCATTCTGGCCCTGGGCAACAAAAAATTAGCTACCAGTTCTCTCGAAGTGGTGCGAACCAGCAGAATCCCACCATTGATCCTGACACATATCTTTTAGTGGTGCTTATATTCCACCTATATATTAAGGCTTTTTTAAAAAAATGTTTTATTTATTTATTAAATTTTATGCTGTCCCTTTTGCTGCCTGAAATGACTCAGATATGAAAGGAAACATGTCATTGACATTTAGAATCTTAGAGTAGGAAGAGTCATTTTGGCCACTCTTTCTAAAATCTGTTCCATTTGGGAATCCAAATTATTATCATCCCAATAACTGATTACACATTCTCTTTTAACACATCCCTGAAATGGTTGGATCTTCTAGTCCAACCCAGTGCTCAAGCAGGACACCCTATACCATTTCAGACAAGCAGTTGTCCAGTCTCTTTTTGAAAGCTTCCAGTGATGGAGCACCCACAACTTTGAGGAAAGCTATTCCATTGGTTGATTGCTCTAACCGTCAGGAAATTTCTCCTTAGTTCAAGGTTGCTTCTCTCCTTGGTTAATTTCCATCCATTGTTTCTTGTCTTGCCTTCTGGTACTTTGGAAAGTAACATGACCCCCTCATCTTTATAGGAGCCCCTCAAATATTGGAACACTGCTATCATGTCTCCCCTAATCCTTCTTTTCATTAGACTAGATCCTGTATATCCGATAATTGATTTATTTATATTAATTAATTTATTTAATTTATGTATTTATGTATTTATTTGTTTTTAATGACTGTTTTATTTGTTTTAACTAGTTTTATAGTTTTATAGATGGCTGTATGGATCTGATGAGCAAATAAACTGCTCTTTTGTTTAGGAAGGGTTTTTTTCCCCTTACCTCAACAAAAATCTGCCTTCTTGTAGCGTAATTTTTTATTATTATTTTATATCCTGTTTTTTTTTTGTAAAAAAATTTTATTTTCAATTTTGCAATACAATACAATCTTAAAAATACTTCAGATAAAAAATAAAACAAATTAATACACACCATTTTCGGTATTGCTCACCCATTTCCCCCCAAACCACATCCACCCTCTAACCAACTTGCCTCTTTCCCTCTTCTTTCTCTTTCTCCCTCACCCCCTCTCCTCCACCTTCCTACTTACTTCTCACCTTCTTCTATCCTCTCACTCCGGATGCGGTCCGGGGAAATGCCCGAGCAATTCCTCTCTCCAAATTGAAACCTCAATATTATATACAATAAAAACTATTTCTACTTATCTGAATTACTAAAATTTCAACCCATCCTTCCCCCACCCCCCTCCCCCACCCCCCTCCCCCCTGACTTCCCAGAGCTAACTACAGGGTTATACAAATATACTAAACATAATCTATTTAAGTTTACTAATTATACAAAAACCAAAATCATACTAACTCTTAACTCTCTTCAAACTTTAACATAAGTTTATAAATAAATTCATTACTCATAAAATAAATGAAACTTTGTAGTTCCATGCTTCTTCTGAACATATTCTATCCATCTTTTCCATACATTGAAATATCTGTCTTGTGAATGGTCCTTTAAATAAGCAGAAATTTTGGCCATTTCTGCTAAGTTAGAAACCTTAAATACCCATTCTTCTAAAGAAGGCAGAGTATCCTTCTTCCAATATTGACCCACCAATAATCTTGCTGCTGTTATTAAATTCAACATTAAAATAGTTTCTTTAACATCAAAATCCACAAAAATACCCAAAAGAAATAACTGGGGAGTAAACTTAATCTTCCTTATTTTATATCCTATTTTGACCTTTCTCTGTGTTATTTTTTTTCCAGGCATTTGACCATGGCTATCCTATTCTTCTTCCTTGGTCTTTTCTTCTCAAGGCTGAATATATCCTGCTTCTTCAAGCTTTCATTTTAGTTTGTAGACCTTGGAATTGTCCATATTTAATGCAATAAGTAAAAGGATGGCTTACCAAAAAGTCCATGCAGACCAGAATGCACAGTATTTAGATAGTGAAGAGCTTCAAGCCACTTCCCTGGAGTTAGAATGGGACATGGAGAAAGAACTGGAGGAGCTGAGCTTTGACCATTTTACTTTAGATGGAGCAGTCTGTCAACCAACTGAGAGTATGCAAAATGCTGACTTGGAGTGCATTCAGCCATCAGCATCTCCCAAAGGAAGGTTTGAAAGGCTCCAGGAAGATCCAGATTATATTCCTCACCGGACCCAGCATCCACCAAAGACCAATTGTTGCAGCTTTTGCTGGATATTTAAGCTATTTTGCACCGCTACAAGTTTATTTATTTTGGGGATTTTGATAGGCTACTATGGACATGCACAATGCCCACCTTTACCAACATCTTCAGAAGCTAGTAATCCTGCCATTATTCAGGATATTCTTGAAGGTATCAGAGCAAAAGATCTTGCAGACATTTTCAGGTAAATGGTATATTCCTCCTTTTTAGTTGGATGATGTTGTCAAAAATATCTTATTTTATTTATTACTGTGTTTATCTTTCACCTGTTCTATAGGGGCTCAAGGAAATGAGGAAAAATATCTCTATGGAGGTATTTTTCATTTTATCCCTACAGCAAAACGTCTATCAGGTAGATTGGAATATGAATCTTCTGCCAAAAATAAGGAATTCAGAATAGGGGAAAGCAAGACTTTAGAGCCACATTGGGTCCAAAGCTAGATAAAATGTCTCTTTCACTGAGGGAATGTATCTTTTTCTCATCACTTTTTAATCATAGCTTAAGGGGTAATTTCAAATTTTCTAACCAAATCAGTGGACAGAAATGATCATCAGTGGAAGATGACATACAACTACCATATATTTATCATGCATTGGATGATTAATAATGTTTCATTTTCGACAGCAAGATTTTTTTTCACATTGTGAGAATATACATCAATAGAAATGACCTGTTGAATATCTGTAGGTGTGTAGAAGTTTGTGAACCCTTTTGAATTTTCAATATTTCTGAAATATTCTAAAATATGATCTGCTCTCTGCACAAATACTGAAAGTAGATAAAGGGAACCCAATTAAACAAATGAATCAAAAATATTTTACTTTCTCATTTATTTATTGAGGGAAATGATCCAAAGCTACATATGTATGCACGATAAAAGTATGTAGACCTCTCAGATTATCACTTCATTTGAAGGGGAAATTAGAGTCAGGTGTTCCAATGAACAAGTGTGAGTGTAGGGGATCCTGCCTTGTTTAAAGAACAAAATTTTGGATATTCATTATCAAAGTTTGATTTTCACAACCCAAGTATGTGGAAACATGTCATGGTTCAAATAAAGGAGACTTCACAGGTATTTCCACCATTGTCGGACAAATTGTATATAAATGGAAGCAATTCAATACAGAACTGGTTGAATATAACCACACCAAGAGCAAGACATATAATAATCCAGGAGGACTCAAAGAAAAGTAATATCTAGGAAACCTTAAGGCTTCTCTTATATTGGTGAATGTCAATATTCATGAGACTATCATTAGTAGAACACTGAACAACAATAGGCTGTAGAGCCAAGTTGCAGAGAGAAAGTCACTCTTCTCCAAAAAGAAAATTGAGTCTCATCTATGATTTCCAAAAGATCATGCAGATATATCAGAAAAGCATTGGAAGAATGTTCTGTGAACCAATGACATTAAAATAGAATATTTTGGCTGGATGAGAAGTGCTATGCTTGGCAAAAGGCAAACACTTCCATCATAAGACCTTTATCCCAGATGTGAAACACTGAAAATTCAAAAAGATTCCCAAACTTCTAAGCATCACTGTATACGATATATAGGCAAGTGAGTTCTATCAATTTATTTGCCACTGAATATTTCTACTTAATGGCTTATTTATTGCCTTTCTGCATTAATTTTATTGTTTGATAATGGCTCTTTTTCCAGAAGTACATTTTGCAAAGATAATGCTGGTCTTTTATGGAGGAAATTAGGCTGTGTTTATAAAAATGCATTTAACCAAGTCCATTAAAGATCTGCTTGGAACATCCACACAATATTGATTTGATTAGTGTTAACTTGGAAGATGTATCTTTGTCAAGCGCGCTGTGCAAACCCATCCTATTTGCTTAGCTGTAGTGCCAAAATGTATCGTGCAATTTCAGGAATGGATTTATTCAGTGATCAGGTTAAGTGTGTTTGTGAACATAGCCATTCAACAATAGGTTGTGGAGGGAATGGATTGATTAAACAGTGCCAAGATTTATTGAACATTGCTAAGTGAATCTTCATAGCAATATCTCTAGATATCCTTTCACTTTATAGGAAGAAATAAATCCCTTAGGCCTATTCTGAAGAAACTCAGGGGTTACAGATAAATAAAGTAGGAAGCCATTATCAAAGATTTCAGCAATTACTATGATTCAAGAACCTGTGCTATTTTTTAAAAAAAACTGCCTTGCAGTTTGTTTATTTGCTGGTCTGTTTTTTGCTGTCCTTTGTTTTTTATAACCTTCAGATTTGCTGTCATCTTGCTTCTCATTGGCTGTATGAGAATAAAATATTTAATCTAAATGTTTCTGAGGCTGAATTACAAATTGCTGAATTTGACATAGGTCAACTTGTTTGAATTATTCAACTATAGAATAAAAAAATGGTAATTGAAAAATAGTACTTCGTACAGTACAGAATTAAACTAAGCCTTTGCTTAGGGTGCTTACCTTCCAACTTTTGTGAAATTCGAGGGTAAAATGAAGCCCTTTTCATTTTGTACAAAAAGTTGTATTGCATAGCTGTACAAAAGAGCAGGGATTCAGTCACATGGCTGTGGTCACCATCTAGTGGTGGAGTCTCCAGCTAGATTGGAGGGAGGTGTTAAAAAAAGGATTGAGTTTAGAATCCTTGCACTGCTGAAAATGGTGCAGACCTTATTGCCCCAGAATCCCTGAAGTCTCATCTGACCATTTCAAGGGAATGCAGTTAATCTGGAGAGATTCTTGTAACATAGGTGACTAAAAATAAAGCTGATGCTTAAGACTATTCACAAGTGGTTCTGGTTGTTTATACCTGATAAATCTTGACCTTCTTAGATATCTCCCAGTGGATGCCCCGGTCTATCATTTAGCCCTGTTGAATGTGTGAATTGTTGTGCTAGGGGGTGTGGTTGTTAAGTTGAATGTTGTATTGCCTTTTTCACTATATCAACCTACCTTCTACATATTCAGGTTTGTATGTCTGCTTTTGGTATAATATATGCACTGGCTCACTTTTCACTGCACATTTAATCAAGTCATTTAGCGACTTCCTTCACACCACTTGCTCGTTAATCTGGGAAGGGTTAGCCTGGCTTACTGTCATATGGCTTATGTTGCGTTAATCCAGAAAGTGGTTTGGTTAGTTTATGATTCAGTGCATTTTGCAAATCTGGAAAATAGATTAAATCAATAAGCCATTTGAATATGTGATGTTAAGCAAACTAATATGTACAAAAGGAGCTTTTGTTTCCATGAGCTATGTGGGAGAAAATATGCCATTTCTCCCTAGCAAAATAAGATCCTGAGCTAGTGAAATGAACAACAAAAACAGAAATAGGAAATCATTCATTTACAAAATCATTCAAACTGAACAGCCCAAGTTTTCAGAATTTTATCTTTTATCATCATAGTAAGCATAATTGTTCTATTTGTATTGGACACAGAGCAAAAATGCTATCTATGTGTGCATGTATGTATGTATATATGTTTATGTGTGTGCATATAATAATAATAGTAATACTAGTAATAAGTTGGAAGGTACCTTGGAGGTCATCTAGTCGAATCCCCTGCTCAGGCAGGAAACCCTATACCATTTCAGACAAATGGCTGTCCAGTCTCTTCTTAAAAACTTCCAGTGTTGGAGCATTCACAGCTTCTGGAGGCAGGTTGGTTGTTCCACTGATTAATTATTCTAACTGTCAGAAAATTTCTCCTTAGTTCTAGCTATTGTTTGTGGATTGTTTGGCTGTTTTGTAACATCCTGAGTAGTTGAAGTGCTGGTTGTGTGCCCATTAGTCTTTTGTGTTGTAACGACCTGGGTAATGGGTGGTGCACCCAGGATGGTGCAACACAGAACTCAGGATATCATTACACTAGATCTCAGGATGTCATCACACAACCCATTACCCAGGTCGTTACAACACAAACTCTGGGATGAATATAAACCAGCCGTTTATTGTTAAAACAATAAAAACAATAAAACAACTATTTACAAATCTGTTTTAAATTTGTATATATGTGTGTGTGTGTGTGTGTGTGTGTGTGTGTGTGTGTGTGTGTATACATATCGTGCTGCTCGAAGCACGAAGCTGAAAACACCAGCCTGAAGATGACGAATGGGACTTCGTCGAAACGTCGCCAAGACACTTCCAATTTTATGCGGGAGAAAACTCGAACAACCTACAAACACCCGCAAAAACCTCAGAAAACACACACACACACACACACACACACATATATATATATATATAACAATTCCCAATTGTAAACTTGAAATGTAAATATATACATGTACACACACACACACATATATATATTGTCTCTAATTACTTTAAAAATGCAAATCCCATGTGTATTCATATCAAAAGTGTAAAAACAATCAAACTCTGGGATAGGTATAAAAAACAACTGTTTATTGCTAACCAGTGTTGGTTAATCTTGCTGAGAATTCCGCCAAGATAATCCACCAGGAATCTAGATTCTATTTTGATATTGCAGGATCCATATGTTGATATTTGCCATTTCATTCTCTCTCATTTTAACCACCTTTTCCTTACTGGCTAATAATGGCTTAAACAACCTGCCCCTCTATTTTTTTCCCATAGCAGTAGTCCTATGAAGTATGTGGGACTGAAATCACCCACTGAGTTTCCATGGCTCTCCCATCTCGTACTGTATCTTAATCATTAATCCCATGGTTTTGCATACTTTTACAAAAGCTTTTTTTTTTTTCTCCCCAAGGATCTTTTTAATCTTTCCAACATTCTGGTTGTTATATATGGAAGGAAAATGTAGCAATGCAAACCCAGTCTGAAATTATAGTCTTAAACTGCTCTTTATGAAAGAAATATGACAAAGAAAAAAAGTAAATGTAACCTGATATGTCATTATAACAATAGTTTCAATTCTATATAGACTCGTCTAGTGCAAATATTATTCAAGTACCTATATATTCCTAATACATTTATATCTTTTTAAAAACCTACTGTATTCTGTACAAATGAATTCCATATTTCATTATATTTGCCTATATAAAGTCTGTGTTATAGGCAATCTGCTCATGAGTAGCAAGTGCAATCAAGTCTTCAATCCATTGAATAAATGAAGCTATACTTTTATATTTCCAATGCTGCAATATCAGACTTTTAGCCATAGTAAGAGCACAGAAAATCCATTTCCATTGTCCGATTGTCATATTCCATGCACTGGGTATGTAATTCAAAAGAATATTATCCTTTGAAAATTGTAGCTTTTGTTGCACAGCCATATTTAAGTAATCCACTACTTTCTCCCAAAACTTGCTAAGTATAAGATTTTCTTGTTTGTCATATTTCTTTCCCCTTTTTTGTTAAAGCACTTTTCATGTGGTTTTTTTCCCCCTCTTTGACAATCACCATCACTATTATTTTTGTGTTCTGCTTTATTTGTCTCTGAGTGTTATTAATTAAAAAGCAATAGCAAATTAATTTAAGTAGCTCTTATGTATAAGACTTCAATTCTGATTGAGTTTGGGTACTGCCCTGGATCGATTTAATTTGTTACGAAGTATCTGTAGGGTACTCACAAACACACATATAAAAATAAACATGTGAAATTCTCATGAGCCGAGGTGGCGCAGCAGTTAGAGTGCAGTACTGCAGGCCCCTTTAGCTGACTGTGTTCAGCAAGTCAGCGGTTCAAATCTCACCGGCTCAAGGTTGACTCAGCCTTCCATCCTTCCAGGGTAGGTAAAATGAGGACCCAGATTGTTGGGGGCAATGTAAATATATATATACATTGCTTACTGGTGTACACCGCTTAGAGAGTGCTTGCACTTAAAGCGGTATATAAGTCTCATAAATAAATAAATAAATAAATAAATAAATAAGACCAACTCAGCAAGTAAGCTCTTATATGATAGATTTCATACACTTTCCCCCTGCAGAATATTATAAGAAATAGTTCATAAAGGGAAGATCTCCTTCAGGTCAATCTCAAATATTGGTGATTTAATAGACTCATCCATGCCATTTTCTTGACAAGCTGACTTCCCAGCCTTCATAATCTGTACTCTCCCTTTCAAGTACTAACCAAACTTGATCCTGCTTAAAAATCAAGCCACATCAAGGTTAACTAGTTGCTAGAGGCATCAAGGTTAGCTAGATGTAATAAGAGTATTTGTAGGCTCATCATTCAACAATGGCTTTCATTAAAATTATGGACCAGCCTTTTCCAGACCAATTCTTTTTTGAAGTTCTCACAAATCAGGTACAGCTATGTGATGAAATGTTGTCAGTCTCCAATTAAGGAGAAGAATCATTTGGTGCCGACAATATGAAATAAATATAAGCTAATAAAAGTAATAAAGGAATTGAACAATTTTTGAATCTTTTTCATCAGAAGGTTAAGAATCATATGCCTGTAATGATCTTCAAAAAATTCTAGCTGTAAGAAATACTGAAGTTAACCCTCCGTCACCCCATCCTGAAAAAAAAATGTTTCTAACTCTCAGGATAAAAACCACAGTGAAACTAAGTCTATAACAGGTGAAGAGAGCTGTCATGCAAAATAAAGAACCTTTATTTTTACATATTAAAGGGAAAATTAATGTTCTGAAAAACTCACGTTCAGTCTGAATCCCTAAAAAGAAGAAAAGGTTGTGCAAGCAAAGTGTGAAGCCTAACAAAATGGTCATGGAAGAATGGAGCCAGCATCTGAACAGAAGGGAGCAGTCCCATAGAAGTGGTCCTAAGCAGGTTGCCAATTTATTTATTGATTAAATTTATATAGCCACCTGTCTCACACAAGGTGACTCTGGTTAGCATACAATAAAACCAATGTTGAACATGTCCTCTGAAAGAACTTCTCTGTTAATAAGAGAAAAACAGAGTTGGAAAGAACCTTGGAGGTCTTCTAGTCCAGGGCTTTTCAACCAGTGGTACAGGTACCACCTGTGGTACATTGGCACCTGGCAGGTGGTACACGACCATCCTAGAAAAGTGGTAGCGGGAGAGGGGAATGAGCTGAACCGGTGGCAGTACCGCACAAGCATGAGCGAGAGATGGCTAGAGCTACAGGACTGTCAGGGCTCAGCGGAAGCGCCAGGATCAGTGCCGCTTTCCAGCTGATCGGCGCTTCTTTGGGGCTGTCAGGGCTCAGTGAAAGTGCCAGGATCAGGGCCAGTCTTCAACAGGAGCTCGGCGCTGATCCTGGTGCTTCTGCTGAGCCCTGAAGAAGCACCAATCACCTGGAAAGCAGCACTGATCCTGGTCCTTCTGCTGAGCCCAGAAGAAGTGCCGATCAGCTGGAATGTTGTAGCATCTCCAGGGTCTTGTGATTTACATTCTGATGCTTGGCAACTGATTCATATTTATGATGGTCACAGTGTCCCAGGGTCATGTGAAGAGACCAAAACCTGCTGCAACCACCCAGCAGGCAGAGGGAATAAAAACCAAACACCCCCCACCCCACCTTTGCTGCCAATCCTCAACAGAAATGCTCACAACAATGAAAACCTCGGACAGGAGGAAGAGTGCTGCTGGGTGGGCAGGCAGGTGTCTTGCCGAGCTGTGGCTTGGGGGGCACTTTTTCAGTGCCATTGTAATGTTAAACAGTCACTAAGCGAATTGTTGTAAGTCGAGGGCTACCTGTACTTTATCACTTTTTTCCTTTTTTTTTTTTTGATCAAGTTTTTGACACCTTGCTAGGCGACTGGTGGTACTCGGATGTTGCCATATCCTAAAAGTGGTACAATGGGTGAAAGGGTTGAAAAGCCCTGTTCTAGTCCACTGCTCTGCTCAAAAAGAAAGCCTTATACCATTTCAGACAAATGTCTTCTTAAAAACCTCCAGTGATAACTTCTGGAGGCAAGTCATCCCACTGGTTATTTGTTCTCATTGTCAGGGAATTCTTCCTTAGTTCTAGGTTGCTTCTCTCCTTGATTAGTTTCCATCCATTGCTTCTTGTCTTGCCTTTAGGTGCTTTGGACAATAGCTTGACTCCCTCTTCTCTATTTCATCACAGACTGTCCACAAGGGAAATTTTATTGGAATATCCTGGAACACACCACTTTCATGCTGGATTTTCTTTAGAAGTAATCCAGGATTCCTTGGAGTGGTGATGATGTTATGAGTATGTGACCCCTGCTTATGCTTAGTAGATGTTCACTCCAAGGCAAGCAGGGAGATGTTGGTGATCCTTATTTAAAATATGGCAATTTTGTATTTTTCGTAGCGGAGAAAGCATGGTCAGAATAAAGTTATATCCATGTGCCTTAATATTTGATTAACCCAGACTAATTCAGATAGAAACGTTAGAGTGTGTTGATTTGGATTAATATTATAAACCATGAATTGTGGCTTAGAATAACCAGGTTTGAGCTGCAAAATGATTATTACATGGTAGCAAATGGATACAGAAAACTCTAGTGATTTTCCAAAGTTTTGTAGCTTAAATTGGTAGCCGCAGATTTAGCAATGTGTTAACTAGCCAGTCTAAATGTAGCCACAAACTAAGAAGATACATCCTTGAAGGCTGTGAAAACCCTAACGGGGGTTTCTTGCAGAATCACAAAGCATCAGAAAGCACCTACTTGTGTTTCACATTATGAAAACCTTCTAATAAGCCCAGATGTTCTCTTTAATAATGTGAAAATAACTAAAAACAGCTCTGAAATTAAAGTTGGCACACAATCTGATATATATCTCAGTATCACTAATCAGCAAAGGCAACTATACCTGTGCATAGCCTCTAATTAGACATTAGGATTAGGTATTCTATTAAACATCTGTAGCTACTGCTGCTTGCTATTTAATATAGAGTAGGCACAGGCAGCATGTAAGCAGTTTCCTTTATGTAAGCAGTTGCCAGTGTGAGATACTCAATTTTCTCCACTGCCCAATAAGGACTCACCACAAACCACAAAGGAAAGTGAAAGTTTATTAAAGCAACTCTAAATAGCAACCTTAAAAAAACATTGCTAGAAAACTAGATTTATTTACCTTTAATGTTAATGGATGTTAATGTTTTCAGACATAATGGTGCTCTGTTGCTGGATGTATGTATCTCTGTAATTACCATTGTCATCATTAATTTTATTAATCTGTATCAGTCCAGTTGCAAGATGATGGCTCTTAATGAAAGTTATGGTCTACCATGAAGGTTATGAAGATTATAATCTACCATGCTGGTGGTAGATACTGTATACATGAACACACACACACTCACACACACATACACATCTTAGAGCTACAGAGTACTTTAAAATTAAAAAAAAAACACCAACTTTGAAACAGAGAAAGATGAAAACCTAGTATCATTTGTAGCCTTTAAAGCAAGATCAAGATCGCATAGGGATGGTGGAGGGTAACCATGCCATCGTGGAAAAGTCCTAAGCCACATCCATAAATTGCCCACAAGGATATAGTTCAGTTCCAAATTTTGGGAGTTTAATTTAGCTTTGGGGAATTAAATCTGAAGGGATTATACACATGTACACACATATCCATGTATAAGTATGTGCTGTGTGCATATATCCCCACGTCTTTGGCAGTTTGCCATACAAACTTAACAGGTTTTGTTCAGGTTTTTTTTTCTTCTCAAGATAGCCAGAGCTCTGCCACATTTTCTCTGTCTCTCTGTGTGAGTTTCTCACCCATTTTCATTTGCAGCTTTTGTTTTTTTATATGTTACTTCCCAGGCACTAAGCCAGAACACGAGATGAAGCCATCTGGAATTAAAGGATAATTTGGGGAGAATGGATGGCCTCAGTTATTCTGTTATCCTTTCACTTTGTTATGGTGTGGTTCTGTTTTTCAATTCTGAGTGTTTGTTGTGTTTGGGTTTTCATTCCTTTGTTTTTCTATTTCAACCCAATTGTTAAACTGCCCAGATTCTTTTTTTTTTTTTTTGAGTAGGGCAGCCATATGAAATCAACAAACAAACAAAACTTTTCCTATTATATGTAGTGATTAGTGTAATTTTATAAATATTGATGTGTGACCCTAATGTCAGAGATCTTCTAATCTTATGTATTTGCATGCAGGTTTCAGAAATTAATCTGAAGTGAATTATATCCCTGAGTTTTTAGGATTCTTTATTTCTTACAAAATAATCTATTTTTCTCCTGCTTTTTTTCCTCAGGGACTATTTTCCTTCCTTCCTTCCTTCCTTCCTTCCTTCCTTCCTTCCTTCCTTCCTTCCTTCCTTCCTTCCTTCCTTCCTTCTCAGTGGTGCAGTATTAAGCATGAGAACATAGAAGGAATAAAAGGCACTGCAAGTATGATGACACTTCATTTTGCTTTGTTTAAGTGAGAAAAAGGAAATGCAAGCAAAGCCTTCAGAGTACCTAGGTTTTGCAAATTCATCCCTGTAGAAATGTGGCAGATTTTTTTTTAATGTTGTAGAAATATAAACATTTTAATATATACACACATATACACATATTCAGTGTGATTTATTCAGTGTGATTTAATGCTGAATAAATAAGTACAGGTGTGCTGGAAGACAAAGATCCTGATCTAGATAAAAATGTACTTTTCTAGATCAATTTATCTAGACACATATTTGCTTCAGAGGCATAACATAATGAAGCCTTACCTTTTAGAGCAGTGTTTTTTTTTTTTTTTAACACCAAACACTGTAAGATGTATGGAGGTCCACTTCCATAATTCTGCAGTTAGCCTGGGCTAAATAGTTCTGCAAAAAATAAAAAATAAAAATTGCAGACTTCTTTGACTACTTTGCAGTCACATCCATGTGCCAAGTGGTTTTGTTTTATTGTCTGACATTCTGCTTGTCCAGAATGTGCCGCTCTAACTCTGTTAACAGATGAATAAATGTCTAGATTCCTCTTGCTACATATACCTGGGTCTGTAACTTCCACAACAAACTGAACATTTTGTTTCCTGCCTTAGGTCAAAACAAGTCAGATTACTGGGAGATTTCTTGGAGACGCACCATTCCACAACTGGAGTTGGGCAGCTAATATATTCAGATAAATAAAAATAACAATTGTGTCTAGAGGAATGACTTTGGTTATTAGTAGAAAGTCATGCAGCAGCCATGTATCCATTTATCCACCTTTCTGAAACCTGCTGACTGAATTGTTGTCCACATTGTATTCATACCAGCAGTGATGAGAATGAAGACTTTGAAGAAATGAGAGTTTCTACATTCCTTTTTTCCCCTCCTTTTCTTTCTTTGCCTTTGAAAATTGATTGAAGATAATGAAATTGACACCATCTGAATTGTAATTAGTTTCTGTGAACAGTAAATGGCCTTACAAAAAAAAAAAAAAAAGAGTCCAGTCTTTGAAAGCTGATGAGTTTGCTGGGGTACATCAGGATCAGGCTGAAATTTTCATAATTGAAACTGATTTTATTCAAGGTTAAATACTTCATATTCTTTTAACAACAGAATCCATAGCTTATAAAGGGTAAAAACAAAACTGACTGACTTACACTTTCCTAGCAGAGATCTCTACTGAAAAATAAATTGTTGTAAGAACTTCTTTTCCCAACTTGTCTCCTTGTGATGGAGTTTCTTTCTCAAGAAGACCCCATATCCTGCAACATTTTAGCTGATGCAATAGAACCATACAGTATTCCCTCCATAGATGTCATAGAGCTGACGTGATCTTGGAGAGAAATGATGTTATGCAACTATGAATAGCAGCATACCAGATCTTCTGAATTGTGGAGATAAATTGTATTGATCAAAACATGTTGAGAAAATAAGAAGGCATCCCCTTTAGAAAGCAGAACACATGGGACTGGATTGACTTTGGCCCATGTTGATATAAAGATGCAGGAATTGGATATGTCTGGTTTAATGAAGCAAAGGTCTAAGGGTGATGATAGGAGTGTTCCAATATCTAAGGGGCTGCCACAAAGAAAGGGAGGGGGGGTGAACCTATTCTCCAAAGCACCTGAAGGCAGAACAAGAAGCAATGGATGGAAACTAATCAAGGAGAGAAGCAACCTAGAACTAAGGATAAATTTCCTGACTATAAGCAAAATTAATCAGTGGAACGATTTACTTTCAGAAGTTGTGGATGCTCCCATACTTGAGGCTTTTAAGAAAAGATTGGACAACATTTGTCTGAAATGGTATAGGGTTTCTTGCCTGAACAGGGGGTTGGACTAGAAGACCTCCAAACTCCTTTCCAACACTGTTGTTCTGGCATCATTCTGTTATATTAAAACCCAGCTAGTGGCAGCTAGTGGCAGAACCTACCCAATTTTGGATGAACTTGAAAAAGCTAAGCAAGATTGTTTAATACTTGAATGAATAATTCCCAAGCAAATGTCAAGACTACAGCCTGAACTACAAAGCTACAAAATATACTGGGCATAGACACACAATGCCACAATGCCAAAAGATGCATTGGGATATTAATGCATAGGCTCTGCCCTTTAGGACTTTACATGTAATGTTGCAACACAAGTACAAAAAGGACAGTATTGCACTCTTAGACTTTTTATCAATTGCCCTCTTTGTCCTCTGGAGAAAGTCCAGGTGTAAAATTATGATCTTTCTGCAAGAACTATGTTTGTTTTCTCTGTTGCTTCATTTTTTCTACTTTCTGCCTTTGGAAAAAAAAAAAAAAAGCTTTGGAAGTGACACATATTAGTTGCAGCTTTCACTTGCTAGGTCTCAGGGTTACAGATTATTGATGAGTTCCAACATATTGATGAAATCACAGCAACAAAAGGAGTTTTACTAAAATCAGGCAGTCATATCAGGACTCTATTTTGCCCTGAGACTTTAATAAAGTTACACATATGTGCTGGAAATCAATTGTTAAGAAAGAAAGAAAGAAAGAAAACATGAACAGATAATGGTGACAATATATATAAGCAATATTGTGACTCCAACATGGAAAACTAAAACCAGCACTGTTTTAGAAAATAGGTCAGGGAGTCTGTGTGTGTGTGTGTGTGTGTGTGTGTGTGTGTGTGTTATTTTTCTTTCAGCCCTGAAAATTTGAAAGAGAGATAAGGATAATTTTGTATGCATCTTTAAACTATATTATTTATTTTAATTTATTCACCTGCTACATAAAGTTAATTTTTTTTTCTCACACCTTCACAAACACTTTCTTGTAAGCATTCAATTAGCATTAGGAATGCTTGTTAGGAATCTATTCAGCACCTCCTTTGTTTTCTGCAGATTGCTAAGAATAAAAATGTCAAGCAGTTCTTTAAAATTTTAATTCAACTTACTAACAATTTCTTTAGTATTAAATAAACAACAATTTCCCCAAAGTCTCAAACATGACCAGCAATTTGTGCATTATAGAAAGGAGGAGGAGGAGGAGAAGCACCTATTTTTATAGCTGTGTGATAACTCTCTATCCACACACATCTGAAAAGTAAACAGAGAGAAGATTTAAGGACAATGATTGGTAGATGTTCCTGGCCCTGTTTCACATCCTAACCTGTGTCAGCAGTCAGTGGACAAACCACCAGCAATCTTTCGTCTTTGGTGACTGTGTACAGGTGCCTGGAATGGAGGCCTTTAGTTAGTTTTCAATTTGCATAAGAGACTAGCTACTCATTCTGTGTTTGTTCTTTTAAGTTTTGCTGGTCATTGACTGAATATATTGTTGAGCAATTGGCCATGTAATCACCAGAATGGAGATCTTGAGTACACCAAGACTTGGATCAAGAATGTCTACTTAAAAGTAGAGTAGTAAAGGGACTATTTAGATGACTTCTGCAGTAGACTGGGAATGGCACAAAAGCTGCCTTATGAGATATGATCTGTAGGACCTTTGTCTCACTGTTGGTGGGATATAAGGATGGTGCCATGTAATATAGTTACCTTTCAGCAATGTCTCATTCAACCATCAAAACTTCTATATGTTCTGTCCCTGTGTGGATTCTTCCAGAATTCCCAAAGTTTCACTGGCAGTAGACTTTGAAAACAGACATCAGAGAATGAGGCATTAACTGCTTCCTGCATGACTTCACTTCTGTATGATTTGAATTCACTAGAGAAAGCAATTATGTTTGGAAGAGTTAGTGGTAAAAGGAAACCAGGCTGCCAGAGAACATAGTGGCTGGACATCATCAAAGCTGACACCAGCCAGAGCATAGAACAACTCAAGAAAGTAATGCAAGATCAGAAGATGTGAAGAGACCTGGCCTATAGAATCACAAAGAGCTGGACACAATTGAATGGATAACATCTTCATCATCACATGACTTCAAGACTTCAGATTTGGAAATTGAACTTATGTAGACCAATGCTACTTTTATTACAAAGATATAGTAATACAATGTTGGAAGTCTGAACTGCTTTCTTCCTTCTTCCCTGTGTCTTTATGAGACCTAGGGAGAGTTTTGTCTGAGAAAGTTAGGTTACATTTCTGTTCTGGACTCAAGATTTCTTTTATCTGATTATTAACTTGGTAGCAAGTCTTCCATCTGTCTTTCAAAGCCACTTCCTCTTCTTGCTATACTCCCCTATTTGTTGCAATCATATTAATTTTCTTCCCAGCAGTCTTTATGGATGAGACATTATTCCCTAAATGAATAATGTTGAGACTAAAAGGACTTTAAATCTTCTGTATTCAATATCTCCCACATACTACTTTTTCCAGTCCCAACAATGGACCTCCACTGCTAAAGAAGGCAGAAATGTAGTTAGGTTGAAAAGGAGATCCAGTTTTGGAATTTTTCTGATTCTTGCTTGGAATAACTGAGCAGTCCTATCACCATTGATGATGGTTCTGGGGCCATGGGGTAGTGCCTTACTTAAAATATCCATGCAATGATAGCAGTGTTCCAATATCTCAGGGGCTGCCACAAAGAAGAGGGAGTTAAGCTATTCTCCAAAGCACCTGAAGGCAGGACAAGAAGCAATATATGGAAACTAACCAAAGAGAAAAGCAACCTAGAACTAAAGAGAAATTTTCTGACAGTTACAACAATTAATCAGTGGAACAACCTGCCTCCAGAAGCTGTGAATGCTCCCACACTGGAAGTTTTTAAGAAGAGATTGGACAGCTATTTGTCTGAAATGGTATAAGGTTTCCTGCCTGAGCAGGGTGGGGTTTGGATTAGATGACCTCTAAGGTCCTTTCCAACATCATTATCATCATTATCATCATTATCATCATCATCATTATCATTACACACACACACACACACACACACACACACACATTTTAATATGAAATCATGAAGTCAGCACTACACAGACAAAATTATACAAAGAACACAAGGCATGTTTAGAAACATTATTCAGAAGACACACATACATATTTAAAAGCTTTTTTTTGTCCATCTACTGTTCTAAATTTTATTTGTTTTAGCAAAGTGACACTTGAAAACAAAGATTAAGACTAGGATTAGTAAACTTGTGAATTCTAATTTCCTAACTGTTGGTGCTTATTGAAGGAGTCGGAATTCAGATATTTCTGGAGCTCTGCATTTCCCAAACTCTGATGTCTCATAGTTCCTTTGGATGAATCTCATGCTAAGGAGGAACAGGAACTAATTAATTTCCAGGAAAGAGGATATAGCTTGGAGATCTTTACAGAAGAACTTCCTTTGTCCCTGATTCTGCAAACACAAAGCTAGGTTCTGAAATATAAATGTGACCTTCAAATCACAAAGTTATTGTTGTGTGGAAAGTAAAAAAAAAAAAAGGAGAGTTTTATTCGATCTTGAGGTGTACCAAATAAAAATTCAGTATGATAATGATATAATCTTGGGAATAGCAGTATTTATTGCTGTAGGCTGTTCTACCCTTCAGACTACTGGCTATAATTAGTTCTAATCAGGACCAGCTGTCTTATGATGGATACTGGCAACTTCTGCTACAAAGGTTTTGACCAGGAGAACTCTAATTGGAAAATAATGGTGATTTGGTTTTGAAGGTTTTGTTGTGACTACTGGAATTTAAACTCTGTCAGTACTTTAAAGGTACCACGATGCCTCTAAAGCCCTGAATGAGTTGACCTCTGAACTATATTTTTGCAATGTTTCTGTCTACAGAATTTAGTGCACAGTCAAAATTATAAATAGTCCAACTCTTTTCTTTTTTTTCTTTTTTTCTTTTCTTTTCTTTCTTTTCTTTTCTTTTCTTTTCTTCCTTCCTTCCTTCCTTCCTTCCTTCCTTCCTTCCTTTCTTCCTTCCTTGCTTTCATCTGGAAAAGGAAAGGAATAAGGGATGTGTGGAAGGAAAACATACCTTAATAATTCTTTCTGTATAAATCAAACATAATTCTTTGATAGTCAATTAAAAAAAGGCCAGGTTCTGCTGAGAAATACTTAGCAAAAGAAAGAACTGTGACCTTTGCAATAGAAAATGATGAAAGTTTGTGGTTGGCACACATTTCCTCATGTAAATGGAATATAAGATTAGAAAGTATGAGACTAGAGGAACTGGGTCTTGCTGACGGGTGATCCTTTTGTAATGATATGGGTAGAAATGGTAGTGAGGAAAGTAGTGGTTAGAACAAGGAGACTTCCGTTCTTGCATAGTAGCGACACAGCTGAGGGATTGCAAAGCTCTGCACCACATGGCTTAATTCATCCTGCCTGGGGACTCTAAATAGCTCTAAAGTGGCAACCTGAGAGGCAATAAAGGAGCCCCCCCCCCTGGTAATCACAGAAAGATGGCAGTCGATCCATTTGATCTGAGGGAAGCCCTCCAAACCGACAGGAAAAAGGCTAGTTGCACCTCGGTGATTAGCCCAAGCTACTGGGAGCCAAAGTCCAAATGCACTAGAATAGATTGTGAATAACGTGTTGGAAACTGGGTGAGAATATCAATCTTTTCTCTTCTATCTTCCAACTGATTTCCTGGAAAAGTTCCCCAAGAATCAAAAATCCTCCAAAAGTGAGAAGGAAGGGGATTGCCCCATCTTTCCATAGACGGAAGCAGCTCTATTTTTTTTATGAGGAACAGAAACATGGAATTTAATATAAATCTATAGTCTGGATAAACCTGGAAATTGTGGAAATTGCTAAGATCTTCCCTTTGAAAGAGTATTGATGAAATTACAAGAAAATAATTTTCTGTTTTAAAAGTTGGAAAATGAACAGCTACTGACATCTAGTGGTGTATTAGAGTATAAAATTATGGCTGTTTTGGCTCAGAAACTGGCAAGATGCCCAGAAACAGATAACAACACAGTGACTCTCAGCTAAATAGAGAACAGCTAGAAACAGAGAAGAGAAAATACATTGGGCTATTTATTACAGACTGAGAACTATAAAAAATTGCTGATCTTCTTGGATTATAAATACTTACTGAACTGCAATCTTCAGGCTCAAGAATTGTTTGCAGAGAAAGAAAAATCTTGACTTTTGACTACTCTTCTAGGGGTGAAGCTCCTGAATTACTCTTAGGTGGTTGAACATTTGAACTGCAAATGTTGGCTGGGTGATAATTGTAGGACCCCCGAGCTGAAGAACCATTATAAAATATTGCTTTCAGTGGTAGATTGATAATTGGAAATGTATTGGATTATAAAGGCCATACATAAAGATAAGAATTATACAGGACTTTGTTGTTTGGACCTTAAGATTGGTTGGTTGGATAAGTCTAATATAAGGGGACTATGGTACCTGTGAAAGATTATTTGGAGGGGGGAGATAAAATGGATGTTGCATATCTAACTAAAAGTGGTAGGAAACCACACCCAAGATTTTTTTTCTGAAACTCCCAGCCTGGAACATCAGAGATCTGCAGAGTAATACTTCAAGACCAAGTAAATATTTTCCAGGAGGAAATGCATGCTATGTTGCAACTAATTCAAATGACAATTGTTTCAAATCATGATGAGATTAAAAATAATTTAGATGACATAAATGAGCACATCTTTAATACCAGGAGAACCACTAGAGTTTGGGAGACAAAAAATGAAAAGAGAAACTGAGAGAGAAGGAAAGTGGAAGCTCTTTAATGAATATAAATGGGCAAAACTGTCCCTCAAAGGTACCCCACCTAATCTGTCTTCCCCATTTCTAATAATATTTATAAAAATACAGGAAGAATTCCCTGGCAAGCTGAACACATTGACTCGGAAAGTTGTTTGGCAAAAGAAGAAGGCTAGAGTTAGATTCAAGAGATCAGATGACTTAACTTACCATATGGAGTACTTCATGACTAAACACTTGTTTGAATACGGCTAAAAAAATAGATAAATTTTGGATATAAATGGGTCCTATAGTAAGAGGGATGTGATTTATAAGTAGTACAACATTTTTCTTTTATTTTATGAGATGAGAAATATAAAAATACTGGGATGGCTTATGTGAATGTAATGTTTGGACATCTAAATGTAATTAATTTTGAGAAAATTATAATTGGCAATAATGGTTTAAATATTGAGGGGGAAATTAAGCTTAAATAAGAACTTTGAAAACAGGACCTATAGTGATTTAATAAAATAACACTTCGTAAGTACAACTGAAATATAAGCTGATTAGAAAAGATGTTATACACTGATGTTAATGTTATTTGTATAAACACTAAAAATGTTTTTATTCAGCTTTATATGTATTGAAAATACTAAGAATTATACTTACTGAATGTTGGCAAAAGGAAAATATTATTGGAAGAAGATTAAGGAAATGTATCACTAGTTGCATGTTGATTATGGAATCATAAAGATTAACTATTATTGATTGTTGTTAAATATATGAACCAAGACAACACATTATTTACCAAGCACTAAAGATTGTTATTGTAAAAAAATAAAAAAATATATATTAAAAAAAAAGAACAAGGACAGGGAAGAACAGGAAACTGGCCTGGTATCCAGGGCAACAGAAAAAAAACAAGGAACTAACCCGTGGATCAGTTCCAGGAAAAGGGAAGTATCAAAGGTGCTGTTCTAGAAAGTCATGTGTTGATGGTTTTAACAAGAAAAGGGAAAATGGGACAGATGTTGGGTGGTTCCAGAAAGCCCTGGGTGGGCACAGTGCTAATCTATAAAGCCTGCCTTGGAGATGAGGGTGATACCATTTGGCCACTAAACCATCACACTTAATGACTGCTTGTGGTCTTCTTGGCAACACTTACAGATTAGGTTCAGTAGAAGAGGATAAGTGAATGACCAATACTGCTCCATAAGGAAGTCTCAAAATCTGGAGCCAACATAGTGGAGATTCAGATAGTGGCATCCGTAGCTTTTATTTTCTTGATATCAATGCTAAGTTAGCCTCAGGAGCTGCAGTAATGGGATCTCCTAACACATATTGCTGGTAACTCCAGCCATTTTCTTTCGGGTCATTTCTCCCAAATTGGCTGTTAATTTCCCTGACATTGTCTGGCAGCATCACTGCAGAGATGTCCATCTCAGTTTTCCAAATGCAATTATTTCTCAACCCTTTGGATGGACCCTAGTGTTTCCTGCTGGGTTTTTTTTTTTTTTTTGCCTCCCCTGCTGATTCTGCCCACAAAATTTGCATAGCAATACAGGCCTGGCTATGGATCACAGCACACCACCTGCATTTTCTGACATATTTAAAGAAAATGGGAGAAAGGCCAGTTTTTCCTCAGGATGTGTGCCCACTGCTTACGTGTTTGACAATAACATCTGGCAACGCAGATGCTAAATTGGAGAGAGCCATAATTATTTCATGAGTAGGAGGCAAGTTGTCATCCACAGTTATTACCATTCTCCAATCACAGGTATTAAAAACAGAGAGCATCATTTTGTTCCGAGCTGAGAGCATATGTTTTTGGGGGGAGCCTGACAGGGCTTGCTTTTGTTCTTTGCAATTTAAACTTGAGCATCTAGTTTTTCATCTGGAGCTGTGCAAGCTAAAAATGATTCCCCTAAGAAGACGGGGGGAAAAGAGATCAAATGCAAACAGTGCTGGGTTTGTTTGCTTGGAACGCTGACACAATACTTTGGGGAGAGGGACAGCTGCCAAGCTTTGTAGGTGAGTCCATTATAAATGAAGAGAAGCCTGTGCTGACTAGCCACCATTACCTTGGAGCCACTCATAAACAACAGCTATTGGGCCGTGTCCTACTCAAAGCAATCTGGCTTTTCTTTGCTTCTCTAGCTGTTGCTGACCCTTTCACTCCTTTCCTTTATTTACATTTTCTTTTAGCATCTTTTTCATTCGTTCCCTATTCCTTTCCATGTCCCCTGTTGGCTATTATTAAAATAAAGTATGATTGAATAGGCTATATGTACAGAGATATTAATAAGCAAAGACTTAGACTGCCTTACACCAATTAAATCAGAGTATTCATATATGTGTGTGTGTTTATGTGTGTGTGTGTGTGTGTGTGTGTGTGTGTGTGTATGCATGTATATGTATGTATGTAGAAACAGCAGAGATTGCAAAAAAAAAGCATTGCTATTACACTATCCTTTGGGGCATTTTCAAACAACCTATTTTTTAAAAGAAGATTTTACAATTCTAGGCAATTAGGATGGATTGAGACATAAATCATACAGAGATCAATCAGAATAGAATTGGAAGGGACCTTGGAGGTCTTCTAGTCCAACCTCCTGCTTAAGCAGGAGACTCTATACCATTTCAGGCAACTGATTGTCCATCCTGATCAAAAAGGTCAAGAGGGCCATAAAGGTGTCACTGAAGCACCACCCCTTTTATTGCCCTCTGCATGCAACATATGGCTTTGATTCCATGGCCACTGGTGCCCTAGGCCGTGTCCACCTCTTCTTCAGCCTGGGTCCTCCATCCGAATGAAACTCAGGGACCTCCCCACATCTTTGGGCTCCTCATCAGTGCTCCACTAGTACTTTCTCTGAACACCCCCCAGCTGCTTGTTCGTTGCACCACTAAGTTTAGCAGTCCTGTAGGTCAGTCACTTTGGGCCCTGCTTTGCTAATATCCCAATCCTAGCTCATCCACAGCAGGTTTCCAGGCTGAGCTTTGCCAGAGAGGCACCCTGACCAAGCAGCAGAAGATAGCAGGGCTGAGTTTCCCCACCCTTGGGGGAGGGCCTGGTGCCTTGAGATGGACACACACACACACACACACACGCACGCACGCACACACAGATCTTTCATGGGCAGCCAATGCTCCAGATGCACATTACTCCCACCTGCTGACTTTCAATCTGTGCCCATAAAAATCTTTTCAATAGAGTGGTACAAAATGTGGACATAATTAATTGGGATTACTGTAATGCTCTCTGTGTTTATGATACACCGAGGTATAAGTGTACCATAACTTGACTCCAATATTCTGTATGACCATTAGGTGACAACAAAGGGCCCTTAGTTGTCTTTACCTGTTTGAGGACATCTAATGGTTCATTGGATTTTTACAGATTATACCTGGTATGCCTTGAAGCTCATTTGGAACCAATCCTTAGTCCAAAATAAGGTACTGTGTTTCCCTGAAAATAAGACCCAACTGGAAAATAAGACATAGTATGATTTTTCAGGATGCTTATAATATAAGCCCCACCCCAAAAATAAGCCCCAGTTAAGATCGTCAGCCAGATGGACGCATTTTGTATTATATTTCCATGAATATAAGCCCTAACTGGAAAATAAGCTCCAATGTGTCTTTAGGAATAAAAATTAATATAAGACCCAGTCAACTACCTTTGTAACTACTATACAAGGTGGAAGCCTATAGCACCAATAGTAGAGGCTTCAATTACCTATGTACTTCTGGGTGCAAATTCATATCTTGTTTGTGATCTTTAAAGCTACATATATCCCAAAATCAAATTTGACTGGTCTGTGGAAGTTTTTCTTGAAGTCCCCACTTCGTGTAAAAGCAAATTAATAATCATACAGAAGATGCTACTTTAATTGGGTAGAATTCCTCACTATTTGATGTTGTTCTGAATGAAAATAATATCCATACTAGGAATTAACTGCTTGTCAAAAATGTGTATTTTAGGTAAATGATGGTAAAAGTACTGCCTATAAAAGAAATGTGCAGGCAAAGGCATATGCATTTGCTACAGGTTTTTTCAGGAGAAGTGAAAAAAAAACATGTAAAAATTGAATTGGATAGAACTCATTTACATTTGGAAATGTGAAACTCAATCTGACAGCTTTGATCATTCTTTCGATTAATATTCCAGTACATTCAGAGTTCATAAGATGTGGCAAAAATCTGTTGTTGGAATAATGTGTGACATTGCCTTTCATGCCTCGGGTGATTAATGTTTCTTATTATTTTCATCAAATTTTCTTGTTCTTAGACTAAGATGTTCAGATAATGATGGTTCATAAGCATGAAAGAGAGAAAGGACAAGTGCTAATAAAATAATTGTCATTGTTGATAACATGTTGTCTTTCCTGTCTTTTGGTGGCTACTAATTCTTGAGTCAATATTCAAGACAGAAAGATGGAAACCTAGAAACCACAGTTCATCACAAGGCCCCCAACACTCCACACAGTTTCAGCAGTAACCATCCACTGTCCCACACAAAAATAGATGTGTCAGTACACTATAATACCCAGCAAGATAAACAACTGGAGAACTACACTATATGAACAATTCAGAATGGGTACCCACAAGCATTTATTACAAGATGCCTGTGCAATGTGCAGAAGAGAGAAAGGAAGAAAGAAGGTATAAGACCAACTATATGGCACACCTTGCCATACATCAAAAGCATTTCGGAAGCAGCTTCCAAGATCTACAAGTGGGTATTACACACCGTCCAGAGGTTACCATACGAGGACAAATCATGCATTGCAAAGACCACTTGGAAGTGGGAGATACTTCTTATGTAATCTACTGGATCCCCTGTATGTATTGCTTCTATGACTATGTAGGACAGACAGGGAGGAAGCTAACCACCAGATTGCAAGAACACAAGAGAGCTGTCAGGCGAGGAGAGCCAACTCGTTGGTAGTTTCACATTGGAATGAACGAGGATATAAATTCAGTTTTGCGGCTACTAAGATTGTTGGCCAAGCAGGTAAAAAAATTGCTAGTCAAGTGAATGAAGTCTGGGAAATGGATCCCTTGTCAGTCAACAGGAGTTCTGATTTACCACCAGCTTATCAGGTACTTGGGAGCCAAAGGACTTGGCAGCACAAGGAAACAATAGCCAACGACTTAATAGCAGGCCATCAACACCCCAATCAACAACTAAAAAGCCACACATAAATGCTAAAAAGTACCACATAAATACTACACATAGAATAATGCAAAACAAACATTCTGATGTGAGAGAGGTTCCTTGAATCCTAAAGCTTGGAAGACTAAACCTCTATTCCCTATGACTGACCCAGATTGGATCCTGCAAACATTATCCTGGGACATGTATATTTGCCTTCATTCATGAGTCAGTATTGTTGATTAGTCCTGCCTACATTTATATGTGTATGTGTATACACTTAAGTACACTTCATCATTACTACTATATATATTACTTGGGCTTCTAATGAGCTGGACCTCTCACAATGCTAATTTTATTGGCACCTTCATGCTATGGGCTCTAAAACATTATATGCATTCCAGAAATCCAAAATAAAATTATAATTAATAACATTAATTGATGAATATAATATGACATAAATGTAAGGCTAACAGTTCAACCCTACTGGACTTCTAAAAAAATTTCAGGGGGCTTATTTTTGAGTTGTGAGGCAATAACATGGCCTACAAGTTGATTTTCTCAGTTGTCATTTTGAATGCTTTTGTTAGTGAGCAGATTCTGCCATCTCTTTTATTAACTTTTTAGTTGTTCCCCCAGGCCTTTTAATATACAAATAGCTTAATATTTAAAATGTATATACTGCAATTAAGCACTTAACCTAATTGGGAATTCACGATGTTATTGTCCATATGCTGCATTTTAATCATTGTTGCAGTTTATGCGTTTGTGTGTGTGTGCTTTCTAAAACTGCCCCAAGAAAAGGTTTTTCATGAACAGCATATCAGTTTTTAAAACAATAATAATATAGTTTAATCTAATGAAACTGTGTGATTTAGATCCTCATCTAATGAGGGTGGTGATTTGAGACAGATACAATAAAAATAAAGGCTGTGTTTTTGGAGCCATAATATATTTAGGATATAGGGTATATCAGGTATAGAAGCCATGATGCAAAAGGGGTGAAATTACTGAAAGGATGACACTTGATTTATTTGTTTAATAAATTTACAAGCTGCCCAAAATGAGTCTGGGTGAGTTGCACTTAAAATTAGAAAACAATAAAGAAGAACCTAAGAATCTGGACATGCTGAATAATATCTCCCAAGGCTCCACAAAGTTCTTACCTTCAGGTCTAGAACTAGGGTTAACTAGGTTGTTAAGACTTTAACTTTTTCATAGCACTAGGCTCCTAACTAACCAAACTTCTGTGGGATTATTATTCCAGAGGGCAGACCTTACAACCAAGAAAGCATGCCTCCTGGGTCCTGACAAATGACACTGCTTGATTGAGGGAATTGATAGAGCACCAACTCTGCCAGACACAAATCAAAGAAGATAAGTAGTCCCTTTCTATGCCATGAAGGACTTTAAATGCCTTTAAATTGCACCCAGAACTCTGTTGGCATCCAGTGCAAACTATGGAGCAGTGATATCATATAAGCATACAGAGAGAAGCCAAGTACTATCTGTTGCACTGCACTGTAGATTAGCTGCAGCTTCTTCGGAGTAGTCATCAAAAGCAGCTTCCTGTAGAACAGGCATGTCAAACTGCTGGCCTGAAGGCCAGATGCATCATGCCGAAACCACGCCCACTCCATTGCCGGCAATGGAAAAGAAGTCATGATACATCATGACATGTTACATGACGTTACGAGTTTGACACCCCTGCTATAGAATGTATTGCAGTAGTCCAGCTGTGATGTGATTAGGGCATAAGTGACTCTATTAGGGATTCCTGATCCAGAAAAAGGTGAAGCTGGCATACCAGATGAAGCTGTGTAAAGGCATGCTTGGATGCAATTGTCATCTGCTCTTCTGTGCATCCCAGGTGACCCCTAGATTGTGCATCAGTCTGCAGTGAGAAAGTAAAACCCTATCTAAGCCCCCCCAAAAAAGGATTTGGGATCCCAAACACACAGAGACATTCAATCTTGATAAGATTGATCCTGAGCTGTTCTACCCCATCTAGACCTCTACAGACTCCAGATACTAGGACAGGACATCAATGGCATCACCTGCCTGGCTTAAGGTTGAGATGTAGAACTGATTATCATCCACATATTGATGACACTGGACCCTGAACTAGCAGATAACCTCACCTACTAGTTTCATGTACAGGTATCCTGAGCCATCTCAAAACTGAGAAGCTAATTAGAATGACATCAGGGTGGATGGTGCCTTTTACCGCAGATCCCAAAAGGAAACACAAAGCATTCTGCCCCAGTTAAAGGGGCAAATGGAGATCTATAGCTTTAGAAAATGCAATTGGAAGTGCATAGTGGTATATTGAAAAATAGATTCATGCAAATTTCTCCTTTATCAAAATATTTTTGTTTCCATATATTTGGGGACAAGGGGGTATGAATGAGCTTTTGCAAAAATACTGCAGAAGAGATACATTAACCAGCTTCTAATTTTCTATTTTTCAGTGATAACTATCAAAGGTAGGGAACATCAAAAAGCCAAGATGGCAGCTGTGGCTATATGATCAAACCTACATCTTGATTTTTTTTATCCCTGAGGGAACCTTGGTGCTCTCAGAGCTAGCTTGTTTTTTTGCAGACGTTTCATTACACAAATTAGGTAACATCAAAAGTGCTTTTTTGTCCCTTGGCTAATAAGATGATATTCCTGACAATTGTCCAGCTTGACTCTAAAGTTCATCAATTGGAAAGAGAGAGAAAGGCAGGGGAAAAAAACAAAGATAATGGATCACTACTAAAAGGGAAAATAGTTTACAGTTAAAGAGGGATAGCTAGAAAGAGAAATGTTAAGATTTCTTACACTTATGTCTTACATCTACAAAAAAACAACCAAGCTCAGAGAGCACCAAGCACCTCTCATTTCTTACACTGTTTATTGCTAATGGATTAGTCCTTGTTGCCCTGTTTGAAAAATGACCCATCATTTCCCCAGCATTTTTGTGCTTTAGTTTCAGTAGCATTCTTTTCCCAGAAGATCTGTTAGGCAAAGGTTTATGGCAAGGAACACAATATCCTTCCAATGCTTTATGCTACACAGTGCCTTGTGTTTTCTTTTTGGTAAGAAACGAGTTATTCTGGTGTTAAATTAAAGGACATCCCTGAAGATTGTATGTTTGCTTCTTGATGAATTGACCATCAAAGATCTGAAAGTGTAGGTACACTCAATACTTCATTCTGCATCACTTTCTCATTTGGCTTGATAGACTTTCTGGTACCTTTATGCCCAGGCAGGGCAGAAATAAAAGTGTGGGAGTTAAGGAAAGAGAAAAGTGCAGATTTAATTAGAAAGAAAAGCACAATATACAGTATGTAAAAGTATGAATTGCTGTCCTCTAGATCAGAGTTTGTCAATTTTTGGCAACTTTAATATGTTTAGACTTCAACTTCCAGAATTACTTGGGCTGGGGAAATCTGGGAGCTGTAATCTCCACATTTTAAAGTTGCCAAGGTTGAGAAACACCAATCTAGATTATTGTGGGTGTGCATGAATTAAAATACCTTAGTACAATTGTATTTAAAAGGAGCCACATTTAGCTATTGTCCCACTTCCCACTTGCTTAGGAAAAAGCCTGATCATTTTCATGAAAAAAAGAGAATAAAAATAAATAACTCCACATTCATAAGAAACTTTGGCCCAAATCAATAGTGAAATGGTTACTGTTCCCACATCCATTGATCTCTCTGGCAAAGAGGCTGCTGGACAAATTCTTAAAATGTCTTTGTGAGGTTTTGAGGAAGGGCTTGTTTTACAGGCTTGCAAGCAAAGGTTGAGTATATATTTTCAAAGGATTTTTTTTTTCTCTATTAAAGATAGTTCAGAGTAGAAAGGTTTCCCTGCAATTTTTTTTCTTAGTAGTACAGGTAATCCTCACTTTATGACTGGTTATTAGTGACTCTTTGAAGTTATGACAGACCACCAAAGAGGTACTTCTGATCTGGATTCTAAGTCATGATGGCTGCCTGGCACCCAGGGTCACGTGTTCACCTTTTGGGCATCATCACATGATCCTAAGACAACCATCATAAATACATGCCAGTTGCTAAGCATCTGAATTTTAATCACATGAACATGGGGATGCTGCAACAATCATAAGTGTGAAAAACGATTATAAGTCACTTTTTTTTCAGTGCCATTGTAACTTTGAATGGTCACTAAATGAATAATTGTAAGCCAAGGACTATTTTTGCACTTATCCAATTATGAAATGAACAAGAGCAATATTGTACTGTATTACAATCTGTCCAAGGGCTTGCAAACTCTCTGACTTCCAACATTTCAGTTAAATCTCCTTCCATCCCCCCCCCCTTTACCCCTAAGATTGCACAGCCAGAAATCATCCAAAGTGACAGAAAGAAGGCTAACAGTAGCTTACTTTGTCACCTCCATCAATGAAGTAAGCTCAAAAAAGATCACCAATATAAACTCCCAAGAAATTCTCAAGTGCTTTGAATATAAGGTCAACAGAAACCTCGTTTACAAAGTGAAGTTTTAAAAATGGCAAGGTTGGTTTCAGTGCATTTTGTAGCTTCGAAAACCTGAGAAAACAAGGAACAATTGGGCAGAATTCACAGTGTGTTTAAGTCCCCAGCATAATTACAGAGCTGAATACTTCCCAGAATTGCTTGTTTTTTGTCAAATGGGAAAAGAGAGTTAACGAATCAAGAAACTTCATCGTATAGCTGAATTGGAATGATGGACAAATGTGTTTGCTTTTGAGAGTAGCATGCGAATGGAAATTAGGAAATAATGTTACTATAAATGATGTTCTCTCTGAATCCTTTCTTTTAAAAAAACAGTTGTCATCCCAGATTACTAATACATGTTTTTGCTTTTGTTTTTAAAAAGCACTAGGCAGCAGATCTAATCGCTAAAAAATAAATGGAAAGGTAAAATCCATGCTTTATTTTTCTTACATAAAATAGCAAATTTCCAGTATTATATTTTCCATTATATATTGCATTTGATCTGGTAGAAGTTCATATTTGAGATTTAGCGGCTGTCCAACTCTAGAATGATTCTGAGTGGCTAACACTAATAAAAAAAAATCCTATGAGAGACATGGCAAAACTGGAATTGGTAGCATATAAAGATGTCGAAAATATTGTAAATTTTAAATAATTCAGATTTGAAACATTACACACTCTTGTAGAAAATTGCATACAACTTGGACCCTCACAAATTTGGAATTTTTTTTGCTCTTAATATCTTGATTTCATTTAAAAACAAACCAAAGTAAAGCAGAACTATTGAGAAATTGATAGACACATTTGGATAAGGAGAATTTTTAGTCAATAAATCAGACTGATGTTTCAGCAAGAATAATCTATAATGCCAAATCTCATTAATGAATGAATATATGCAGCACATTTAAAAATTGCAAAGAAGAAAATGTCAAAGAAAACTTCAAATACAGTAATCACACACACTACACACCTTTCTACAGTGATTTATGAATGGAAAGATATTTGTACTCTATTACTAAGGGCAGACTGGGTGGGACTAAAAAGTTCAATCAATTTCAACTTTGCAAGATCTTTTTTTTCCCACGAGAAGTTGAAATTGACTGATTGAACTTTTTTTTTTTTTTTTTTTGCACACGGCAGCAGAGGCCTAAAGTGAAAAGGTTTTATAAAACCCAGCTCTGGGTACCGCCTCTGGCACCTGTGCCATAGGTTCGCCACCACTGCTCTAGGGTTACAACTAATTAAATTTTACCTCCGCCCATCTGTTTCATTCATATGGATGGTACTGAACCTCCGTAAAACAATGGGAACCAAAATAGGTGGAGGGATGTTGCTTAGAAGGATGGACACTGTTATCAGAGAAGGCTGATTTCTTAGGTCCTGTCAGATGGCACTGTTTAATACATCTGGAGTGTGCCAGAATAGGTAGAAACTATGGAAGACATAGTTCCTCCTGAACAGAGGATAAGGAAGTGATGATAAACCTTTCTTGGAAAGAAGAACTACTGCATCATTTTGGCTGTCTTGTGTGAGCACAAGATGAGGGATGAGTCAAATTCTTAAGCTTTTGAAAATGTGCAAATTGCTCATGATAGAAGCCCTCATGAAATTTTATTTTGCAGACTCAGCTCATCATTCAAAAGCCCAGTTTCCTTCAGGACTAGGAAAAGTAAGATTTGTCATTTATTTGACTTTTCATTTGTCATCCTATAACAGAATATGTGAATGATCTAGGTCAGGGGTAGGCAATCTTAGCTCTTTTATGACTTGTGGACTTCAACTCCCAGAATTCCTGAGCCAGCCATGCTGGCTCAGGAATTCTGGGAGTTGAAGTCCACGAGTCATAAAAGAGTCAAGGTTGCCTACCCCTGACCTAGGGGAAAGAGGGGAAGAGATGCTATTTAGGAAACAATCAGAACAAGAGAAGCAGGACTCCCCAGTGGCTTAATGGTCAAAAAGCTGGGAAGAATCTGCCCTAATGATCAAGCAGTTAAAAGTCAGAAAGTTTGTGCTTTCAGATTTGCAAGATTCAGTTAATGTAGCTTTACAACATAGTAGAATTAGTTCATTATTCCTGTTCCGTCTGATTTACCTGGAAGGGCTGACACAAACTTTGCTTCTACTCCTTAACCATCTAACACTGTATTATCTATTTATGTGTCTTTTACCTCCCCTCATCTTGGTTTCAGTGTGCCTTCCAACTTTACCTTCTGTTCTTTGTTGCAATTGTTCCCTGATTGTTTTATTGTCAGCCTCCTTTGATGAATCATTAGATATGATCAACTTGACTTCAGTGTGTTATTATTTTATTGCATGCTCCTTGGGAAGGAATGCCAGAAGACAAATATGGGATAACTTCTTGTTAGGATGACTTGATGTCCCCTGTTTAAACCTTTTGGGCACACAAGCTTCCTCCTTTGTTCTAGGCTTGTGTTTCTGTACTTGTAAGCTTAGCTATACTATGAAAGTAGGGAGGTGTCCAAAAAAATGTCTGGTAAATGGGCCAGCTGGTTGGTTGCAAAGGAAAGTGTTATGTTCTGACCAGTCATGTGAGTCAAAGACTGAAGATGCAGATCAGAAAGACCTCCAGCCTAAAGATCCTATGGCAGCTCTGTGTGACAGTGAACTTGTGAAAGAAGGATCTGATTCAAATAATGAGGGGCCAGATTCTGGCAGGGCCCCTAGCAAGCTGATATGAAATGGCAGAGCATAAGCAATCAGCATGTGTCCTTAGGAGGACAGGGCAACAATGCTATCATAGTGCTTTAAGCTATGTAAGAGTAGTCTCTAGGTCTTTTCCTGTTTGTCGGAAACAATTTTCTAGCTCTGAGTTTGTATTTCTCTTTCTCCTCGTCCTGCACTCAGACCTTCAACTTGACATTCGATCAGGCTTATGTAATTCTCTGGTGCCAAAACCCTGGACTGTTATAGAAAATACTTTTATCTTGACCTCTGTCTTTCTCTTACTGCTGATCCAGATTTCAAAGCAAGTCCTAGTGCTCTCTGGTGAATTAAAGTTCTTCTGGCTACTCTTGACCAAGTTTATGATGCAGCAGTAAAGACTTTCAAGTTACATGTTTTTCATTGGCCCAAGACCAAAAGGTGATGTTTATAAAAATGAATGTTGCATTTATACACCTGATTCTCTTGCATACCTTTCTTTAACTGTTCTGTGTACCAAAGGAGATTTTCCCTTTACACTTAAGTGGAAAAGCATTTCTCTATAAATTCTGTGAAATTTCTGTTATACAGTGGCAATTATAAAAATCACAACCAATGGATGGATGGATGGGTGGGTGGGTGGATGGATAGACGGACGGACAGACGGACAGACAGACAGACAGACAGACAAAGAGGATAAAGAGGATTAAAAACATATGATAAAAAAGATGAATGAAACTAATAAACTATTACCATGTTTTTAAAACTTTCCTAAAATGCAGTGCATTCCATTGACTTTGAAAACTATGTTGCTCATTGTCAAATATGTACTGTATGTGTGACACACATACATGCACACTGAAGACCAAAACTCACATATCCAAGAGAAAAAAAAATCAAAATTAGGGAGAAATGTTTAACTCCACCTACATTTTTCTGTGGCTCCCACTACTACTTGGCACATGTCTCACAAAAGATTATCTCTGATGAAGTGCCTCTTTTCCATAGAAGATTCACTGGACTGAAATAATATCCAGTTTATTTGGTCTCCATGATGTAAAAAAGATGTTGAGACTCTAGAAAGAGTACAGAGAAGAGCAAAAAAGATGATTAGGGGACTGGAGGCTAAAACATATAAGGAACGGTTGCTGGAATTGGGTATGTCTAGTTTAATGAAGAGAAGGACAAGGGGCAACATGATAGTTCCAAGGGGTTGCCACAAAGAAGAGGGGGTCAACCTATTCTCCAAAGCACTGGAAGGCAGGGCAAGAAGCAATGGATAGAAACTAATCAAGGAGAGAAGTAACTTAGAACTAAGGAGAAACTTCCTGACAATTAGAACAATTAACCAGTGGAAAAACCTGCCTCCAGAAGTTGTGTGTGCTCCAATAGCAGAGGTTTTTAAGAAGAGATTGGACAACCATTTGTCTAAAATGGTATAGGGTTTCCTGCCTGAGCAGGGGGTTTGACTAGAGGACCTCTAAGGTCCCTTCCAATTCTGTTATTCTATTATTTAATCCCTCCACAACAGGAGGGATGTTTGATGTTTGAAAAAGTAAGATGTTTGAATATGATTATTTTCAAAGCTTTTGCTGCCACAGGACCATTATTCAGTAGGAAACGCCAACATTTACTTGCAGAATACCTTCTGGGATATGCTTAGATATTTCCAGCACAAATTCTGTGTTTTTAGATGAAAAGCTTTATAGCATATTTGATGCTTTCAAAGCAGCTGAAATTCTTTTATCGTAACATTGGGAATAAAATGTTGCTTTCTATGCTTTCAATATTGCTGGCTTCTAAAATGTTATCTGTGGTTGTACAGAACTTTATAATACTGCAGTGTAGTTTGTGCAAATGCATAGTACAAATTGCCATTGCTTCTTTATTCTATGTGTTATGGTTTAATCATGTTCTCCTTATGGAGTTTCAAAATATTTTATCTGGCAAAATGAATGATCAAAGAAAGAGAAAAGTAAAACAAAGCATGGAAATCATACCTTTCTAGGCAATGGTTAAATTTCTCATGATTGGTTTTTCATCAATCCATTTTAATTCGCACTATGTATTTACTCGATGTCTCACTACCAAGAAATGTAGCAAGGCCACACACTCCCTTTTGGGGGTCCAATCATGCAATTGCTTAACTCTTTTGACCACCAATTTTTTGATTATAGAGGCTTTGATCGGTCGTCTTTTGCATGTTAAATGATTGGAAGGGACTCAAATCCAATTTATGGATTTGGCGTCCATATGGCTACATTTTTCCATCCTTAGCACTCATTGCTTCCTCGCCAGGCATCTGAAAATCCTTTTTAGTAACATCTGGAGAATCAAAGAGCATTTTGTAACATACATCATATGCACATACACACACACACACACACACACACACACACACACACACTCACATACCTTAATTTAGTTCATGATGCCTCCTAATGTTTGTCAAACAAAAACAATTTGTTAGCTCAGTTCTTTTCGACCCCCTCCTGCATTTTTAATTTGCATGCCAAATGCTAAATGTGAAGTATTTTTAATATTTCCTCTTGCTAGTCCCTTTGCAATGGAGCTGCTATTTTTTCAGTTGGCCTGCCTCCGATGTGTAATTGCCAGATGCTCTCCGGCTCTCATTAAAGTGAAATCAACACCCTTTCAAAATCCAGAAAGATATTGGGAGATGGACCTCTTCAACATCATTCACTGAATTATCTATAATCAACTCCAAGAATCGCAAAGGGTACAATATGCTGCCAGAACACATCTTGAACGAATTTGTCTCCTCTGATATATATATGCTAAGGAGACCAATAAAGAAATTGGAAAGCAATTTTCAACTGCTGAAAACATTTAACTACTTAAATCACTGACACTGAGGCTAAGAGATGGCAAGCTTTCCTGAATCATGTTTAGCAGCACCCAGGAAGATATTGCAGTTTTCCCACATGTAGCCTATATTTATATGTGTGTGTGTGAGGGGGAGGTAATTTTCTGTTAGTATCACAGTCTAAGATCAGTGGAAACTTAATAATTCAAATCCTAACCAAAAACAACTATAATTAAGTAGCCTCTAAGAATATAGACAAGCAGAGTGATTTTTTTCTGCAAAATTAGAGTGTTCAGATCTTGATAAATTCAATATTTCCAGATATCATGGAAGTCCTTTAGATATAATTCCAAGGGCTCCAATCATGAGTGGTATAATAATGGATTAACCATTATCACATGGCTAAACTACGAGAAAGAAGATTCTAGGTGTTTTGTTTGTCCCTATTTGCAGTTAAGTTGTGGTAGATGGGCATGTATGCTTGAATCACTCAATAATTGTCCTTCAGGTTGAAGAACCACATGTAACATGTTACTTTGACTATCATTCTACTCAGATGTGCATAAAGCCATAAGCAATGTTATCCCTTCTGAACATTTCAAATCTTCCCTGATATAAATACAATATCTAGATCCAGACTCATACTTAACAACAACAAAAAAAAAAAATGATTCAAAAGATTCACTTAGGAAACATGAAATATCTGAAGCCAGGCAGTAATTAATTATTCAATTTGACATGCCAGACAGATTCCTCTAGTTATCTGGTAACTGGGGGCATGAGTTAAATCCAAAGAATTGGAAATGTCCCATGTGCAGTCATAACCTGTTAATTAAAGAACCACTTGAATCTCTACTTTGAATATGGAATTCCACATAGCAAGGAAAGCAAACTGAAAAACCAGAGATGCTTATGCTTCTTCCTCCTTTCCTTCCTTCTTCTGAGACAGGTGGCATGAGGCCATGAATGGCTTAAAATCACTTAGTTGAGCCTGGTCTTGAATTCAGACCTCACCAGTTCTAGTCCAATATCTCAGCTTCTATGCCACACTGACTATATATGAGATGATGCTTCCCATGGCATACTTCTACTTACTGTATATAGGATTGATTTGATATTCTCTATCAATGCAGGTTGATTTTTGTTCACCAAGAAGCATGCTGTAGTCTTTATGAATTCTATCTGTGATGAGGAATTGCAGGATCTACAACCAGACCAGTCACTCTTCTCTCAATACCCACGTCATCCATTACACAAGTGTACAAGTGACAGTGCAATAAGATCTTTCTCAATGTGTAGATTTTTCTCTCCATGCTTTGGACACCTGCATAGTCATAGTACTATGCAAAAACAAACAAAACAACAATTTTCCTATTAGCGTTCAATCAGTCTAATGAAGGGTAGAGTATCTACAAGATTTTCAAGAGAGGTCAAAAGAATTCTCAGTAGTTTCAAATTTTGCTGTTATATCTCCATATCAGGAATGAAAGTTAGTAATTTGTTGGCTGGAGTAGATCTCAGATTCTTGTAATGAGACAAAAGGTTACCATGTTCTCTCTGAAGCTTTATTCTTCAGGATCAGGATGTGATTTAGCAAGAAATCACATCAATCTCCATCATTCCATATTATCTATACTTCAATCACGGTTTTCTTTCTTATTACAGGGACAGAGCTAAGTCTTCTATCTTTCCATTTCCTGTTGTTAGTATCAGGCAAAGCTTAATCCCCTTTTGGTATTGCATTTCTGGAAGTTTCTCATTTTGCACTGCTTGAGTATACTATGAATGCATCTAGTATAGAAAATATTTTACAACATCCCTCTGGAATGGGATTTCCACTGAAATTTGAATAGTTCCCACCCAACTGGTATTTCAAAGGGCCCTAAAGACCTGGCTCTTCACCCAGGCCTTTGGAAAGGATGAATAATGGCTCGCTCTTTCTTTCTTTCTTCCTTCCTTCCTTCCTTCCTTCCTTCCTTCCTTCCTTCCTTCCTTCCTTCCTTCCTTCCTTTCTTCCTTCCTTCCTTCCTTCCTTTCTTTCTTTCTTTCTTTCCATTTTTTTCTGTGATAGGACTAGAAGACCTCCAAGTGTCTTCCAACTCTGTTATTCTGTATTCTGCTTTAGTGTCTACAGAGAGATGTTGCACTTGTGCAATATCGAAAGCATCCCCTTGTATCAAAGAAATAATACTGAATAAGCAATCCATAAAGGAATCCCAGTTCGAGTTTGCATCAATATAATATTCAGAAAGGCTCACTGCAGTCAACTGGAACTTTGCCTATTACAGAGCTCCAGGTCAGGGCTTTGAATAATTATGGCTTTGTGGTTGATAATTAAGCGATGCTCTTAACACAGAAAGCTGATTTGAATTCCCTTCCCTTCCTACAGTGGACTCATTTACATCATCCTTAATATTTTGATATGACCCTTGTGGGAGGTTCTGCCTTTCCTTTCTACCTCCCTCATTTGTGAGCATATTTTTGCCCACTAAAAAGTTCTGGATGCTTGCAACTTTTATTAATTTATAAGCAATAGGGGGCTACCTTAGAGGGAAAAGTTGTCCTTGGAGACAGAAACTCTTACTTGATACAAAAGACAGGTGTGGTGTATCTTTCAGACAGAAATTCCTGGCTTGCTGGCTTAAAAATAAAAGCCATTGTTTAGAAGGGTGGGATGATGCTTACAGCATTGCATTTATTATACAGAGGAATAGCTAGATTGGCATAATTTTTGTTGCTCTTTATAACTTCCAAACTAACATTATTTTGTTCTCTTTGGAGTCTTTGGTGCTCACTGAAATTGGTTGTTTGGCTTGTGGTATCACACTGGCATACTAGAATATAAAATGAAAGCAATCCATGAAATGTCTGAAAAAAAAATCCACCAAATTCCGAGAGCACTAAGGATTCCACAATTCAACCCAGTGCTATAAATATTCTCTTCTGTTGTCCTCTTTCATTTCCTCCATTATCAGAACCTCCCATGGTTTTAGCTATAGATATAAAGGTAAAGGTTTCCCTTGTATCTGATTCTAGGGGCAGTGCTAATTTCTGTTTCTTAGCCAAGGGAACCAGCGTTGTCCAAAGATATTTCCGTGGTCATATGGCCAGTATGACTATATGCCAAGGTGCACATAATGCTGTTACCTTCTTCCCGATGTGGTGCCTATTTATCTACTTTCATTTGCATGCTTTTGAACTGTTTGGTGGGCAGGAGCTGGGGCAAGTAACATGATCTCACCCTGTTGTGTGGCACTTTGGTCTTGAACCTGGGCTATCAGCTTTCCAACTAATAAGCTCAATGCCTTTAATCATTGAGCCATCGCACCCCTAGCTATACCTACAGGTATACTTAATTACTATAGAGATAGGAATACTTGCTATTATCCTTCTCATCTTGTTATTGTTCTCATCTTCTCATTTCTCATCCTTTCTCATCTTCTCATCTTTCCTACTATCTTCTCTTATTGGTATCTTATGATTTATCACTTGTTGTTTGTATCTTATGATTAATGACGGTAATCTTGTGATCTATGACCTTCACTTTGTTGTTTGTATGTACACTGAGAGCTTATGCACTGAAGACAAATTCCATGTGTGTCCAATCACAATTCGCCAGTAAAGAATTCTATTCTATTCTATTAATTACTGTATGTAAGAAAAGATAAACAACATACATTATCTCAGGATTGTAATTCTTTTTCCATAAACAAATGCAATGGAGGGTGAGGATTTTGCACCTTTAATAAGTACACAGAAGAGGGAAGTTCAATGGATGTAGTTTGTCACATATTGCACGATATTAAAAATGCAAGGAACTGTCTTGCTTCTGACTATTTTGGATGATGATGATGACGATGATGATGATGACAATGATGATGCAAATATTTTCAGATAAGGTACTCAAATATTTTTTTTTATAAAGGTACAGGAGGGAGATGAGTAAACTTCAATACAAACAAAGTTTGAATTTGACATAATATGAGCTTCATTGATATCAGGAAGATGCTTTGTGAATTCCTCCAGGTTTAATCAGTGTACCTGACTACTTGAGAGAACATGGGGAGAACCACTGGTGACCTTCTATCTACAGTAAATTATGCAGTAGCATAATTTAGGAAGACTCCTACCACATATAATTTCTCTGCATGAAAATCAGTTTGGCAGTTAGTTGGTCCTTGTAATTTGACAATGGTGTTGTTTGGGATCAATGATCCATCTCTGAATCATGTAGTGTTGGTGATTGAATGTTGGCATCATAATAATAACAAAAAAAAATAGCAAGAGATATACTCCATCTGTTGGCAAAAATTTATTTATAAAGAAGTGGAAAATAACCCAAGGATTAATAATACCTAGAGGCAGATATAAAACTCTGACTGTTGAATTAACAAGATAATATGTCTATTCACAAATTAAATTGATAGCCTTAAGGAGTTATTTTGTTATTTGTTTCTCTGATTTTTCTCTTATACAGAGAGAGCAGATCATTTGTTGTTAAGAACAGTATTTTTTACAGCTAAAATAAATGATGCTTAAACATCTGGTTAAACTTCTTTTTCCTCTCACCCATGGAGATCAAAGGAATTTTTCATCTTGATTATTTCATTATTCCAAGCTTCTATTTGTGCTATAATTTTTCATATATAAATCCTTCTGGGTTTGTTTTTTTTGTTTTGTTTTTTTCCAAAATAAAAGATGCAATGAACATTCATTTATCTACAAGATAAAAGAAACCTGTATCTGTGCATAAGCCAGGTATGTATTGGGTTTTTGATTTAAATTTATCCATCAATGTCCTCAAGGACAAGTACATAGGCAGTTCAGGCTGATCCTAGTATTAGGCAGAGAGATCACCTCCAATAAACACATATAATGCATTACTAATAGGCGTAATTTTATTATCTTTCTAGACTACCACAATTCCAAGACTCTTATCAATTTTCAAAAATTGGAACATCTACAATATGTGAATAAAAAACTAAAATTGGAAACCCATAAAATTATTAGAATGAATTTCAACTTGAAACAGCATTCCAGGAACAATTAACAATTTGATATTGTTGGTCAATTAGGTTCTTAAAGTGTTCCTGAATTGTTCTATTTTGACCAGCTTGTAGAAATTCAGGAGGGGTGGGTTATGCTGCACTTCCTGTGGAAAACTATTCTGAAAATGTAGACTGCAGTCAAGAAACATCTTGTGAAAGACTGTGGGCAATTGAAAAGGGAAGGGAAGGGAAGGGAAGGGAAGGGAAGGGAAAGGAAAGGAAGGGAAAGGAAGGAAAAGGAAGGGAAGGGAAACAATCAAGAGACAGAAGGTAAATTTGTTGAAAGCCTATATTATGAACAGCAATCAATCCCAAGTTGCCAGAAACCTGGAAAAAAAAACATTACAGATAAATGTAATAGAATCAGATAAATGATTCTACCTTAATGAACTTATTACAAATGAGTTTGTGTTAACAGTTCTCCAGCTTTCCAAAAGCCATATTTACTCCAATTTTGTAATTCTTACATTCTCAACTGGGACTTGACACATATTTTCTCTATGTTACAATAAAATGGAATTATACATGATTATTCCTACTTCATCTTTCCCATAAGATGGATCAATTTTGGTCACAAGAGGCAATCTACAAGGAAGCTTGAGATACCTATGTCATTCCAACCCATAGTTCACACTTCATGTTGACCCTTGGGTTGTTGACTAAAATACAATTTCAGCTCCATATCATATGTTAACCCATTAAACTTGGTATATAAAGTACAGTTTCTAAGTTCATGTACCACCTTGAGTTATAATCAAAGCCCAGGGCAGTTTAGTATAATGCATAAATCACATAGGCATGTTCACAAACATAATAGGGAAAGTTTGTGAGAGTTTCTGTAAAAATTGGTAAATCTTAGGTGCAATGCCTCTCTAGTAATAATAATAATGATCTGAAGCTGTATGGAAAAACATCATCTGAAATAGAATCGCTGCTCAACACTGTCCGTATATATAGCCAAGATATTGTAATGGAGTTTGGCTTGGACAAATGTGCCACACTTACTATCAAACAAGGAAAATTAATGAAAACTGAAGGAATCAAGATGCCCCACGAAAATAACATTAAGAGTCTGGATGAGGAAGAATACTACAAATACTTGGGTATCCTTCAAGCTGACAACATCAAGCACACTTAAGTCAAGAAAAAGATTAGAGGTGAATACATCAAGAGAGTGAAGAAGATCTTAAAATCCAAACTCAATGGAGGAAATACCATACAGGCAATCAACACCTGGGCAATCCCAGTCATTAGGTACACAGCTGGAATAGTGGACTGGACTCAAGCAGAACTAAAAGCAATGGATAGGCAGACCAGAAAAATAATGACAATGAATCACGCCCTTCATCCACGCAGTGACATTGATAGACTTTATCTACCAAGGCAAATAGGTGGGCGTGGAATGCTACAAGTACATCAGATGGTTGAAGAAGAAAAATGGCTTTGGAAGAATATCTGAAGAACAATGATGTAGATGCACTGAAATTAGTATATCAGGAAGGCTTACTAACTACTGGAGAGACCAAACTGGCCTACAAGAAAGACCAAATGAAGAACAGAATAGAGGCATGGGAAGACAAAGCACTACATGGCCAATACATGAAAAAAATAGCTGGGAAAGCAGATAACAATAAACCTGGCAATGGCTAAGAGCAGGAAAATTGAAGAAAGAGACCGAGGGACTAATTCTGGCTGCACAAGACCAAGCCTTAAGGACAAATGCATACAAATTCAAAATTGAGAAGACAGCAACAGACAGTAAGTGCCGCCTATGCAAAGAAGCTGAATAAACAGTGGACCACTTGGTAAGCTGTTGCAAGAAGATTGCACAAACTGATTACAAGCAGCGGCATGACAAAGTAGCAACAATGGTGCATTGGAAGATCTGCAAAAAATATCATTTGCCTGTAAGCAAAAACTGGTGGGATCATAAAATAGAGAAAGTCATAGAAAATGATAAATTAAACTGCTCTGGGACTTCAGAATTCAAACAGACAAGCACCTGCAACATAACACCCCAGACTTAACAATTGTCGATAAGAAAGACAAAAAAGTCTGGATAGTGGACGTGGCAGTGCCTGGAGATAGCAGAATATAATAGAAAGAACTGGAGAAGATAACAAAATACAAAGACCTACAAATAGAAATAGAAAGACTGTGGCAAAAGCAAGCAAGGGTAGTACCAATAGTCATAGGCTCCTTGGGTGCAATCCCAAAACAACTGGAGCCCCACTTGAACACCATTGGCATTGACAAATTCGCTATTAGTCAATTGCAAAAGGCGGCCTTATTAGGAACTGCTTCCATCCTGCGACGATATCTGTAATACCATCAAACATCCACATCTGCCTATCCCAGGTCCTGGGTAAGGACTCGATAGTAGACAAAATGCCAAATCCAGTCTGAACATCTGGCTGACTGTGCGATGATCGATAATAATAATAATAATAGAACAATGATGAATATGCACTGAAATTAGTATATCAGGGAGGCTTACTGACTACTGGAGAGACCAAACAGGCCTACAAGAAAGACCAAATGAAGAACAGAATAGAGGCATGGGAAGACAAAGCACTACATGGCCAATACATTAAAAAAAATAGCTGAGAAAGCAGATAATAACAAGACCTGGCAATGGCTAAGAGCAGGAAAATTGAAGAAAGAGACTGAGGGACTAATTTTGGCTGCACAAGACCAAGCCTTAAGGACAAATGCATATAAAGTCAAAATTGAGAAGACAGCAACAGACAGTAAGTGCTGCCTATGCAAAGAAGCTGAAGAAACAATGGACCACCTGGTAAGCTGTTGCAAGAAGATTGCACAGACTGACTACAAACAGTGGCATGACAAAGTAGCAACAATGGTGCATTGGAAGATCTGCAAAAAATATCATTTGCCTATAAGCAAAAACTGGTGGGATCATAAAATAGAGAAAGTCAAAGAAAATGATAAAATTAAACTGCTCTGGGACTTCAGAATTCAAACAGACAAGCACCTCCAACATAACACCCCAGACTTAACAAGTGTCGACAAGAAAGACAAAAAAGTCTGGATAGTGGACGTGGCAGTGCCTGGAGACAGCAGAAAAGATGAGAAAGAACTGGGGAAGATAACAAAATACAAAGACCTACAAATAGAAATAGAAAGACTGTGGCAAAAGCAAGCAAAGGTAGTACCAATAGTGATAGGCTCCTTGGGTGCAATCCCAAAACAACTGGAGCACCACTTGAACACCATTGGCATTGACAAATTCGCTATTAGTCAATTGCAAAAGGCGGCCTTACTAGGAACTGCTTCCATCCTGCGACGATATCTGTAATACCATCAAACATCCACATCTGCCTATCCCAGGTCCTGGGTAAGGACTCGATAGGTAGACAAAATGCCAAATCCAGTCTGAACATCTGGCTGACTGTGCGATGATCCATAATAATAATAATAAAAAGTTGGAAGGGACCTTGGAGGTCATCTAGTCCAACCCCCTGCTCAGGCAGAAAACCCTATACCATTTTGGACAAATGGCTGTCCAGCCTCTTCTTAAAACCTTCCAGTATTGGAGCATTCACCGCTTCTGGAGGCAGGTTGTTCCACTGGTTAATTGTTCTAACTGTCAGGAAGTTTCTCCTTAGTTCTAGGTTGCTTCTCTCCTTGATTAGTTTCCATTCATTGCTTCTTGTCCTGCCTTCAGGCACTTTGGAAAATAGCTTGATTCCCTTTCTTTGTGGCAGCCCCTGAGATATTGGAACACTGCTATCATATCCCTCCTCGTCCTTCTCTTCATTAAACTAGACATACCTAATTCCAGCAACCATTCCTTATATGCTTTACCCTCCAGTCCCCTAATCATCTTTGTTGCGCTTCTCTGTACTCTTTCTAGAGTGCTTCTCAACTCATGTCCGATAGCAAAATCTGATGAGGCAATCCTGGTCCTTGTACTGCAAAGCAAAATATGATGGCTACTATTTTATTCCTTGTGAAACTATCCATCTATAAATTTTGTGAGCTCTGAAATAACTATATAAGCATTTTATGTGGAAGATCCATGAGTCACAATATTCCCAGTGGATCAAAATCAATGTTACTCAGAAATTTCTTGCCTATAGATCAAAGCCAAACCACAGCTACACCATTTGGGTCAGAAGATCGAAATTCAAGTCCCTCTTTACTCACTCTGGACTAGGCAAGGTCATTATTGCTCAGTCCAACTTAGATCATAAGGCTGCTTTTGCATGAAAAAAATGGAGAAGTGATTATTATGTGTAGTGTCTTAAGTGGAAAAAGCAAGATTTAAGTCTAACATATAGAGAAATAAAAAGAAGCCAAACTTAATGTGCTTTGACTGAGAAAAGGTAACTGATTGCACTGGTTTTTTTTTCAAGCAAAAACAACTAAAGGAAGCGAAAATCAGATTATCTTAATTACAATGTTTCTCGAAAGTGTTCATCTCATTACCCATTGAGTTTTTTTAATCCAATGCTCAAAATGTTTATTTATTTATTTTTAAACAATTTCATTAAGCTGGTGAATTCCACCAGTTTGGCGAAAGATAATTTATTTTTTTGAAACTAAATCAGAAGAGAAGAAAACTGCAGGAAAATTTATGAATGTAGGGGTCTTTCATTTGATGATGAGATGTCCTTGGTTGTTATCTTGCAGATATTGTTTCTTGGTAGTTTCTTGATTAGGCTGTTGTTTATGTTTGCCTGTCTGAATTGGCAGTTCTTTGATTGGGATATTGCTTACTATTTGACTGTTGGTCTGGTATTAATCCTGGTGTTAATCCCTTTTATTTGGGTGTTGACTGCTGGGAATGAGGTGTTTTCATCCTTTCCTACCTCCCCCTTTTAGCCTTTTAATTGTCTCTTTGAATGGTGTATAATGTTGTTTATCTCTATGTGCCTGTTGATGGCTGATTTGTCTGAATGCTAGACTTCCAAGAATTCCCTAGCGTTTTTGAACTTAGTTTAGATAATGAGTTGCCCAAAAGATATTTGCTGAGTGTATTTCATTGCACAGTAATCAACTTCTGTTGATGAAACTATAGCCCAAAGGATGACTTCCCTCAGGGTTTTTTTCTGCAAGAAGGCTTCACAGTGATGGACAGCTATACAATACAGAACACAATGCTTGTATTTGCTTGATAACACTGAACATTAACCAATCTCATTTTAGACTAGTTTGTTGTTCAAGACCATCCTTTGTAGTTTCTTTAAGGATCAGTGTGTCAAAGGTACACAATTATATAGAGAGAGCAATGGGATCTCATGATGATATGATAAGCTCAAAAATCTCCTCCCCAAAGAAGTTCTAAAACACTTTACAAATGAAGTAGATAAAGTGATGCCTCTTTCATTGGAAAGAAATAGTTTCAAACTCCTTATAGTTGTGCTGCGGTTTTAGCTCCAAATACTTTAATTGCAGCAACGATAACTGTGTTCCTCTGGCAAAATAATAAGTTTGAATAGCTGTGCATTATGAGATCCAGGTGGGTATTTTTGCTTCCTGAAGCTTGAAAAATTATCCACAAATACTTAAAGATCATAACAAGTTCCAGCTTCTCTGCTTTGATTTTAAAATATTGTATTAATAATTTGTCATCAATGCAGTAATGAATAAGTAATCTCAAGGCTCTTTTAAGGCCAATGGAAATTAGAATTACTGTGTCATCAACACACAGTAGTAAATTCTTATGTCTATGGACTAATTTTTGGGAAACCTCATATTTACTAGTAAGTAAGTCTGGCCAGTTTGAACTGCCTAAAAATGTGATTGCTATCTTTTGTGAACCTCAAAGTCATACAGTAGATTAGGAAAACTATGTCATTTTGCATGAGATTTTAAGTTCCACTTTTAATTAGTTAAAATGTTATTTATACATATTATATTTTCTTTTGAGGTGCCCATGACTATATTCAAAATTATGTGAGAAAAATCTGTCATCTGAAACTCTTGCTGATAATGAGGTTTAGACTTTTTGAAAGGTAATTATAACACTGAGATATCACACTAGACATATTTGATTTTATTCTGGCTCAATACAAACACTATTACTGTGGCTTAGTCAACAAAGCATAATTAAAATGAACCATGGCTTAGTATGAAGGGTGACTCCAGCCACTGTATATGATTAATCAAATGTAATCCAGTAAGATTTATAGTACATGCTAAAAATTAAATCCAGAATTTCACCAAATCTAACACACTAGTCAGAAGTATAATATATTAATTTCCTTTGTAACATTCTTTAGATTATAGTAATGCATCAATGAAGCTTTTCAACTCAAAATAACAATTCTTCCAAGGGAAAAATAATCCTGATTATATTGCTTAATTAATCTAATTAAGAAAAAAATGGAATTAGTTGGATTTAAAAAGCAGTCAAGCAGATGCAGATTTTCAAATATATGATCTGCAGTGGTCATGATAAGTTGGGTAAAATAAGAATACCTCATTTTCAGGCAAAATATAGCTCATTGGAATCATAGCTGGTACTTTGTCGAACTTGGATTAATCCAAAAATCTAAGCAGGTCTGTACTTAAATAGCAGACACCAGAAAATCCTGATTGGGAATTTGAAAACAAGCTTTTCCAAAATTGAAAAAAAGTAATCAAGGCAACAGTAAACCACTTCCTTATAGTTGGCAAAGGATTCCAATAACATTCCTATATTCTCAAGTGTAGTTGAGCTTGATTCAAAATAAATTCTACCTTGTAGAATGCTGATATTGATGTTGGCTTCACAATTACAAGAAAATGTTTTATCAAACAGTAGTATAATAATTGCCAAATAAACTTTTCCTTAGTAAAACAAGTAAAGTATATTTTGTTTAATTTTTTTTCTATTATTCATGTATTTCTAACAAAAAAGAAATCATGCTGTGAAGAAACTGCTTGCCAAGCTTTTTGTGCATGTAAATCTTATTTTATCAGTCTGGAACTATGTTTCAAAGGGACATTTCACTTCAGTGAAGTTTTAAAGCAAAGTGCTCCTTTAACTTAACTTGTCAAACCTCCAGGGTCCTCTGCTTTCAACCAGAGGAACAGCATTATCCCAGGTCCTTGCTTGGCCTCCGAAAAGTGGCTTCTGTGCATGTTTGGTACATGGTCAGAAGCCATTTCTGTGAACACGAAGCTGCAAATGACCTTGCCTAAGTGCAACAAAAGATTGTAAAATCCCTCTTGATGTGTTAGCATATGGGAGCTGAAACACATTGTTGATGTGGATTAACCATGGCCGTTGAATTCAAGCTGAGCCATGTTTGTTTGGAAACTAGCATCCTTAAGGACCCAAACTACTTTCAAATAATAGTTTTCATTGGCTAAATATGTGTAGGTCCTGCTTTATCCTCTTAGCATATTAACCTTGCTCACTTTTTGTTTATTAACAGATAGATAGAGATATAGAGATACAGCAAAAGCATTTACTGCACTCTCTGGGTGGTTTACAATGTAGATGCATTGTTTGCATATTTCATCCAACAATGAAATTTGATTGATCTGAGAAGGCTGAATAAAACTTGAGCCCCATCAGGATCAAACTCCAAGCTGTGGGCAGAGTTTGCCTGCCACCACTCTGGGTTATACAATTTGGAGACCTCCCATTTCACTCACAGAAATTAAAACACAAAGAATAGAATAATAGAAACCACATAAATATTGTGTACTTATAGGAGGCAATTAAAACAGGAATAAAATAATTAAAGTTAAAAAGGCGGGGTCACACTATCCTCCATGAATTCAGGGATGGTCTTAAGATCTTGGGGATCTTTTATAATTTTTTAGATTCTTAATGCAGTTTCTAATCCTGAAATTAAGGGATTACCATTGTACAGGCAGTCAGATTCAGAAGCCATGTTCTAAATCAGAAAAACACAAAATACTTATCACAAAGTAGAGTAGAACACTGAGCAACATAATATGATCATGGCCAATGCTGAATAGCAATGAAAGTGTTAGACTACTTTCAAATTCTTATTCTATCTTAACTATGGAATATTACTGAGTGGTTTGGGATCAGTTATTCTTTCTTAGTCTAACCCACCAAATAGTAGTAGTTTTAATCACTCAACCATAACTGACTCTTCTGTGCTACCCTGTCAAGCATAGCGTCTTTCAGTTGTTGTTCACTTTTGTATCAACTATGATGGTATTAAGGCAATGAGTTCTTCGTTTGTCCCTTCTTCTTGATCCACTAACCATTCCTTGCATCATTGAGTTCTCCAATCAATTTGCACACATGGCATGGCCAAAGTAAATCACATGTAGACTTGTGATTTTAGTTTCTAATAATATTTCTGGTTTTATACAATTCAGCACCTCTTGGTTAGTTGCTCTAACTGCCCAAGGAATACACAATAATTTATGCCAGCATCACAGTTCAAAGGCATCAATTCTTCTTTGAATCCACCATATAGGTTGGGACATCATCAACATCATCATCAAGCTTCTTTCAACATGTAAAAAAACAAGAAAAAAGTGAAGGAAATGATTGGTCCATTAGTGGGTGAAAGTGGCAAGAAGGTGACAAGCAACAGGGAGAAAGCAGAACTATTTAACTCGTTTTTTGCATCTGTCTTTACACAAAGGGAAAAAGCAGACCAACCTATCAAAAATAGTGCCATAAAAAACAGAATAGAAACACAAGTTAAGATAGGCAAAAAAATGGTAAGTGAGCACCTGTCCAGCCTAGATGAGTTCAAATCGCCAGGACCAGATGGATTATACCCCAAGATTCTCAAGGAACTGGCAGATGTGATCTCAGAACCACTGAACTATATTTTTCAAAGATCCTGGAGCACTGGGGAACTACCAGAGGACTGGGAAAGAGCTGATGTAGTTCCCATCTTCAAAAAAGGAAATTACAGACCTATCAGCCTGGGAACTCAATACCTGGGAAGATTCTGGAAAAGATAATCAAACAATGAATCAGCGAACAGCTACAGGCAAACCAAGTCATTACTTAAAGCCAACACGGGTTTGTCAAAAACAGATCATGCCAGACAAATCGTATTGCATTTTTTGACCAAGTGACAAAATTAGTGGATCAGAGGAATGCTGTGAATATAATTTACTTGGACTTCAATAAGGCATTTGATAAAGTAGATCACAGCCTACTACTTGACAAGATAGAAAAATGTGGGGTAGACAGCATCACCACCAGATGAATCCATAGCTGGCTGACAGGCTGTACTCAGCGTGTGGTCCTCAATGGAACCGCATCTACATGGAGGGAACTGTGTAGTGGGGCGCCCCAGGGCACTATTCTGGGCCCAGTGCTCTTTAACATCTTCATCAATGATTTAGATAAGGGGATAGATGGGAAACTCATCAAATTTGCAGGCAACACCAAGCTGGCAGGAATAGCCAACACTCCAAAAGACAGGCTTAAAATACAGAAGGATCTGGACAAACTTGAACACTGGGCACTTTCTAACAAAATGAAATTCAATGGTGAAAAAAAGCAAGGTTTTACATTTAGGCAAGAAAAACCAAATGCACAAGGATAGTATAGGGGGTAACTTGCTCAATAGTAGTAATTGTGAGAGGGACCTCGGAGTCCAAGTGGACAATCACCTAAATATGAGCAAGCACTGTGCTGCAGCTGCCAAAAAAACCAACATAGTGCTAGGCTCCATTAACAGAGGGATAGAATCAAGATCATGTGAAGTGTTAATACCACTTTACAATGCCTTGGTGAGGCCATACTTGGAATTCTTCATCCAGTTTTGGCCAACACAATGTAAAAAAGATGTTAAGCCTCTAGAAAGAGTGCAGAGAAGACCAACAAAGATGATTAGGGGACTGGAGGCTAAAGCATATAAGGAATGGATGCTGGAATTAGGTATGTCTAGTTTAATGAAGAGAAGGATGAGGGGGGACATGATAGCAGTGTTCCAATATCTCAGGGGCTGCTCAAAGAAGAGGGAGTCAAGCTATTTTCCAAAGCACCTGAAGGCAGGACAAGAAGCAACGGGTGAAAACTAACCAAAGAGAAAAGCAACCTAGAACTAAGGAGAAACTTCCTGACAGTTAGAACAATTAACCAGTGGAACAACGTGCCTCCAGAAGCAGTGAATGCTCCAAAGTTTTTAAGAAGAGACTGGACAGGCATTTGTCTGAAATGGTATAGGGTTTCCTCCCTGAGCAGGAGGTTGGACTAGATGACCTCCAAGGTCCCTTCCAACTTTACTATTATTATTATTATTATTATTATTATTATTATTATTATTATTATTATTATTATTATTATGGATCATCGCACAGTCAGCCAGATGTTCAGACTGGATTTGGCATTTTGTCTACCTATCTAGTCCTTACCCAGGACCTGGGATAGGCAGATGTGGATGTTTGATGGTATTACAGGTATCGTCGCAGGATGGAAGCAGTTCCTAATAAGGCCGCCTTTTGCAATTGACTAATAGCGAATTTGTCAATGCCACTGGTGTTCAAGTGGTGCTCCAGTTGTTTTGGGATTGCACCCAAGGAGCCTATTACTATTGGTACTACCCTTGCTTATTTTTGCCACAGTCTTTCTATTTCTATTTGTAGGTCTTTGTATTTTGTTATCTTCTCCAGTTCTTTCTCATCTTTTCTGCTGTCTCCAGGCACTGCCACATCCGCTATCCAGACTTTTTTGTCTTTCTTATCGACAATTGTTAAGTCTGGGGTTTTATGTTGCAGGTGCTTGTCTGTTTGAATTCTGAAGTCCCAGAGCAGTTTAATTTTATCATTTTCTATGACTTTCTCTATTTTATGATCCCACCAGTTTTTGCTTACAGGCAAATGATATTTTTTGCAGATCTTCCAATGCACCATTGTTGCTACTTTGTCATGCCGCTGCTTCTTGTCAGTCTGTGGGATCTTCTTGCAACAGCTTACCAGGTGGTCCACTGTTTCTTCAGCTTCTTTGCATAGGCAGCACTTACTGTCTGTTGCTGTCTTCTCAATTTTGACTTTATATGCATTTGTATTATTACTATTATTATTATTATTATTATTATTATTATTATTATTATTATTATTATATTATCTTCATCATCATAATAATAATAATATTGGAAGGGACCTTATAGGTCTTCTAGTCCAACCCCTGCTCAGGCAGGAAACCTTATACTATTTCAGACAACTGGCTGTCCAGTCTCTTCTTAAAAACTTCCAGTGTTAGAGCATTCACAACTTCTACAGGCAAATTGTTCCACTGATTAATTGTTCTAATGGTCAGGAAATTTCTCCTTAGTTCTAGGTTGGTTCTCTTCTTGATTAGTTTCCATTCATTGCTTCTTGTCCTGCCTTCAGGTGTTTTGGAGAATATCTTGACTATCTTTTCTTTGGGGCAACCCCTGAGATATTGGAACACTGCTATCATGTCACCCCTCATCCTTCTCTTCATTAGACTAGACATTCTCAATTCCAGAAACTGTTCCTTATATATTTTAGCCTCCAGTCCCCTAATCATCTTTGTTGCTCTTCTCTGTACTTTCTAGACTCTCAACATCTTTTTTTACATCATGGGATCAAAAACTGGATGCAGTATTCCAAGTGTGGCCTTACCAAGGCATTGTGAAGGGGTATTAATACTTCACATGATCTTGATTCTATCCCTTTATTAATGCAGCCTAGCACTGTGTTGGCTTTTTTGGCAGCTGCAGCACACTGCTGGCTCATATTTAAGTGATTGCCCACTAGGACTCCGAGATCCCTCTCACGGTTACTACTATTGAGCAAGGTACCATCTATACCAGGGGTGTCAAACTGTCAGCCCGCGGGCCAGATGCATCATCCGGAAGTAGCACCCACCCCATTGCCGGCAATGGCAAAACCATCCTGATACGTTGCGTGACATCGTGTGATGTGATGAGTTTGACATGTCTGATCTATACTGTACTTATCGGAGAGAAAAAATTGGAAGGACGAGAACTCTAGTCTGTCTTGACTTTCTCTAGGAAAATAGGAAATCTAATATACGCTGTACATAAAGTTACTATTTGTTACCTCTCTTTTTACTATAAAATTTGAATGACTGCTTTTGAAAGATAGCTAGCTGCAAATTCTGGGAAGGGAAAGCAACCAAGCATAGACCAACAAAACTTTTAACATAGAAGAAAGAATCAAGGGAAGAAGTTTAAAGTTTTTTTATATATATTAAAGACCAATGGCAATTCATCACTTTTTGGAGCCTTGCTGTGAGATTTCTTCTCTTCCATCAGCATAGCCATATAAACATAAAAATAGTGAAGTAAACAAACCCTGATGGAGCTAATTCATGCCTGACAAGATGTGCCCTGGACTGGTTTGCAAATACAGGAAGGCAGTGAGAAAATTAGTCTTAACAACAGCTGAATCCTATTACAGATCTTTTCCCTCCAGCTTTCTTGCTGATATGGAATGCGGAATGAATACCTATTCAAAGAAGAAGCTGTAAACAGCTGGGTCTTCTGGGGTTCATATTTCACAACTATGCATGTTGAAGGGTAGGAAAATCAGGCTGTGTTCCACAGGTTGTGTTTTTTATGCTTTCATCAGGAGGTGCTGATAGCTTTTACAAATTTTGCAAAAATAACAAATGCCAGTTAAATGTGTACAGAGATGGATTGTACTTATTCCCAAACAGAGATTATTCAGAGTGACAAACATCAATTCATTCTATTCCATGCAGGATAAAAAGAGTACAGTCATATAATGTGACTTTTATGTGTTTAAAAGATCACATTGAAGTCAGCACAAGTTCTCTCTGCTGTCATTATACTTCCCCTGTGCTCAAACATCAGCAATTTACTCAAGAAATAATGTTAGAATGTGGTCTAATACAATAATTTATTAACTTTTTGTCTGTAGACCGTGACAGTGGAGAATAGTTTGCAACAGAACCATTGATATAATCCATTTTATTGCTAAACACAACAGCTATAGTTTAATAATGTAGGCATATACAGCTACAAACAAGAGCTATACGATGTATGCAGGGGTCCTGTGGTCTTACTAGGGTTTTATAAAGCAGTACTATTGCTTCGCGTGATCTTGATTCTATGACTCTGTTTATACAACTCAGGATTGTATTAGTTTTTTTTTTGCTGCTGCACACTGCTGGCTCATGGTCAAGTGATC